>NC_079170.1:28286660-28636660 GCF_947568905.1 Ostrea edulis
GTGAAAGATGATGAGGATGTATTCAGCACCATGTGTAAAACTTACAAAAGTAGTTTATGGAAAAACTAAATGCTCATTCTGTAAGAAATTCCATACATGCATCTTGTATGATCACTGAATTCATGGAAGGTATGCAAAATCAGAGGCCCTTTTTTAGACTCTTGAATGACAATTACATGACTGTACTTTTTTTTTTTTTTAAATCAAAAAAGGGTGACAAAATAATACCAAATCCATATCCATGGATAAGCATTTTTGCCCTTGCACTTTCTGAATTTAATAGACTTTTTGAAACATCACATTTGCCTCAGGTTCTGTTTATGTAATCCCAAATGGGGGAGATAACTCTACAGGGCTTGTAAAAAAATATTTTAGTGCAGAACTTGCCCATCGGGCTAGTGGCCAGTCAACATTCAATCTTGTCAGCCCAGTGATCAAGTTTTAAGTACATAATAATCATCAACACAAATTATGAGGATTTTGTAAGAAAGAAAAACTAGATATAACTGTTCCAATGATTTTTTTATAGAGATGGTTGTAAACTTGAATGTGCCTCTTTGAGATTTCTGTAATTCTGTTGTTATATCTCCTAAACGATGTTTGGAGACTTATTGTTTTGGCTCGGTTCTTATTGTTCTTCTTTCTTGCACCTAAAAATGTCCACAGTCGTTCTCCATAACCCATGGATGAAAATATCAAATGCTCAAGGATATGATAGGCCATTATGTATCTACATGTAGTTGTGCAGAAATGTTTTTGTTTTCAGGTTGATTGGAGTTGGGTATGGTACATTTTTGGTAATCTCGGTTGAGATTTGGCTCGACTGAATATTTGGACTGACGCCTTCACCGAATCTCGGAGCAGTCCTTCATAATTCCTGTCTGGAAATATACTTTCAGCTTTGGTCGGTTCTAGCAATTAATGTGCACTTAGGTGACACTGCTGTTCGCGTCAGTCCAAATATTCAGCTGAGCCGAATCTCGGCCGAGATTACATTTTAGGGGGATCAAATGGGGATGTGGTCTAACATAGAACTATGGGGAAAATTAATTCCAAAATTCAAACACATATAACTTGACACATATGATACATAGAGTCCAGGGGTCTTTGGAAATAAGAAGAGAATGTCAGGGTATAAAAACTATAGCATCAAAGTCAAGGGACTCCAGTGACCTTGACCTCTGACCATGAATGTAAAAGCTGATATAACTTGAGAAGCAGGACTGATAATGGGATCCTCAGAAATGATAAGAGGGTGTTAGGACAGACAAATTTGTATCAAGGTCAAGTGACCTCAGTCATCAAATTCCTGAAATGTATGATATTTAGTACTATAAGTACAGCACTAGTATTACATTGCTTTCATGTCAATGTATTTCATGTGTGTTCATTAAATGGCCAGCTTTCCAGTTTTTTCACATGCGAAAAGTTGTCCACATGCAGTTGTTGCAAATGACGTGTTTCAGATGTTTTGTTAATGACACGGTTATGTACTCACACTAGTTACATGTTTACTTGTTATGTTGCTATATAGGTACAATGCCCCTCATGGTTATGTACTAACATTAGTTACACGTTTACTTGTTATGTTGCTATATAGGTACAGTGCCCCTCATGGTTATGTACTCACACTAGTTACACGTTTACTTGTTATGTTGCTATATAGGTACAATGCCTCTCAGCCAAGAGAGATGATTCAAACAAGAAAATGGGTTATTAATTTCCTTTTGTGTTTAGTTGAACTCCTTTTGGAAAATGTGTAGCTCTAGGGGATAATTGGGTTTCATATACAAAGGGACATTGTATCTTAAATTAAGCATGAATTTTCGCAAATCATTCAACTAATCAACACTGAAGTTCCTTTATTGATTTGTGGTCATAGCAAAACTAGGGGAAATGATACTGTTGTTTAGAATGTGCTTACACAGTCTTAAATTACATGTAGATGAAATTATTTTGACAAAGTCCACTTTTATTCAAGTTACATACAATTCATGTATTTTGTAATATGGAAAGCATGTTTAAGGAACAAGACATTTTGGTGCTTGATTTCATTATTAGTCAATAGCTTTTGCTATTTTGTAAAATTCCATATGGAAAAGTTTAAATTCTATGTTGAAGGTCGATATCCCTCCAAAGATGTGACAAAGTTTCTTCTGGCTCATAGCAAAGATTCAGACGTCAACCGTCAGACAAACACAGGAGCCACTCCACTTCATGGGGCCGCTTTGCAGGGAAACAGGGGTATGGTTTTATCTTCTGAGGATCAGAAATGAAATGCATAGGAAAATACTGAGTGCACTCTGGTTCGCAGGGATCATACCTGTATTTAGCTCACCTGAGTGACTCGGGTTCATGTATTGTATTGTTACATTTCTGTTCAGCTGCCACCAAAACTATGCAGTCAATTTTACAAAATTTTGTATGCACAAATAGAGGCAGGACCGAGATCTAATTTAACAGGAAATGATATTGAAATCTTCATCACACCCAGACATCTAACAAACTTATTAGGGTGTTTTGAAATTTTGAAGGTAAAGTGAAACCCTTCAGGGGCTCAGATCTCCTCTGCATGACTTATAAATAGATCTCTGCATTTAGATTTAGATAGGTCGAATAAGATATCCCATGGAATAAGAAAAGAAAGTAGGGTCTATGTCAAATCCATCAACAGATAACATTGAAACCTGCTGTATGCACACTTTGACTTTTGATATGGAAAATAGGATGTAGTTTCATTTTAGCAACTGAAGTTTTAAATACTCTACAGTCTGATCATTATTGTTTTTAACACAGAAAATAGCTAGGACATAGTGTCTGTTTACCTGATGCTTCTTGTTCATCGGCCAATTCTACTATTATCAGAATGTATCAAGTTGCTATTGGAACGAGGGGCGGATCCAAAGCAAGAAGACGAGGACAGCACCACACCACTTGAACTTGCTCGGAACAATGAGACTAAATCCATGCTTCACATGAGCTTGATTCAATCAGATGTCAAACGAGATATCATTGGTAAGGAAATGAATTGTGGGAAAATTGTGGAGTCGAAAATCAGTTCTACCTTGAAACTAGAGAAAGCTTATAATTGTAAGTGTGGAAATGATTGTTTGGGAGTAATCTTTGATCATCTGCAGTATTTTAAGATAATATCTAACACCATTAGATTAAGGCAGTATTGAAAAACTCTGTGTCGTAGATCTAAATTTTAACCAGCAGTTAGACATTCAGCACTTAATATCAGCAGCAATTTAGATACAGTACAATGTGTCATAATTTAAATACGGTACAATGTGTCGTAATTTAAATGTGGTACAATGTGTCGTAAATTATATACGGTACAATGTGTCGTAATTTAAATACAGTACAATGTGTCATAATTTAAATACAGTGGAATGTGTCATAATTTAAATACAGTACAGTGTGTCGGAATTTAAAAACAGTACAATGTGTCTTAATTTAAATACAGTACAATGTGTCGTAATTTAGATACGGTACAATGTGTTGTAATTTAGATACGGTACGATGTGTCGTAATTTATATACGGTACAATGTGTCGTAATTTAGATACGATACAATGTGTCGTAATTTAGATACGGTACAATGTGTCGTAATTTAAATACGGTACAATGTGTCATAATTTAAATACGGTATAATGTGTCGTAATTTAGATACGGTACAATGTGTCGTAATTAAAATACAGTGCAATGTGTCATAATTTAAATACAGTACAATGTGTCATAATTTAAATGCAGTACAATGTGTCGTAATTTAGATACGGTACAATGTGTCGTAATTTAAATACGATACAATGTGTCATAATTTAGATACGGTACAATGTGTCGTAATTTAAATACGGTACAATGTGTTGTAATTTAAATACGGTACAATGTATCGTAATTCAAATACGGTACTATGTGTCATAATTTAAATATGGTGCAATGTGTCGTAATTTAAATACGGTACAATATGTCGTAATTTAAATACCGTACAATATGTCGTAATTTAAATATGGTACAATGTGTTGTAATTTAGATACAGTACAGTTTGTCGTAATTTAGATACAGTGCAATGTGTTGTAATTTAAATACAGTACAATGTGTCGTAATTTAACTACAGTACAATTAATGTATCGTAATTTAAATACAGTACAATGTGCCGTAATTTAGAAACAGTGCAATTAAATGTGTCGTAATTTAGAAACAGTGCAATTAGTCGTATTTTAAATACAGTACAATGTGTCGTAATTTAGAAACAGTGCAATTAATGTGTCGTAATTTATATACGGTACAATGTGTCGTAATTTAGAAACGGTGCAATTAGTCGTAATTTAAATACAGTACAATGTGTCGTAATTTAAATACAGTACAATGTGTCGTAATTTAAATACAGTACAATGTGTCGTAATTTAAATACCGTACAATGTGTCGTAATTTAAATACACTGCAATGTGTCGTAATTTAAATACTGTAAGTGTCTTGATTTAAATACTGTACAATGTGTTGTTACGTCCCGATACTGTCAATGTCCAGATATTCTTCAGTCATTTATGGATTTGAAAAGGACAAGGGACGTTATTGGCTATATACCGCCGAGTTTTTTTTCATTTTTTCAACTTTCATACTATACTTAATTATTCTTTTTATTTACACAACTAGGATGGTCTTCTAATCCCACCTACATGAAAATGATGTAATATTTTATTATGATGTCATGAATATACGCTAAAGATGAGCTGTTTAGCGGAATCTGTTGATTTGAAATAATTAAATTATGAATAAACTTTAGCAAAAAGAAATACTTTTGCATGCAACAACCATATTTATATTTTGCATGTTTAATTATCCATTAATATTCTTCTTTCATTATCAATATGGTGTCGGTTGTTGACTGCAAACAATATGAATTTTAAAAAAGAATGAATGCAGAAATCGGCTATTTTCGATATGCAAAGTCAATATTTTGCATGTTATAGAACTGAAAAATAATAATACTTTTGCATGCAACAACCAGATTTATATTTTGCGTGTTTAATTATCCATTAATATTCTTCTTTCATTATCAATATGGTGTCGGTTGTTGGCTGCAAACAATATGAATTTTAAAAAAGAATGAATGCGGAAATCGGCCGTTTTCGTTACGCAAAGTCAATATTTTGCATGTTATAGAACTGAAGCAAACTGTTCCATCATTTAACCTCATAAACTTTTACTTTCTTTGCGATTTAATAAATACATGTACATGTATGTCCAGTCAAACAATTAATGCTCTACCTAGTTTGCCATAAAAATCTGCACCTAATAAATGCAGATGATGTCTGCCTCTCGAGTCACGGAGGCGGATCAAAAATCCACCGCATGATGAATGGAAATTATTCTACTTTTGTTTTTAAGGGTCACGGGAATATGTTTGGACGTCCTGTCTTTTCAAAATAAGATTATTTAAGAATAAATTAAAAAAAAAAATAAAATCAAAGACACGCATAGACCTTTAATAACTCGAATTTATTTTCTTTTTACAAAATTCGGACCAAAATTCGCTCATTTTTGGCAAAAATGGGTACTGATACGTTATATCTCCAGAGTGAGATAGTTGGGATGTCTGTTACTTTTTTCGATAAATTCTAAACTATCTTTAATACAAATATATCAAATATAATGGATAAAACTTTTTGCTAATAATATTGACGTGTTTGTGCGGGTTTTTTTAAAAAGCAGTTTTCTTACATGGTTCAATTCATAATTTTAAGCCTATTTTTTCTCATTTTCAATACTACTATCAAGAATATGGGGGGGGGGGGGGGGGGGTGTTCACTCAATATATCCTTATTCGCATATGAAAATAAGTGCCTGGGAAAAGCAGTTAAATATACCACATTGTCTATACATGTACTCAAACAACTTCCCAGAGTCCGTTCTAGAATTAGACTGAATACATACAATGACATGCCCACTGACTGATGTAATTTTCATTTATCAAAGATGAACACTATATGGAAAGAGAGAGAGAGAGAGAGAGAGAGTTGGAACTACTCTTTGTTGACCATTTAGGGGAATGTAAAGATATAAACACGGACGCATTTTTGTGAAGTTTTTGAATACATTTGCTATATGAAATATACCATCCGAAGTTACATGCATATTACTTGATGTGTTTTACTGTACCCAAGAAAATGATATCCCATTCATGCAACATAAGTACATGTACATTTACCACACTTTATTCAATATATTTTGTAAATACCCACAGCATATTTTATTCGTATGTACTGTAACATGTATATTGCATACACATGTAAGCAGACCTGTTATATAGTCCTTGGTGTACATGGCATAACAAGTAATTTAAGTGTTTATATTTATGACCAAAAGAAAAGAAAAAAAAATACAGGAAAAAGAAAATTCAAGAGCCATTTTATTTTCCATATTTCATTTGAATAGGAGGACATCAGCACCTTCGAAAATATGATTGCGTTCTACTCAACAATTTTTGACAAATACACGCATTATTTTCCTCACTCTAATTAACTCAAGATGCTTCCGCAAAATGTCTTTGACCACGATAAAGTTACATGTAAATGAATAATGTATTTTCCATAGCATGCCAGTTTTCAATAGTCTTTGATCTCAATGAGTATTTTTATATAAAAAGTTAAAATTGTAACTTTTAGAAAAATATTCTAAAAGAATCAGGGGACTGTAAATCCTATAAGGTTGATGACGTCGTTCCGAAAAAGTGACCGTCGGAAGATAGCGTCAGAGTTAACAATGCAATATTGTAACGTTCTTTTCTCAATATCAGCAACAAGTAAATGGTACATGTTATATATGAATGGAACGAGAAAAATATCACCTTTCTACCTGCAAAATATGATCGGTTTTTGAAGCGCGGCCAATTTTGGCCAATAACGTCGCTAGATCTTTAAAAGTCAAGTGTTTATTGGTTAATTTTTATGATTATAAAATTGAATTATCAGTTATCGACTTTATGTTTGTATTAATTAACAAAACATGGAGTGTAAGCGAGCTGTGTTTCAATTTTCTCATAATCAGTTACTATGTATGATGGTTTATTGAAGAATAAGGACTGCTCCATTCCCTTGATCTTTGCAATAACCGAGGTAGAATGTTTGTTGTTGTTGTCGGTTCCTTTTTATTTCCATGCAGTATCATGGGTAGTGTCCACACTAGTGGGCCCCCTTCCAGGTATCTGTCAGGCTGCACGCATGGCAGATCTCGCCT
Organism: Ostrea edulis; assembly: GCF_947568905.1. Classification (NCBI taxonomy): domain Eukaryota; kingdom Metazoa; phylum Mollusca; class Bivalvia; order Ostreida; family Ostreidae; genus Ostrea; species Ostrea edulis. The sequence goes on from NC_079170.1 coordinate 28,293,902, forward strand.
CAGATTGCCATTCTTTCCGGTCTTGAGGGTCGGCAGTTGAGAGCTTCCATTCTCTACGATCTTTCTCCGTCAACTTTCTCCAAGATAGCATTGGCCGACCAACTATACGTCTCCCAGAAACTTGTATATTTAAAGCGCACTTGACTGCACTGCTGGATCTGACAACGTGGCCATACCAGCGGAGTCTCCTTTCCCTTAAGATGAGGTCGAGGTTGTCGATGCCAAGCCGCCCCAGCAATTCAGTTGAACTTACAGTGGCCATATCTTCAGGCTTGATGTTACAGATCTGTCTTATCATGGCCCTGTCATTGCGTAGTAGGCGATGAAGATTTGGCTTGGTCAGTGCCCAGGTCTCACTGGCATGGAGCATAGCGCTCCATACACAGGTGTTATACACTCGACCATGCACGGGTCTTATACGACAGGTGGCTTTTTTCAGGGCAGTCTTCACACGCGTAGTGGCTGCAAGGTCACAGCCACCAGCTGTGGAAAGCATGTCTCCGAGGTAGCAGAAGGAGCCTACAACCTTCAACTTGTCCATACCAACTTGGATGTCACTCTATTGTAATAGGGATTGTAATCTCACATTATCATCAGTGTGGGACCAAAATTACCATATGAGACAGCCATGTGAAATATTTATGCATTACACTGCTACGTCATTGATTATGACGTCATATCTTTTCTATGATTTACATAACTTGATGTAAAATATTTTGTAATGTTTTCTTTAAATTTTGATTTGATGTAGCTTTCTGCAGTGTTTAAAAAGCTTTGTGAATTTTAGTTTGCACATTTTGAGTACGCTCTTTCTGACTGTCTAATTAGTTCTTGCATTTAAGTTCAAATGATGATTTTAAATCTTTTCAAATTAGCTCCCGAAATAATGCGCTAAAATTTGTAAGAAAAAAAAATCCTCATGTGGGATTGGAAAATTCCACCTCTGGAACAAGATTCGCAGTCTAGGATGAGCCTAATGCTAGTCTTGTCCCCTCAGTGGAACTTCCCAATCCAAGCAAGGATTCTATTAATATTGAAGGATTCTATTGATATTGAACTTGCAGATGCCACGTGTGTGCAGTGTAAACAGATCCCGACAGAAGGTCTGAAGCGTTGTGGGGCTTGTCATGTGACTATGTACTGTGGGAAATCGTGTCAAATTCGTCATTGGCGAGAGGGAGGCCACAAGAAAAATTGTCCAGGTAAGTTTGGACAAAAAAGCGTGAGAAAACCATTCATTACTACAAATATACACATCCTGACGTAACTATTTTATTTTGGCATCTCTGAAAGATGTGAACTTGAAACATTCTAGTATTTTGTGCTACCCATTTATATAAAAAGTGTGTTCAAACTTGTTACAAAACACAAGCATAGCTTGATTTTAGAATTGTTATTTGTAGATTCCTGATATCATTGAATGACCTTGATATCATTGAATGACCTCTATATGCTTGTCATAGAATTTGAAATGTGTAGGATGGTAGTATCTGTAGTTGCATTATATGTTTTGTGACTTTTTAAGGTTCAGTGATTGCTAGACCGTTCCGTGTAGGGGAGGATCCTAACCAGAATTGCGTACAGGTGTCGTTTTACAGGGTCTTGGGGTCAAACAAGCCCAATGTCAAGGTCTTCAAAAGGACAGCAAAGGATTCGATCCGAAGAATGAATTTTATGGCGAAGAAAAGATTTGTAGTCAAAGTGCAGCTACCTCTTAATGTAATAGGTAAGGATATTTCAGATCTATTTGTATTCCAAATTTACTGTAGTCTCAAAATCTATGTCATGTTTTTTTTTATGGTAAAGGCCTATATCTAGAGATCTGAAAAAAAAGTATTAACTACAGGTTAAAATTCTTTGAGTATGTCTATTTATATACCTGGATTAAACATTTCTTGTCTGATGCATATATAGAAATGTATTTCAAATTTTGGTTTAGGTTTTGGGTTTGACCTATATTTTACAGAGGAGTGATCAGGTTTATGTATAAAGCAATTCTTTGAGTTACCATATGATACACCTGCAGATCAAAGTGCTGATATGTAACCAAGGTCAATATAATTTTTCTGGATTGATAAATAATCTTCGTCGTAGAGAATTGTGCATGATACGCACACAAGTTAGATAAGTACCCTCAACATTGGGAAATAAAGAAAAATCCTAATCCTGAACATTGTATGCATCTAAACAATTGACAAAATGAGCGTACAAATGTCCTAAATTAATGGAAAATTTCCTAGGATTAATAAAACTGTACAGTAATAACAACATTCAATGAAGGTTGGGTGTACATGTAAGACTTGTGTCACTGCACAGTTGAACTTTTGTATCTCGAACGTTGATATCTTGAATACTATGAATGTGTTGAAGTGGATTGGATATACCCAACTACATTTTCTATATGTATATTTTATCCTCAATATATGAAACTCTTGGATATCTTGAAGTTTGAGATAATAAGGTTCTGATTGTAAGTGCATTTTTAGCTCTTCTGAGCCGAAGGCTCAAAGAGCTAATCATATGGCCATATGTCTGGTGTGCGGTGTGCGTCAACTTTTTGGGAAAAGGGCTATATCTCAAGAACCCCTTGGCCAATTTTTGTCAAATTTGTCACAGGGTATCCTTGGCCCAAGGGCTTTTATTTGCACTAAAACTAGGGTTGTGACCCTTTAACAAGGGGAGATAATTAGGAAAATGCAAACAAAAGTAGTGGTTGCTAAAAAATCTTCTCAAGAACCACTAGGCAAATTATCACCAAACTTATGCATAAGGATGAGGATAGGTTGTAGATAAAAAAATTGATCAAGGGATCATCCTAGGGCACTTCAAAGACCTTAAATTTTGTTTTGTTAAAACTTTGATATTTTGCTTAGTATAAGGATTAGGATCATCAAATTTTGTCAGTTGAAGCATCTTAGGACCTAATATCATGTTGTCTCAAAGTAGGTCATGGTGTCCTACTTTTTGAATTTCGCAGGTAATTATTATTAAATGGATTTTGATGCATATCGTTGACACTTTTGAGCCTATGATCATCAAAAGTTGTCAGTTGATGGATCATGGGACCTTAAAGTGCTTCATGTCATGTGAAAAGTATGTCACCATGACCTACTTTCTGAATTTTATGCCTAATCATTTATGAATACATTTTAGGTTGTTATTTCAGATACCGAGAGGTTTAGAATCATCAAACCTTGTAAGTTGATGCGTCTAGAGGCCTCGAAACATATTTATAAAAAAAGTAGGTCACAGTGACTTACTTTTGAATTTTGCATACATTCAAATTTCACATTTTCAATTTTAGATGCATATTTTGGACACTATGAAAGCTAGGATCATCAAACTTTGTCAGTTGATGCATCTTGAGTCTTCATATTTTGTTGACCAAAAAGTAGGTCATCGTGACCTACTTTTGGAATTTGACGACTATATTTTAAAGGGACTGGATCACGATTTTTGAACAAAATATTTTTTATTTTTGATGTGAAACATTAAAAATAGAACTCATTTAATGTTGTCAGCCAATATTTTGACCTACTGAATGCAAGAATAAAAGCAATATTTTAGCCTTAAATCTGTGTTATGTAAACAAAGACTCGAGTCTTTTTATGTAAACAAACAAATCAGTGAAATATCAATTTTGTTGCATAAAGCATCTTAATTTTGCATAATCACAAATTTTAACTTTAGATGACACATTTTACCCGAAGAATGCTTGAAATGTGAAAGATATAATACATTCATGCCAACTTTTAAAAATCCCCATGGGGGATTTTGCGCGTGACGACCTTTTTTCAAAGCTCAAAATTCACGACATTTTACCATGAAAATAAATATTTGTCTTTCAAATAAAATATCAATCTAATCATTGTATATGTATCATATATTAACACAACATCAAGTATGTTTGGCCATTAACTTTAACAAAACTATATAATAAAAAAAAATACAAAAACAAAAAAACATTTTGAAAGATATACATAAATATTTTATTAAAATCATCTTTTCAGCGTAAAAAAAATCCTCTCCAACAAGTCACATACATATTATCAAATTATATTTAAAGTTGCATCCTTTTACACCATATAAACATTGGCTGGTCTATATATCAAAATTTTAATTAAAGCACATGCATTTAAGTACGTCTACAAAGGCGATCTTGCTTTTCTGTAAACATGGGCTTGCAGAGTCTGGTGGAACAATCTGCATTGCAACCAGAAAAGGAGTGATCTGCCCTGCTATGAAGTTTGCGAACAAACCTTTGCACCCATGACATCTGAAATAATTACCAGGAAAAAACACATCAAAATATACGCTTTTACTTGTAAATTAAGGCTACTTGCTAATATAAAATTCAGTAGACTTGTGCGAATTACGCATCACAAAGTCTATTGAATACTACACTATATAATGCATCGCTATAGACAGATAGATTCGGATAGCCTATATTATTATTATAGTTGGAAAAAAATATATTTGACGTACCTTATTGCATATTTTGGATGCTGTCAGCGAGAGGAAAAAATCGGGAATGTTCGATTGTTTGGTGGTGACACTATCATCATTGTCATTCACGTTCGTTTAAAGGATATGTCAATTTGAAATCCGTCTTCCCGATTGATTACTATCAAAACATGCTTAGCAGTGTCCAATAAGCACCCCGACACAGGCAGACCAGGTAAATTACACCACCCCGATATCATGCGACACAGGTAAACAGCAATGGCTGACTATTGTCCCGATTTCTGATTGGCCAGTTCAGAAATGGCGCGGGATTTCAAATTCCGGTTGGAAATGGGGGTTTGTTGTCGTAAAATGGGAGATATTTTTTAGAAAATCGGGATTTCGGGGCATTTTTGCAATCCAGATCGGGATATCGGGATTTGCATTTTCAACTGCTTCAAATCGGGAGAATCCCGCACAAATCGGGGAAAGTTGGCATGTATGATAATAATAAACTTAGATTGATATCCATTTCTTCTGAAAATTTCTTAAACAATAACATACCGCAATCTTTGTTTACAAAACAAATAATGAACTCTCTAAAATGAGCTTCTGTGATAATGTATAACCTTAATTTTTTATGTGAAATCATTTGAACACATTATAGACAGTAGACTCTGGTCATTAAAAGTGAAAAACAAAATTTTGGGGAAAATCGTGAGTCAGTCCCTTTAATATTTCAGATACTATTTGACTTACAATTATCAAACTTTGTCAGTTGATGCATGTTGAGTCTTCAGAGTGTGTTGACTAAAAAGTAGGTCACCGTGACCTATTTTTGGATTTTGACGGCTATATTTGAATATTTCAGATACTATTTGACTTACAATCATCAAACTTTGTCAGTTGATGGGTCTTGAGTCTTCAGAGTGTGTCGACCAAAAAGTAGGTCACTGTGACCTACTTTTGAAATTTGACGTTTATATCTGAATTTTTCAGATACTATTTGACTTCAATTATCAGTTGATGCATCTTGAGTCTTTGGAGTGTGTTGACCAAAAAGTAGGTCACTGTGGCCTTCTTTTGGAATTTGACGGCTATATTTGAATACTATTTGACTTGTCAGTTGATGCATCTTGAATCTTCAGTGTGTCGACCAAAAGTAGGTCACTGTGACCTACTTTTGGACAGTTACATTTAAATTTTCAGGTACTATTTGACTTAACATCATCAAACTTTGTTAATTGATGAATCTTGGTTAGTGAGAATTTTTGCCAGTTCTACAATGTATCAGAAGAGCGATTCTAGGCCCATGGGCCTCTTGTTATTTTTATGCCCCCTTTGAAAAAAATGGGCATTTTGTATTGCAACTATTGGTGTGTTACTTGGTTCTTTAAAGTAAAAACAAAATTCCACCACATTTTTTCTTTTACTTGAATGCCTTATTCTGAACGTTTGTACCATTTTAATATAAAATTCAATGCAAGTGTTTTTGTAGTGAAATAATGATACAAATACCCGGTACAACACTACAAATGTTTGAAGAATAAAAAATATTTTTGCATAAAATATATGGGGAAAATAAATTGACCATTACTTTTTGCATGTGTCTGTATGTGGCTTTGTCCATCTAATGTTTTCTGATATGGAGAACATCTGTTACCAAGCAATTCTATGGTATTGAATAGAATTTGTACATTTATACATTTATGCAGTTTTCCTTGAATGTTACCAAGCAATTCTATGGTATTGAATAGAATTTGTACATTTATACATTTATGCAGTTTTCCTTGAAATAGGAGGTGAAGATTTCATATTTGACCAAGCTTTATTCTGAGAGGTTTAAAGTCACATAGAATTAATTTGCCACCATTTAATACCAACATATTTTGTTTCATCTACTCTCATATAAAACAAAATGCCACGAAAATATATACATAAATAGATCATTGGGAAACTTGATAGGTATACAACTCTGTGCGATGACAAGAAGATGGTTTATTCTTGATTTTTAAGTGTCCACTTTTGTAGGTAAGACTGAGATGATGGCGTATAATGCAGACAGATCTGTGGAAGGTTATGTTCATCCCGATGAACCAGGTATAACGGTCTCTCTCCAGTTGAATATACTCCACTTACATATGTATTGTATTTTGGCAACGATGCACATTATGTTACTCATAGACAAGTAGAAAAAGAAAAAAAGCACTTGAGGTCATCTTAAAGTTTCGAAATTCTGTAAAGTTCATATTTACATTTCATCATGCCAGAGCAAAACATCCTGTAAAAACGATATGTAAATTCCAAGGGTTAGAGAAACTCACACCTAAACAATCCAAGAAATAGTAAAACTATGAAGGAAACTGTAGACTGTCATAGAAGTGTTATGCGCTTCCATGTGTGGTTATTTGATGATTTAAAAAAAAAAAATTCATACTATTTTAAAGAAGCTCTTCTGAATCCTACATTCTTCTTTATTACCGCATATTCTGTCCCCCAGGGTATGACAATCTGCAGAGAAAAATTTATATAAATGGATATCGTGGCATCAAAGCATTCTTCTGGGCGGAGCTGACGAACAAAAATGATGGCACCTTCCGCATCTTTGGTGGAAAATGTGCTCCATACCAGACTTGGTAAAACTGTTTTCATCCAGTAGAAATAATTCAACCTTGTTGAGCGGGGCAACGAAAATGATGTTTAAATTACAAGAAATACATGCACATTGCTTGTGTTTTTATTTGTATTTGAATTGGATTTATGCTAGCCTACTGGAGATTTTTTGTTGTTTTTTTTGTAGAACATGAATTCAATAAAGTAGAGAATTTTCTCAGTATGGTTGTGTGTACAATTGGATATTTGTAAAAGTATATTTGTGTGTTAAGATATCAGACAAATTATGAATCATGAGTTCTTTCAACCTTTATGAAGAGTCTAAGCTAGACTTCTTTTATATCTTTTTGAATTTTGTAGTTGATTTTTTTTTTATATACTTTTCAAAGGCGCTGTTGATTCTGATGCCATCACTGTGTGTGAATGTATTGAGCTACTTTGTGAAATTTGGGAATATTATATCTGTAGTAATTGTCCTTAGATATTCTAAAGAATGTTTCAATGTGCTAAGTGCATCAGTGGTAGTTGGTTTTGATTACAAGTGTCGAGTAACGATATATAGAGTAGTACATGTCCATATGTATCGTAGCACTTAAAAAGCTAAAATAAATTCCCTTATTTCATTAAGATACATGTGCAAAGAAATTGTATTTGAATTTTTTTTACATACAATATTTAGAACAATTTAGTGTTTAGAAGTGCCATTTCATATTTCACAGAAATCATAGTTTGATTTATGCGAATTTATTTTGTGTAGTAATTATTTTGTTTGCGAGTTTAGTGTGCAAACTTTTTATAGTAATAAACTTTTTTTTTCCGATGTACTGTTTTTGTCTGTTTTATGAACTGTGCATTAAATACGCCCACTCGGACATGTGGGTTTTCTATGTGTATTCCCAACTTCCTCCATGACTTCATCAAGCTAATATATGTGGAAATGCACAGTATAGACCCCCATTGAAACAGCCACAATAAAAAAAATTTGAGCCCTTCGTTAGATGAGACGTATTATGTTATGGTGCGTCTGTCTGTCCGTCGAAGGTCGTGTTTTTTCAGACTTTTCCATAACAGATGCATGTATTGCTTTGAAATTTGGTCACAATTTCTCCCTCGAGAAGCGTAAGATTGGGTTAATGCATTTCAACTGGATTGGTGCACTTTGACTTTAGGACTTTAAGTAGGTCAAACAGTTTTCCGGATTTTTTTTCGTAACAGATACAGGTATTACCCTGAAATTTGGTCATAAGCTTCATCTCAAAGAAATACATCATCAGTTCACATTTCAACTTCATTGGTGGACCATGACCTACTTTAGGGCTAAATGTAGGTCAAATAGTTTCCTGCACTTTTTCTCATCATAGTGTCAGAAATATTGTCACAACCTCCTCGAGAAATACATAATCAGGTCAGATGGATTGGTGCCAGAAAGAAATGAAGCGTAATCAACCGTGGGTTTCCGACGATGGATTGGTGCACCATGATCTACTGTAAGGCTTTTCCATTCAGAATGTGTGTGGTATCTATTCAGGGTGCATTCTATGCTTCCAGGTTGAATTTCACTGTCCAACAGGCAAATGTACCGTTTGTGGTACATTTGTACTCTTGTTTTCATTTGTCTCTGAGATCATATTGATATCTAGAGGATTTCTTAAGTGGGAGATCCCTCCACAACATGGATGGTAAAGGGAGAAAGATCACAGAGATTTGTTTCATTTTGACATCGTTGATGTTACGTTAATTTTTAGTGAGTATTAAAGTTCAACATTAAATTATATTTTCACCTTGAATATTCATAGTGCTTTGATGACATCGTAATATCCATTAATATTCCATTATATACGTTTTACAGCATATGTAGATATTTAAATTTGTTAAATGGGAAACAATTGAAGCAAATGTTTAGTTTTTCACGGTACAGACTTTACTGTGCCTCCTGCATGTTCTTGTTTTACTACAGTCCAGCAGGACATGTAACCGGTGGTGAGTAGTTGAAAATGACGACTTTTTATCACACAGTTGAAAATGACGACTTTTTATCACACAACTGAAAATGACGACTTTAAAGATAATAACTTCAGATTCAAAATTCAGGGACCCCTGGCCGATCTACAAGTTAGTGAAATATATACTGATATCAGATGACAAAGATTGTGACAACTGTAAGGCTTATTTTTACAACTATTTTAGAAGAACTTGGTTTTAATTCCACACTTGGTAACTCAAGTTGTACTTGAAGTACACTTTCAAAAGACCAAAATCTTCAATATTAAACACAACTGATATCCCAGTCAGTGGTACGAGTGGATTTAAGTTACCTCACCTATCCTGGATTCCAAATCTTATAAACCTTTACAAACAGCATCGTCGGAAACCCACGGTCGGTCGCGACCGACTGTGGGTGTCCGACGATGCAAACATATACATTACAGGGTTCAATAAATGTTCTCCCAAACTTTCATTCTTATTCCTTCCGAATCTATGAACTGCTGTGAAGGAAAAACTCGGGACATATTGTGCCACAACACATCGAGAATTTGTGTAAAATCACACTCTCTTCGTAAAACAGTAAATATTCGCATTTCGCAAATTCCATGCTCGTTATAATGAACTTATTTGCAAATACATTATGTCATTAGGTAGAATACTGATTGGCTTGTGTCATACCAAGGCCGCTCTTTACAAACTGACTTTGACTACGGATTACTCCATTTACCTGATCAAGATAAGATGCTTACGGTGGGTGTGACTGGTCGACAGGGGATGCTTAATCTCCCAGACACCTATTTGTGGTGTTTGTCCTACTCTCAATTTTGTATTCTTTATAGGATTTATTAAGTTGGTTACTGTTCGTTATATTCACCTTTTTCAATATTACGTTTGTGATCCATTGGTACAGGATAAAATCTTTTGAGACTTGATCAACATCAACAAACACCTACATGCAAGTTATTATAATTTTTTCTTCATTTGTATTTGGGTATATGTTTGATACGTTTTCCCTGACTTTTTAAAATTTCTGTACATTTATTTTCACACTCCCTCGGGTAGCTTTCAAAACATTTACCTGATGGAAATTAAACGTAGAATTTATCTTTCTAGTTTTGGCCTTCTAATGGCGGCTAGCTATTTGGTGGACATTTAGAGTGTTTTCTTGCACGAGTATTTTTCAATAGGTGCATGTTGTTGACTAATATCTTAGTTTTTCCGATTGACGTTTGTCCTTCATTTGTCTGTAGACATTTAATATTTTTAGGTCCCTTGAGTCACTCAGGTGACCTATTCCTCTCCGATTTTGCCCATCTTGGTACCGGTCATAAACGTTTGAATATTTTCAGCTTCTTTTCTTGAACGGCTGAATCAATTCTAATCAAATTTATTTTATAGCATCTACTGAAAATAAGGAACAAAAATTTTGAATTTCATGGACCCTGCCTCCCTAGGGCATTAGTGTTGGGCCCAAATCAAAATTAATGCAGTCTTCACAAATAACTCTTCTTATTCTTTAAACATCAAGCAGTCAAACTGAATTTGCATGATTGTGATAAGCAATAAAAATTACATAACCCGGTAACAATTTTTTTCGTGCTTTGTTTGCGACCTACATATTTCGTTTAAGGATGTACATGTATTCTACATCGTCATAATGGCGGACTTCCTTTTAAAACATGAATGAAAATATATATCTCTGCACTCATTTCAAATATCATTAACTAGCTGAGTAGCTCAGTAGGTTAGCATGTCGATTGCTGACTGTAGATCGCGAGTTCAAGTCAAGCACGGGTTTCATTTTTTCCCAGATTGATTGCATTTTGACTAAATGAAGTAAATTTGAAAGTTTTCAATTTCAAAATATTGTGGTAAATATCCTCCACTTTTCATCCATATTAAATTTATCTTGTGTAGCATTTCTCCTTAACAAACCAAAGAAAGACATATTATTGAATCGTTTTTGTTTTTTCTGTATATTTTTTTCAATTTGATGTTCTATCTACCATACCTTAAACTGACCGGTACTAGTGTAACACTTGTGACTAACCGGTACTAGTGTAGCACTTGTGGCTGACCGGTACTAGTGTAGCACTTGTGACTGACCGGTACTAGTGTAGCACTTGTGACTGACCGGTACTAGTGTAACACTTGTGACTGACCGGTACTAGTGTAACATTTGTGACTGACCGGTACTAGTGGGGCGATTCTCTCATTTCATTCACAAACTGGCAAAATATTGTCCCATGTTATTTTTTTTTCAAATTATTACGATGTGTCTTGAAAGTTTGAATTGATTCTGTGTCTACACTTTAAAAGCTTACTAGAAAAAAATATAAATCCGTTTGGTCTAACAACACACTCAAAATTAATCAATGTTAATTGCCCAATTACCTCATTACAATGACGTGACGGTAATGTCCTATATTAAGTTAGTGTTGGAATTTTGAATATATTTCTTAGAAAAGTTTGGAAAATAATGCAATTTAAACTTTTTACTTATTTTCTAAAGAAAATTAATTGAATGCATGGAATATATTGTGGGGAAAACCACTCATGGAATTATTTTTGAAAGAAAATATTTTGTCTATCAAAACATGTTCCATACCGTAACGCTTCTATTTTCTGCACTTATGATACACCCATGAACTTCATTGAAATATTTCCCGCCACTGCAACATTTTATGATATCATATTAAAACACATGTAATACTTTCTGAATGATGGTTGCCAGTGAATGCAAGAAGGCAGCAAATAAGTACATTTTCTTCAGTTGTAGTTAATTAACGTTATCTGTACCGTTCATTGATTTTTGTTTAAATTTGATTAAATAGTCCCTAGCAACCAACGATATAGACACATTCATTCAATTAATTTCCAAAGTAACAAGAATCGCTAAATTAGGACATGATTTGAAAAATATATATGGGATAATGTAAGAAAATATCCATACCACAACACTCCATACCATCACATCAGTAACAATAGCGGTACGATCTATGTTGTGACGGTATGGAAATTCTTTCAATTAAGTTAATAAAATTGATATTATGATTGGAAATTATTTTCAAAATGGCAAATATATAGGTTTTTAAAAAAACATAAAATCGCATGAATTTGCTGAAACAGAAAAAGAAATACATGTATTAGGCCTATGGTTTCAAAAGCTTAAATCTGAATTTTATGTAAGTCTAAGAATGTATGATCTCACAGGGTAAGGGTTCTGACTACTTGTTATTTATATATATAAAGCTAAGTCAACATTACCGTAGAAAACAGCCAATCTGCATAGCAATGGTAAAAACGGCAGCTAATGAAAAAAATGTATAACATACAAGCTACATGTATCTGTTCTGTTTTGTCCAGCCAAATGTGCTTGTTTCAATCCTTCTGAACACATTTTTCATGAAATTATTTAAGAACGCAATGAATCAGAGCAGTCTACAGAAATTGGCATACGTTGTAATGGAAAGGTGAATATAACGAACAGTGATCAATCTCATAACTCCTGTAAGGAATACAAGATAAAGAGTTGGGCAAACATGGACTCTGGACAGGATATACCAGAGGTGATATTAGGTGCCTAGGAGGAGTAAGCATCAGATTCTCAAGATAGCAAGATAATGAAGGTCACAGATGGAGATGCAGAACTTATAGGGAAGTGCATCTTCGCAAGCCAATGGTTTCTGATCCGCTCCGCTCCACATATGTTTATGTGGAGTGGATCATATCAGAAACCCTTGACTTGGGAAAATGAGGGAAGTGGTGCGTTGTAGAGTCTGATAGAAAACCTTACCCAGGTACAATTTTGGGTGTAGACCATGATTCAGTAGAGATCATGGGCCTTTAGAAACATGTATTAAAATGAAATGTAGAAATTGCACATGCACCCTAGCAAGAATTCGTGCAACTGTTGGAGTATACAATGGATATGAATGCGATTGAGTGTGCTTGGTGATCGGACTTATTTGATTAATGTATAGAAGCTGAGATATGAACTAAAAGATGAGTTAAATTCTGTTATTTTGATCAGTTGAGAATTAATGTGTGATGTTGCATTATTTGACAATTTCTTTCATAGTAAATCCCCTGATAGAATATCTCAGTTTGTTAATCAGTCTGTTATTCTGTACCGTAACATTGATGTCTTACCGTCACAATGCATATTTTAACTAGCAACCTCTTAAAAGCAATGTACAATTATCATCATAATCTTTCAGAGGAACAACCATCTTATGGGATTTCCTGTATGATATAAACAGCCTTGATCTCTGTTCAAATTTGAGCGCAAATCTAAGTTTTCAAGTTCTTAAACAGGGGAAAATTCCACTTTCCGTACCATCACCAAATTTCTTGATAAAAGATTATTTCTATTTAATTATCTTTTATAAAAGAATTATACGATGACTGTGCATCTCATCATTTTAGGCCATTTTAAATGTTTAACACCCAATAAACAATTACAAAACAAATTTAACAATTATGTTACGGTATGGAATTTTTTTAACACGTAACGTCGAGTATGACGTCATTACGTAAAATCCGTAAGTCCAAGTGTGTGGCCAAACAACATTTGACACCTTTAAACTTCATAATATTAGATTATAACTGAAAAGTTGGAAATAATTAACCTCAAATAAAAATCAATACCCATTCTGAAATGTTAACTCAACGAGAGAATAGCCCAGCACCTGTGCATGGATGGAAACAGTTTAGAACTGCACTAAAACTGAAAATCAGACACCAAGGCCAGCTGATCCTAGAACATGTCAAGATACTACTGTGCTGAGGCACGTACGATCCTAAGGCATCAAGCCGCGTCGCGTTGCCTTAAGAATGCCAAACTCCAATGGTTGAGGAGGCACCGTCTAACTGTTTCCGTGTACTTGTCTCTGACGAGGTTACCGCTCAAATCGGCATCGACGTGTTTTTCGATGTCTTTCTGAACTTTATACCAATAACTGCATAGTGGAATGTGACAGGTTTAGTGGTGGTAGTTAGCATAATTGATTCTAACGACCCGGGTTAACCGGCGATACACTTCATTGTGAGCCGGAATTGCGCACGCATCTCGCCGGGTAACCCGATTAAGCCGGGAAATTTCGATAGACGAAGCCGGTTTCAAGCTGGCGTCTATAGAGACCGTAACGTAGTATCGAGAGTTGCATGTTTTTACTTTTTACACTGGTAAAATAAAACATGACTTGTAAATATGTTGGTCATTTCTATGCGGAATAATGTTTATACAATAGAAGGTCAACATTTTCATTACTGTATTGTAGCCTGGTCACTTGATTCTTAGCACGTCGTCGAGTATACCTGACTTACTTCGATTCGTACGGATTTTTAAGTGTTCTGCCGTGGAGCAGGATCTGTGGCGGTCGCAAAACCTGCTTTGTCATCATTGAAGGCAATTTGGCAGCTCAACGGTACATTGACTACTGAACTACGACCTGTCGTCGTGTGGTTTGTTCGCCAACACAACTTTCTTGAAAAATCAATGTCATGTGGTGTGAGATGCAATGACCAATTTTCACCACAATGTCGACACATTGCTGTGGTTCCTGTACAGTCAGTATATAAACATGTATAGATCTTTTTTTTTTTAAAAAGATATAGATTAAAAAAGATCTAATCAAGATTAGATTGTACAAGTTATTTCATTTTAAGGTCCGCACGAGTACATTTTGTCAAAGTATTTTATATACAAACATTCTCATGTACTGTAAATTAAAGTTTATTTACATCATAATCGATTGCAGTGGTTCAGTGGTCATATAAGCTCAAGAACGAGAGGATGCTTATTCAATCTCCGCTCGTAGATAAAGTGGCAGTGACTGCTCCTCCATCAAACATTCGATAGGCATTTCAGAGTGAAAGTTAGCGACAGGCATTGACATTTCAGAGTGAAAGTTAGCGGCAGGCATTGACATTTCAGAGTGAAAGTTAGCGGCAGGCATTGACATTTCAGAGTGAAAGTTGGCGGCAGGCATTGATATATCAGAGAAGTCTCACTGCTAAGGCTCTGTGCGCAATATATAGCTCTGAATTCGTTGCGCTCCACCTATAACTGGTATGGCGTTATTAAGAGAGGGAAAGTATCAAAGGGACGTCAAGCAAACAAACAATAAGTGTCCTATAGGTGCAAAGTGGAGCCGCAATAGGGTTTTGAAGTTTATATCAGTCTGATTAAAATCAGACCCCATACTCATTATCATATCGTTGATACGATAATGAGTATGGGGTCTGATTTTAATCAGACTGAAGTTTATATGTGTCTGGGAGGAAAAGGATGGATGCATTGTGCCTCCTGGTCGTGGTTATCGTACTCTGTTATTGCATTGAAAATTGTTTTGACAAAGAACCATTAATATCATACACATGTTTTCACTATCAGTGCGAAACAGATTCCACGTGTTTTAAATACATGTTCGATATATAGTTCAGTGTAATTAACATGATTACAATCAGGCACATTGTATTTCTTTCGATACGCATCACGTGGACTTTGATCTCATCACTGCACGTGTTGGGAGCTGGGTAGTTGTATACACACACTGGCATGATTTTTATGTCATTTTTCACATCAACTGTGCCGTTATCTGGTAAAATATAAAAGTAGAGAAAAAGATACGATACCATGCACTTACATGCATAAATATGGAGCGCCAAAATTAACATCAACTCAAAAATTGAACACCAACTCAATGATTGAAAATATCTTTAATGATTAAATCATTTGATGCACACACCAATTGAATTAAAGGTTTCTTCAAATAATGATTGCTATCTTTAATTTTGAATTATTGCGCGCATTTATTACGTTGTTGATAGCATTAATTATTCTAATGAGTTGATGAGCGCTATAATTGAATTGTTGATCTTGATCTTCTCAAATAAATTGATGATATCAACTGAATCAATATCATTGATTCAATTGATGTGCATAATAATTCTTTTAGAGAGAGCAGCAACTATATAATATCTTCCATTCAACATATACACTGTATATCATTCTTTTGGGACTTAATCAACATCAACAAACGCCCAAGTAATCAGGTTTTGGGTTTGTTTTTTTTTCATTTGGATTTGGATGTTTGTTTGATACGTTTATAGAATTCGTGTATATTTATTTTCACCCCCCCCCCTCGGGTAGCGTTTAAAGCATTTACCTGACGGAAATTAAACAAAGAATTTTTGTTTTTGTTTTTAGCCTTCTAGTAGGAGCTATCTATCTGGCGGAAATTTAGGGTGTTTTCTACTGAGCATTTTTCAATAGGTACAAGTTATTGACTTATAATTTTTTTTCTGATGTCAGATTTCCCGATTCTGAATATTTTGAGCGTCTTCTCTTCAAAGGCTGAGTTGCCAATTCTAATTCATTTAATTTTATAGCATCTATTGGTATTGGGGAACAATAAGTTTGAATTTCATGGTGTCTGCCTTTCTAGGACCCGAGTAATTAATGGGCCCAAAACCATCAAAATTAATGCAATCTTTTAAATAAATTTTTATTTTTGCTCCTCGACACCAAGCAGTCAAACTGTTTGCATGATTATAAAAGGCGATAAAAAAAAACAAAAAAAACACAACGCTTGAAGAACTTTTATTTTTGCAATACCTGTAGCCTTCATATCCCAAAGAAAGCCATTGTACCATTTGATTTTGTATTTTATTGATACGACCGAGGGAACCTATTCCTAGAACACGTCAAGCGTATATATATGTTCCTATGGCTTCAACTTGTGTCACATTGCAGTGGAAATGCCCCTCAATCGTTATAGACGTTTGACGTGACCGTCTAATTGTTTACTATGCAAAGATGGCGCCGTGTACTCATCTCTGGTTATAGAATACTCACGCAACACAGGCACTCGACGTTTTTTAAATATCTATGATAAAAAAAATTGTCTTTCTGTAAACATAATATTATGTTTACAGAAAAACATTTTTTTTTAAATTATAGATATTTAAAACGTCGAGTGCCTGTGTTCCGTGAGTAGTGCCAGTTTATAAATAGAGGTTTTTTCTTTAAATTCTTGGGGATGTATATGGGGTGGAATTGTGTTATTTTAGGGCATTGATGGAAAGGAAAGGGTCTTTAAAAAATTATAATAATGGGAAATTTTGCTCTTAAGTGCATAGTAGGAAAGGCGTAAATAGGCCTTTGTTTTCCTGCTTCTCAAATGGAAATATGCAGGGTAGGGGTTACTTGCGGTGTCATAACAGGACGTGTGTTCTGTGGATTTTCCTCAGGTTCACAAATATTTTGGGACTTGAATTGTTCATTGTTCTAACTCTGTGCCAAATGTTAGGTAAGTTGAGGCGGTGGATTTTTTAAATATTAATTTTCATGTTATAAAGGAATCTATAGCATAATGATTGGTAGTCTGTGTCCCTCTGACGAGTCGAGACATTCGGCAAACTTCGGTAGATTCCGGTACCTTACATCTGGGCTGCGTTCAAGATCGTAGCGGTTACGTAGGACTCGGTATCGCTATAATCTTGAACCGTGTGCTAGGCTAGGCCTACGTAGGGATAACAATTTTAGTTCAGGGGATGCTTACTCCTTCTAGACACCTGATCCCACCCCTGGTGTGTCCAGGGGTCCGTGTTTGCCCAACTCTCTATTTTGTATTGCTTACAGGAGTTATGAGATTGATCACTGTTCGTTATCTTCACCCTTCATACAGTGCATTTAATATACATAGCTAGGCTAGCAGGTATGATATTGAACACAGCCCTAGATGGCACTGTGTGCAATACATATGACTCAATTTGCTGCACTTCTGACACCTACAGCTGGTGTGGTGTTAAAAAATCTCATAGGGGCGTAAAGCAAACAAACAAAAAACAAAAACAAAAAACAAAAACAAACAAACAAAGAAAAAACCCAAAAAAACCCAAACAAACAAATGTTCCCTAGGTGCAAAATATAGCCGCAATAGGGTTTTGAAGTTTATATGTCTCGGGGAGGAAAAAGATGGATGCATTGTGTAACCCATGGGCCTCCTGGTCGTGGTTATTATACTCTGTAATTGCCTTGAAAATTGTTTTGACAAAGAACCATTAATATCATACACATGTTTTCCTTATCAGTGCGACATGGATTCCACGTGTTTCAAACACACGCTATATTTAGCTCTAAAACTTCATAGTTATTTCGGATTTCAAAGATTTCGGTTGAGCATCACTGAAGAGACATTATTTGTCGAAATGCTCATCTGGTGCATCAAAATTGGTACCGTTTAAGTTTTACATTATGACCCCTGGGTCGAGGCCTCTGCTGGTGAACTGTTACTCACCGAGGGTCTCTACAGCCCAGTAGCTAAGTACTTCGTTACTAGCTTGAAAATACGGATGCATATTTAATTGCTGTTACAAAATTTAGAAATTCATTTCAAAATTAAGGACTATCTCCCTCATGCATAGCTCTTATCCTTGGACGAATTTGGCTCCACTTTTTTGGCACGCTGTTTTTGGCTATATTTAGCTCTAAAACTTCATAGTTATTTCGGATTTCAAAGATTTCGGTTGAGCATCACTGAAGAGACATTATTTGTCGAAATGCGCATCTGGTGCATCAAAATTGGTACCGTATAAGTTTTACATAGTTCACTTTACTTAACATATTTAATCGACAATCATGTACATTGATGGGTCTTTTGCATGAGACCTGAAACCGAGGTAGCGGCAGGCATTGACACTGCGCTAAGCATATGTCTGAATTTGTGGTACTTCATCTACAGTTAACATCACGTGTCATTTCTCAAAGGGACGTCAAGCAAACAAACAAATGTGCCCTACACGTGCAAAATGGGGTCACTGTAGGGTTTTCAAGTTCACATGTCTTACAGGGAAAAGATGAATGGTGTAACCCATGGTTCTCTTGGTCATGGCTATTGTGCTTTCTGTAATTGCAAATTGTTTTCAAACTACCAATTAACAGATCGTACACATGTTTTCATTATCAGTACTTAAGAGTCCAAGTGTGTAATAAACACGATAGACAAATATACATAATAGTTCAGTGTAATTAACATAATTCAACAGTCATGCACTTTGTATTTTTTTCGATACGCATCACGTGGACTTTGGTCTCATCACTGCATGTGTTAGGAGCTGGAAAGTTCTATACACACAGGTACAAGTTTTATGTCATTTTTCAGATCAACTGCGCTGTTATCTGGCAAAATATAAAAGTATGGAGAAAAAGATACTATACCATGCACGTTATATCCCTCGCAAGCACATGCATTAATACGGATCGCCAAATTAATTAGCATAAACTCAAATAATTGAAGATATTTTTGATTATTTGAAGATTTCATTTCAGCAATTGAATTAAAGAGTTCTTCAAATAATTAATGATAGCTTTAATTCTGAATTATTGTGCCATTAATTAAGTTGTTGATAGCATTAATTATTCTAATGAATTGATGAGCGTTATAAATGAATTGTTGGTCTCCTTAAATGAATTGATGATATCAACAACTGAATTAATGATATCATTGATTGAGTTGATGTGCACAATAATTCTTTTAGAGAGAGCAGCAACTATATAATACCTTCAACTCAACATATATATATATCATTCTTTTGGAACTTAGTCAACATCAACAAAGATTCAACTTTGCCCACACGAGTACATTTTGTCAAGGTAAAATACACGCAAGCATCCTCATGTGCTGTAAATTCAAATTTATCTACACCATGGGCGATTGCAGTGGTTCGGTGGTCATCCAAGCGTTTGCTTCGATACCGAGACGACGCTGGTGCGTACCTTTGTGGCGTCAAACATAAATCTTATATATAAATAGGTAGTGATTGTTCCTTCCTCAAACATTTTAAAGATATTTAGATGTGAGAGTTATGGGTCTTTTGCATGATACCTGAAACCGAGGTAGCGGCAGGCATTGACACTGCGCTAAGCATATGTCTGAATTTGTGGTACTTCTTCTACAGTTAACATCACGTGTCATTTCTCAAAGGGACGTCAAGCAAACAAACAAATGTGCCCTACAGGTGCAAAATGGGGTCACTGTAGGGTTTTCAAGTTCACATGTCTTATAGGGAAAAGGTGAATGGTGTAACCCATGTTCTCTTGGTCATGGCTATTGTGCTTTCTGTAATTGCAAATTGTTTTTTCAAACTACCAATTAACAGATCGTACACATGTTTTCATTATCAGTACATAAGAGTCCAAGTGTGTAATAAACACGATAGACAAATATATATAATAGTTCAGTGTAATTAACATAATTCAACAGTCATGCACTTTGTATTTCTTTCGATACGCATCACGTGGACTTTGGTCTCGTCACTGCACGTGTTAGGAGCTGGAAAGTTCTATACACACAGGTACAAGTTTTATGTCATTTTTCAGATCAACTGCGCTGTTATCTGGCAAAATATAAAAGTATGGAGAAAAAGATACTATACCATGCACGTTATATCCCTCGCAAGTACATGCATTAATATGGAACGCCAAAGTAATTAACATAAACTCAAATAATTGAAGATATTTTTAATCATTTGAAGATTTCATCAATTCATTTGATGCGTGCAACAATTCAATAAAAGATCTCTTGAAATAATCAATGATATCTTTAACCAATTCTGAATTATTGCGCGCATTGATTTGTTGATAGAATTAATTACTGTACTGAATTGATGAGTGCTATAATTGAATTGTTGCTCTCTTCAAATGAATTGGTGATATCAGAATTAATGCGCGCTATGTACAGAAGAGAGCAGTGATTCAATTAATGCGCGCAGTGATTCAATTAATGCGCGCAACAATTCAATTAATACTTGCTCTCTTCAATTGAAAATATAAATAAAAGAAAAAAAATAAATGCGCTCATTAATTCCTTATACAAATAAATAATGATAAAAACTTGCGAATTCTTTTCCTTATAATATGTAACACAATTGTCATTAAAAATAATATACAGATAATACATAAATGGTAAGTGTTCTATAGATAAACAGTGCAATCTGATATGATCGTCAGCTAAATATTTTAGTTTCCTGAATATACGTCTGAACATAAGAGAACATACAAATTATCTAATTCGGTAGATAAGACATTATCACCCCAAAGTAAACGATGTATACACGTATCAATGATAACCAAATCATTTAACCTTTGCAATCTATCCATTAATTTGTATCTAGTAATTGAATATTTCATACAAATAAAAAAAAGTGATATGCGTCTTCAAGCATGCCACAGGAACATAAGAGAGAATCAACAATATTGCGTTTATAAAGATCATAATTCAAAATACAGGTGCGTCTCAGTTTGGTATGAATTATATTCAACAAACGAGAACCATATGAAAAGTATATAGGGGATTTGGGATTGCTGATATTAGAGCTAACACTTAACTGAAGAAGCCTGTCTTGATTCAATACTAAGATAATTCCTCTTTGATACAGCGTCTGGTACAAATGAATTTTGTAAACTTCAAGTCAGAATTTCGGTTATACATACATGTAGCATATTTATCTCTACTGAGATTGGGCCTGGTGGAATATCGGAGCCGTCCTTATTCATTGTCACGGAGTCTGTTGATCTTATTTTAAGCTGGTTTGTTTTGTATTTCAGTGTTTCTGAAAATTAATTGTTCGTTTTGCATTAACGTCTTTTTTTTTTTTTTTTTTTTAAACTTTTTCCGCCGCCCATATCATTAGGTACTTTATTACATCAGTGAGATAGAAGTCCCCTAATCAAACATTGAAAATATGACAGAAATAAAAATGTGCAAAATTCTATAGGTAGATTTCCCCTGTAGAAAATATGTCGACCTCAGATTGCTAGTGTTTTATTAGTTCGCTATTGTAAAAAGACAGAAATATGTTCAAAATAAAGTGTTTATGCTGTGAATTAAGATGAAAGTAATGAACCAATGGTAAATAATTTCACAGCCCTTTGGAATGACAAGATTGTGACCTAGAGCTGACCTTGAACCCTGATACCCAGTTTTTGGTCTCAAAAGAGTACATACCTGTACTTTTCATACTTTTTACATGCAACACATCCAATAATAAATACATGTAGGAGAAGAATCCAGCATCCTTAAAGGGACATGGATATGATTTGAGCTGAAAATTTTCAAATTTCATTTTTGATGTTTAGAATGGTTTACTAAGATATTTCTAATGATCAGCAAAAATTTGAATGTCAGTTACAAGAGATACAGAGCTCACAATTCTTTGTTATGTAAACAAGGCTTGTGCTAGGTTTTTGTTTACATAGGTTAAATATACCAGCAAAAGGGTCGTTTAAAGCAGATTTTGTTTTAATTTACAAGTTACTTCTAAACACAGTTAAATAGTTTTTAGTGTTTGGCATATTTCATCTTCTATTACACAATCCCATGGGGATCCGGGTTAGAATAGGTCCTCAGCACCCCTTGCTTGTCGTAGAAGGCGACTAAATGGGGTGGTCCTTCGGATGAGACCGCAAAAACCGAGGTCCCGTGTCACAGCAGGTGTGGCACGATAAGGATCCCTCCCTGCTCAAAGGCCATAAGCGTCGAGCATACATGTAGGCCTAAATTTTGCAGCCCTTCACCGGGAGTGGTGACGTCTCCATATGAGTGAAATATTCTCATGAGAAACGTTAAACAATATTCAATAAATCAATCAATCCTATTAAACATGCTAGTTCTATAAAACAATCTTTATGTACAAAAAAAAAAACAAAAAAAACAACAAAAAAAAAACATGACAGAGCCTTGTTTACATACATGTAACAAAGAGTTGTGAGTGCTCTATCTTACTTGTAACTCAACAACTGATACTCAATTTTGGTTGACCGTTAGAAATACTGTAGTCAAGCATTGTAAACAATAAAAATAGAAAAATAAATTTCGAATTTTTTTTAGCTCAAATCGTGTCCATGTTCTTTCAAGAATGAAATATTGAATGCCATTGTGCGAATTGGTTGAGAGGAGGAATATTTTCCATTTACTGTAGTCTCAGACTTTTGCAACTAAGCATAAGGTACTTGAGTTTAAGTAGAATAAAGAGAAATCCAAAGGTTTTTCCCGCTCATATTTTGAAAAACAAATGACGTCCTGTCTTTAGATTAAAAGTAGCATCTATTTCCAGCAACTGAAATAGATGATAAAATACAATTTACTGACAGCCCAATCCAAATATTTTGAGTGAATGTGTTTTTTAAACTCAATAAAACTCCTCGGATTTTCGTGGTGTTTGGGTCATAGACACTGGCATTGCAGTAAGGAGCTGGTATACAAAACAAGCATACATCAAGGTTGTTGGTGTCAATCAGTATTACCATACACTGACGGTAACTGAACAGGGCTGATACTGTGTTGGGATTGGGTTTGTAATATACTGTTTCCTGTTTTGCATCTGAAATACTTTGCTATATTCCTTCATTCAACCCAGATAGATCCTGCTAGAAGGATTTCTACAATATGTAACATGTATTTCTATATGATGGACCCCACTAGAAGAATTTCTACAATATGTAACATGTATTTCTATATGATGGACCCCACTAGAAAGATTTCTACAATATGTAACGTATTTCTATATGATGGACCCCACTAGAAGGATTTCTACAATATGTAACGTATTTCTATATGATGGACCCCACTAGAAGAATTTCTACAATATGTAACATGTATTTCTATATGATGGACCCCACTAGAAGAATTTCTACAATATGTAACGTATTTCTATATGATGGACCCCACTAGAAGGATTTCTACAATATGTAACATGTATTTCTATATGATGGACCCCACTAGAAGGATTTCTACAACATGTAATATGTATTTCTATATGGATCATGCATATTATCTTATCACAGGTGTAAGATTGCTTATTCCGGGTAAAAATGGTAAACGTACACTCATACATGTATTCATCTCATCTTGGAAACTCTTTAAAATTTAATCACCTGAAACCATAGATTCGCAAAGTATTGGAGATGCTCAGCAGATTAGAAACATGCTTATAGAAGACGGGGGAAGGAATATTTTCAAACCTTCATTTTTTGCGAGTGATGTCACGGAAACAGTTATCGCACACTCGGACTGGTTTTTTAGCCAGGGCCAATCTGGCTTCTTTTGATGAGCACTCATTACAGAATATATTGCCACAGTTTCTACAGTGGTGCTAAAGAAAAATATAAAAGGAAACGATCACATTTCATGTACATTTTATATCAGAATAGTCTCTTTTACATATAATTTCATCCTGTAAAACATAAAATAAAAAACAGCTTCATCTTAATGGTTTCAAAATGCCAACTTCGGTGAAGAAACTGTAAAACAACCGGTTGTTTATGTAAATCTGGAATGGTTACACAAATCAGCACCATATACATTGTGTGCAATAGCCACATAGACAATAAAATATTCAATTACAGATATATACACAAATACAATTTGCATTTCAGATCTTTTAAAAAACAACCCACTTCTGTTTGTTTCATTATAAACTTGAATAAACAAGAGTTTAATCTCTAAAATATCAATACTCGCTTCCTCTCTCTTTGAGATAAAATTTTGTTTTTTTTCTCTAGTGATGACAAAATCAGAAGTATTTCAAAACTTACACACATCATAAAAACCTGTATTTGTTAAAACACCTTTTTAACTGATGTCTATAAATTAACAATGAATAGTCAGCTGCCCGTATACATGTATATTGATATGCAAGACCTAATAATGCGTTATAATTAGTAATACAAATTACATGTATTATGCTTCCTGCTATATATTCGATACCCAACTATTTTTGCAAAGTGCATGGATAAATGTACACTATCACCGTTTCTTTTGTGTATTTTTACTTTTTGACTTGTTCAAATTTTTTTATTTAGAGTAAACTGAAACGATTCTATTGATTCAGAAACCTAGTTGCTGATCTGCGGGGTAAAACCATGCGCTTGCCAAGCAAATGTGTTATCTATCAGGCCAGGGATCCGCTATTCAAAAATCGAATTAAAACAATGCAATTAATTGATATTGCATTTAAAATATCCACATCAATCAACATTGAAAGTGCATTCGGAGTGATCGCCCTTTGCTCCATTGAAACAAAAATATTGACAGTCAGCATAATAATCATAATATTTTAAAATAATAATTATTGTAACATTTCTCATATACCATACCAAAATAGTAGTCAGAGGTTTGACAAATAGTGCTTTCCCCATTGGGATATGCATAGCTGCAATAATGTAGCCCTCTCTGATTTTTTTTTTTTTTTTTTTTTTTTTTTTTTTTTTAGGGAGAGGGCTACAACTCCTTAGGATCTCCGTAATGGTGCAAATGCGGAGTGATTCACTCCCGCAACATTTGCGCTCATTCTAAACATGTCCTGACTTTCTTTACGTAAATAAAATGATATTCTATGTTTCTTAGTCAATATATAAATTTACAACCTGCAACTTTAGATTTGTGAGGCTCTATTCTACCGTTTTCAACAATTTCGATAAATTCCAATTTCTCGATTCATATTTGTGCGCCATGTTTGAGGTACTGAAGTTTCAACTTCCGGTTGTCAAGTCATTTGCATATGCCATATAAGGTAGTATTTACATCAATGGACAAGTATGGAGGCGCGGCGAAATTTTAGCCCTATCCCGAAAACGTCAGAACTAAAAAAAAATTGGATAGGGCTACATTATTGCAGCTAGGATGTGCATTACCCATTAAAACCCTGACTATAAGTTATATTTTGGCACAGTATACTCAAAATATAACATGTTATAGATACCGGTCGACCAAAGGCTTAACGTTTTAAAAACTTATAGTAATCATCATCTTTTGCCTATATCTATGAAACAATTGTCACACACTCGGACGGGTTTCTTTGAGGACACAATTTTGGCTTCTCTGGAAGAACAGTCATTACAGAATATATTTCCACAGTTCCGGCAATGGTGCTGAAAGCAAACAGTGAAAATAAGCAGGATTTTGATAATAATAGCAATAATGAAATTTATATAGCGCCTTATATAAAACAAATTACTCTATGGCACTTTACAAAGGTAAGAAGAGGATTTTTGGAAAAAGCTACATTTTAATAACAAAAGCAGTGTTCAGTGCTTATAATTCAACACATGTTTGTACAATGTAATTACTATATACATGTATGTACAATGTAATTAATAAATATATGTACATGAAATTACTAAATATATGTACAATGTAATTACTATATAGGTATGGAGCGACAAATTAACATAAACTCAAGTAATTGAAGATATCTTCAATTATTTGAAGATATCATCAATTCAATTATTGCTCTCTTTAATTGAATTAATGCGCGCATTAAATCAATTATTGCTCTCATCAAATGAATTAATGTGCACTTCAATTCAATTATTGCTCTCATCAATTGCATTAATGCACGCATCAATTGAATTAATGAGAGCAATAATTGATTTAATGCACTCATTAATTCAATTATTACTCTCTGCAATTCAATTGATATGCGGATTAATTCAATTAATGAGAGCAATAATAGATTTGATGCGTGCATTAATTCAATTATTGCTCTCTTCAATTCATTTGATGAAAGCATCAATTAGTAGAAATATTGCTCGCAATAATTAATTTAGAGCTCAGTATAAATAATATGATGATCTCTTTAATTCAATTGAAGATATCTTTAAATCATTTACAATGCTTTTGTATAAGGAATTGATGCACGCATCAATTCTTTTAAAGAGAGCAACAATTCAATTAAAGACATCATTAATTCAATTGTGGATATGTTGAATTGAAGATATCTTTAATTATATAGTTGCTCTCTCTAAAAGAATTATTGCTCTCTTCAAATGAATTAAAGATATCATTAATTCAATTGAAGAGAGCAATAATTGAATTAATGCGCGCATTATATCAATTATTGCTCTCATCAAATGAATTAATGTGTGCATCAATTCAATTATTGCTTTCATCAATTAATTTAATGCACGCATTATATCAATTATTGCTCTCTTCAATTGAATTGTAGCGCACATCAATTCAATTAATGTGCGCAATAATTCAGAATTGAAGATATCATTAATTATTTGAAGAAATCTATAATTCAGTTGTTGCGCGCATCAAATGAATTGATGATATCTTCAAATAATTGAAGATATCTTCAATTATTTGAGTTTATGTTAATTTGGGGCTCCATGTATTATGCACAATGTAATTGCTAAATATATGTACAATGTACATGTTATTCCTGGTATTTGTAACGGTTGTTGTATTTATATTTGTACTTATTATCACTCCCAACATGTACACACCTATGCATTCCTCTAGATTTGAAAGCCCCCCCCGCCCCGCCCCTCCAACCCCTACCCCAAAATGATGTTACCTCATCTTAAAATTTGCTGTATTACAGAATGCTACAACTTAGTAACTAAGCTCGGGTTGGGGTTTGTGTGAGGTCAAAGTTAAGATATATGATACTGTGTGTCTGTGTGAGAGTTAACTAACTCACCCGTCAGACAGTGACAGACAATGATAGGACAGATATATGATACTTTGTGTCTGTGTGAGAGTTAACTAACTCACCCGTCGGACAGTGACTGAGAATCCTTTGTTGCAGCTCATACACTCCTTGACTTCACTGTCATCTGCCCATTTCCTGCTGCTTACTTTTGTTGTGGTGATCTGTCACAAAAACAAAACACAGATACAGATGTTTCGCATGACATTAAAATGAATAATGTAAAAGTGGTTATTTACGCTGGTGGTTAAGTATGCGATTTTCTATGGCCAACATTACATGTAGGGAAAAATACGCGGTAAATAAATATAATATATGATTATCAAATAAAACATTTATAACTACATGTATATGTATATCGATGGAAGAAATTTATATGCTTATTACACCGAGTAATTAGTGTAAGTTTCCCCCGCGCGTAACTAACCACTTATACAATATATATTAGAATATAATACATCAGTTTGTGTTTTGATGTTTGTAAGTGTTAAGCTTTCCATTACACGTACAATGTTGAATTTCCAACTTCATTTTTTGTCATTCATCATGTCACGTAACATGCACCTTGCATAACTCCGAGATTCTCCTCTAACTATACCCATCTTTTAAAAAGTGATTGCCTACACCTAAGAAACTCGTGCTACATCTCAAGGACCATCATCATAATGGTAATGTTTTCTATGAAAGGTGAAGATAACGAACAGTGATCAATCTCATAACTCCTACACACAATACAAAATAGATAGTTGGGCAAACACGGATCCCTGGACACACCAGAGGTGGGATCAGGTGCCTAGGAGAAGTAAGAATCCCCTGTCGACCGGTCACACCTGCCGTGAGCCCTGAATCCTGATCAGGTAAACAGAGTTATCCGCAGTCAAAATCAGTGTGCCAAGAACCAATAATCATCAAACGTCAAAATCTGTATACATCTTTTAAAAAAAAAGAAAAAAAAAGAGGCCCATGGCCACATCGCTCACCTGAGTCACCTTGGCCCATATCTGAAGACTTTCCATACATATTTGCATGTAAAACCTTAGTCCCTATTGTGACCCCAACCTACCCCTGGAGGCCATGATTTAAACAAACTTGAATCTGCACTATGTCAGAAAGCTTTCATGTAAATATCAACTTCTTTGGCCCAATGGTTCTTGAGAAGAAGATTTTTAAAGATTTTCCCTATATATTTGTATGATTTCAGATCTTCTGGCCCAGTGGTTCTTGAAAAGATTTTTAAATGACCCCACCCTATTTTTGTATTTTTGTGATTATCTCCCTTTTGAAAGGGACATGGCTCTTCATTTGAACAAACTTGAAAGCCCTTCACCCAAGGATGCTTTTGGCCAAGTTTGGTTGAAATTGGTCCAGTGGTTCTGGAGAAGTTGAAAATGTAAAAAGTTTACAAACAGACGGATGGACGGACGGACAACAGGCGATCAGAAAAGCTCACTTGAGCTTTCAGCTCAGGTGAGCTAAAAACCCAGAGAAAACATGAGAAATGATGTCACAACCATTTCATGCTGCACTGTTCAGTCTGTTGAAATAGGTCCTTCCCTTAGACCTTTGTTAATATATGTGTTTTGAGCCTCAGTTCACTTAGTACTTGTAGAGATTGGTTCTCTCTACTCAGTACATTCAATAGTACCTGTAGAGACTGGTTCTCTCTCCCCAATTCATTTAGTATCTGTAGAGAATGGTTCTCTCTCCCCAGTTTATTTTTAAATACGTATAGAGACTGGTTCTCCTATAGAGACAGGTTCTCTCTCCCCAATTCATTTTTTACCTGTAGAGACTGGTTCTCTCTCCCCAGTTCTTGTAAAGCTGCCTGTGTATCATCCAGTTTTCGTTTCAGATCTGTAGACTTCTGTCGCAATTTCTCACATTCCTCTTCACTTGTTAAGCATCTAATTGTTAAAGCGAATGATCAATTTAGCATGTAATAAATGCAGAAATATTCACATAAAAACCTCACAAGATATTCCTTCACATATTTCTTTACTTGCCTTTCCAGTAAAATTCTTCTTTCATCATTGTTGTTTTCTAATTTGGCCTCCATTTCTATATCACAAAAGAAGTTAGTACTTGATTTTAATACACAGATCAAAATAATTATGAAGTTTTCATATGCAATAATGCAAGCAAACAAGTCAGATCAATTCCACTCATGGAATGGTCACTGTAAAGCAGAAATGCATGTAACAAAATATGAGTATCTTCACTGTAAGTGGTATAAGAAAATATTGAGCATCTTCACTGCAAGTGGTATAACAAAATATTGAGTATCTTCACTGTAATTATATCACTGAAGTCATCTGTTACTGTTTCTCCATCCAGAATGATCATTGAATTGAGCTGACCCCTTTATAGTTAAATTGTTTTTTAAGTTGAACAGTTTGTCCTTTGAGTTTTTATTTGACTTTACTTTCCAGTTTCTTCCTCTCTAAATTGAACATTAAGCTGATTGAGCCTGTCCTCTTTGAGTTTTTAGTTAACTTGACTTACATAAACATTTCCTCCTTCTCTTTAAGTTTAACATTAAGCTGGTCAAGCCTTCATGTCCTCTCTGAGTTTTTAGTTAACTTGATATACATAAACATTTCCTTCTCTCTAAGTTTAACATTAAGTTGGTCAAGCATGTCCTCTCCGAGTTGTTTTTTTAATTTGACTTACCAGTTTCCTCCTCTCAAGTCGAACATTAAGCTGATACAGATTATCTTCTCTGAGATCAACATTAGGTGGATTTCATAAATTTCTCAACTTTGAGCTGCAGTTGAGTTGACTCAGCAAATTTAACCAGGTAAATATTTAATGGACTTACTAAATTTTCCCTCCTCCATTTATCATTGAGTCAACTTACCAAGTTTTCCTCTTTAACATTGATTGTTGAGTCAACTTACGAAGTTTTCCTCCTTAACATTGATAGATGAGTCAACTTGCCAAGTTTTCCTCCTTAACATTGATAGCTGAGTCAACTTGCCAAGTTTTCCTCCTTAACATTGATAGCTGAGTCAACTTACCAAGTTTTTCCCCTCTCAGTTGATCGTTGAGTTTGCTTGCCTCTTCCAGAGCTGTTTGGGTGGACACAAGATCTCCACGTATGGTGGTCAAGTTCTCATTCAGAACAGACATCTGAACCTCGAACTTGGCCCTCTCTTCATCTGCTTGTCTCTGAATGTCTTCTCGCCCTTGTTCAGCAACGTTCTGGTCAAAGAAGAGTATAATAGTGAATGTGTAAAAATATGAAACAGAAATAAATACACACATGTATTTCTGACAATGTGTTCACTTGGGAATACTTATCATTTCCATTAGTGGAACTCTTCAAATTAAAGGCGCGTAAAGTCGTGCTACCGGGACAACATAATGTAAATACATTATACTTAGGCATACGTAATATGAATTATGGTATCGAATACATATTATAACCGACTGCAAACCACAACACTGATTAAAATTCTAAAGTCAAATTTAGGAATTCATTATTCTTAAAAGAAAACAGACGATCTTATTAAACTATATGAGGGAGAAAAGCTACTAAATTTGCCAAATCTGACCGTGCCGATATAAAGCATCGATCGCAAGAACTGTGAGGGGAAAAACCTATATGCACATCCAACACAAGAAATTTTCTTGTAATTAATGTGATTAATATGTTTTTAAAGTTATTCTGTCAGACTATGAAGATATTCTATTTTATCATACAATTAGGACAGGTTCATATGGCATGGACTTTGTAATCGTACCCCCCCCCCGTAAATCTCCATATTTTAGAACATGTATGTATGTGCCACACTGCATTTTTTAAAGACGTTTATAACACTAATTAACACACCTAATGCGTTTCCAAAATGCATCTAAGCTAATTTGAAAATTACAAAATATTGATGGACTTGGATGTCCAGAGAACATCGTTGTTTGGAATTTTTTAAATAGGTGAGGTGGAGTTTAATTAAGAAACATGTAACATCTTTAATAAGATAGTGTTAGAATATTTGAAAAATGCAGTTTGACTAATGGTAATTTTATTTAAAAATACACCTTGTATTTTAACTCTTAAAAAAGGGGGGGGGGTGCTATGTACGTTTCGTTTATGTCCCAGTAATCTCGCACTTGCTCGCGAGATTTGTGCAATTTCTTACCAATGTCGCACAAGAGTCATCAAAGCGCGATAACTCCAACGAGCTGGTAATGAGAAGTATTGTCAAACAATTTAAATATCGATCTTTAGTTGCCTGTGGGCGGAATTTCTGCAACACTTCAGTGTGGTGTTTTCATTTGTCTAATATTTGTATCTCAAGAACAAAATCACAAAAAATCAAAATGATGGCAAAAGATTTATGCAAATTCATTTCTCCATCATCAATATTTCCAATTGAACCTCATTAACTTCAATTATTGTTACATGTATATGAGCAAATTTCATAAATTTGTGTACCCCAGCATTGAGGACATTAATTTAACACATCTTTGCACAAATATTAAGACGTCTGACTCCAACAAGCAACCTATGACAGAATGAGTAGCAAAGGTGATTTATACACATTTTGTTTTTATGTTGCCAACACAAACATGTACATTTCACATTTTAATCTGAGGACTATCGTTTTAATGATGTCTATAAATCATTGTACCAGTCTGTTCTGTAATTTAAAGGACTATTATTTTTATGATGTCTATAAATTATTGTACCAGTCTGTTCTGTAGTTTAGAACTTTCCTCCTGTAGAGTTTGTTGTTTACTTCTTGCTGCCTCCATCTCCTCCTTTTGTTTTGAATTGACCTGGCAATGAAATAGTAAATTGTAATTAATTAGCATCCATGGCTTTTGATATTTTGAACCTGTTTCTCAGGCTCCATAGAAGGAGTGGCCATTAAATTCAAATAAACAAAGATGGTTAATACCAAATTTGATGAAAATTGGTCCAGTACTTTATTAACAGATAACAACGAACAACTTTTAATGCTGCAGTAGGTAACCTAAAAACTTGTAATGAATTTTTCAAACCACCTTTCAAAAATATTGTTATGTATCTTTTAAAAAATGCTTTGCAAATATGAACTACTTTTAAATCAGGAGGTATGCTACACCAGAGAAATTTGATATGGATGAAAAATGGAGGATATGTACTGTCAATATTTTGAAATTGAAAACTTTCAAATTTACTTTATTTAGTCAAAAAATGCAGTTTTAGTAGAAAGCAATCTGAAAAAAAATTTAAAACCCCTGCTGGACTCAAACACGTGATCTACAGTTCAGCAGTCAACATGCTAACCTTCTGAGCTACTCAGCTACGCAATGACTTTAGTTATGAATAGACAAATATTGATAATACATGTATTTAGATTTTCATCCATGTTTTAAAAGGATGTCAGCCATTATGATGATGTAGAGTACCTCCTTAAGCTGACCACAATGTTTAAATAAGTGACATTGGATTTTGTTCATAATCTCATTACACTACAACTGCCTTTTCTCATCATATGTACTAAAATAGTACCTTCAATGCTTAAATCATCAATATTCCAAAATTTGCGAGATCAATTTAAATCCAATTGTAATTCTGAATATTCATCTGCAAGTGGAAGGGAAAAAATGCAACAGACCAGACCAGGATTCGATCCCAGACCCCCTGAATCTCTAGTCAGGTGCTCTACCAACTGAGCTATCTAGCCACTGGCGATCAAACCTGTCTGACTGCTTTGAAGAATTGGTGAAGAAATTCGAGGGAAAAAAAAAGAACCAAATCACGTCTTCCACTATTTTTTTTTATAATTTGCTCTGGGTTAACATGATCATATCACCATGTACCCAACAGCCTACTACATAAAATGATAGAATCTTTAGTAGGCTATGTCATAACTAGTAAAGCATAGAAAGCCACTAATATTTCTTGGCATCTCTGAAATGATCAATTTCAATCACATGATCATTGTCTTTTTAATATGTGGGTTATGCATTTTTTTCCTGCAATGCTAGCTACCTTCATCACCAAATGAAACAACAAAGAAAGCATTTCATTGTTTGATAAATGAATACCTGTTCATGATGCTCTTTAAGATCTTTCATTTGATTGGTCAGCTCCAACTTCTGGCTAATTAGCAGTTCCTTAGCTTCCTCAAGACTCCCAACTTCCTATTAAAAAAATCAGAATATCAAACATTTTATGCCATTATTCGATCATTACAAAAAATGTACTTCATAAAACAAGTACTCAGTAAGTATTGCACAGCAATATGTATATCCCCTACTCAGGTCACAAGTCAAAGTCATTTGCATAATATTCTGTGTGCAGGACCCACTGAAATTTCCATTGCGTAAATTTCTTTAATTTCAAAATTCAAAACATGCCAAGGATCATCTGTAAACAAAGATGTCTTTATTGTCAAATTGAACGAATATTCATCTGTATCTCCAGCCTTTAAAAGTTCTATTGCTGTTTTAAGAACAACCTCACTGGGTTACCTCACTGGGTCGTCCTCCAATATTCTGTACAATGAAGATTACAAAGATCGGCATTTTCACCTCTACCTAGCGTCTTCAACATTCACAATTTTCTACTCGCGTTTCTGTAAGTACGTGATGTCTTGATCTCGTGTGTGTTTGAATAAACAAGGGCCCACAGGTCTTACCGGTCACCTGAGAAGTTAACTAGTTTTAAGTATCACTGAGTGCAATCTAGAAAAAAATTCTGTTCTGAATATTTAAGTTAAATTCTAATATAGTATAAAACAAGAATGATTGATTAACTGAATACTGTTTCACGTCCTTCTTGAGAATTTCTCACTCATATGGAGATGTTTATATATGTATAAAACAAGATGTGTTCTGAAAGCTCTGAAACTACACTGCAAGTTTCAAATGAATCCTTGCAACCATAACGGGGAAAAGTCTGGGAAATCAATAGGATGGACTGACAGGCAAACAGAGAAGAAAGCTAGAGTCCTCTTCGGTTTTATAAAACAGGGACTAAAAAAGTGCAAAAGAATCAGAATTCTGAGACCTGGACACATGGTTATGTAGGTTGAATTGTTGGTGTAGAATTTCTAATTATCTCCTAATATGTGACGACTGTAGAGAACTACATGTAGGGTTTGGTTTATGCATGAGATGGCCCAGCATGTTAAATAGTTTCCAGTGTATCTTAAAGCATAAACATAAAGTAGAAACTTCATAGTGCCTTTATTAGCAATAAAGCATTTATGTAGCCATTCCCCACAAATGGCCTCTGAAGACAGGATTGACTGCTCCCAGAATGCAGTGGATATATCTGCTAATGAAGAGACATGTCACAGGCTGACACTGTATATTAATATGATAATTAGATATTGACTAGTTTAGAAAGGCAATTTGAGTACACAAAGGACATGGATGTATTCAAAAGATCTCTTGATATCTTGTTCCAACTCTATTCTTGGTAACAATTTAAACACATGCCTAAATTCTAAACACAGAGTGAATTAGAAAACATTTTGGTCTAAAGACAGATGAATGGACAGGCACACATTTTGATTTGGAAGTTGGCTATACAAATTTGACTTTAGAGTTGTGCATCTTTTGTACATGTAGAATTGTCAATTTTTTGGAAGTACATGTATATTATTGATTTCTACATTGAAGAATTATAAAAAAAAAAAACACTGGGGGGTCATAGTGCTTGCTATTGAGTTACATTGTGATAAACTTGACCTTTTTAGCTCACCTGAGCCAAAGGCTGAAGTGAGCTTTTCTGATCAAAGTTTGTCCGTTTTCTGTCATCGGCGTCGGCGTTGTAAACTTTTCACATTTTCATCTTCTTCCCCAGAACCATTGGGTCAATTTCAACCAAACTTGGCATAAAGCATCCTTGGGTGAAAGGCTTGCATGTTTGTTCAAATGAAGGGCCATGTCCTCTTTAAAGGGGAGATAATCACAAAAATGAAAAATTAAGGTAGGGTCATTTAAAAATCTTCTTAAGAACCACTGAGCCAGAGGAGCTGAAATTTACATGAAAGCTTCTTGTCATACTGCAGATTCAAGTTTGTTCAAATCATGGCCCCCGGGGATAGGTTGGGGTCACTATAGGGGATCAAAGTTTTACATGGGAAAAAATAGAGAAACTCTTTTTCTCAAGAACCATTGGGCCAAAGAAGTTGACATTTACATGAAAGTTTTCTGACATAGTGTAGATTCAAGTTTGTAAAAATCATGGCCCCCGGGGTAGGTTGGCGCCACAATAGGGACTAAGGTTTTACATGCATTATGGAATGTCTTCAGATATGGGCCAAGGTGACTCAGGTGAGCGATGTGGCCCATGGGCCTCTTGTTGCACTTAAACTTCACATCTGATTCAGTAACATAAACTTCTACTTAAAATTCTACATGTAAAAAAAATGCATAATTTAGATCTTTTTCATAAAAGAATCCTTCTGCCACAAAATATAGTGTTTTCCAAATCCTTTCAAAATTGGAATCGACATTCAAATTTTCCACTGGAAAGGTTTAGTAAATATAGTTATATATTTGGATCTGTCAATAAGATAAGTATTGGATCATTATCTAGCTGTCAATTATAACATCCTCCACAGTTGTGCTCAATAGCTGAGGAGCTAACTTTTTTAAATCACGTAATCATAAAGGTAATGGAAAGTTCTGATGTCATTCTGCGGTTTTACACGATAATCGCCCACATTGTAATTCTTTTTCAATTATTCATGCAAATTCAATGTTTCTGAGCATGATTTTGAGGTCAAACATCAATATTCTAAACCCTTTTCAAGACACTACATTGCTTTATAAAAATCTTTCGTAAAATTAGAGCATTCTTTTACTCTTTCTGTGCTTTTAAAACCAGTGTAAAGACCTCTGCTTGTTCATGAATAATTGTGGTTACTAGTAATTTACAGCATGCGTATTGTGTAAAACCACAAATAAGTAGGTCTCGTGGTACCTTTTATGGATTATTTCGTAAAAGTACATGATTCTAAGATATAATGTACATGCTATGGATAAATGTACATTATTATTATAGTTAAATGAACTGAAAAATAACAAATACATGTACCCAAGTTAACACAAAAGACATCATCAGAAAATGACCGTTTCCATTCCTTTGCTCTCTATCACTAAATAGTGATTCCTCTGACTTTTCTCTCTATCACTGAATACTGATTCCTCTGACTTTTCTCTCTATCACTAAATACTGTTTCCTTTCTGACTTTTCTCTCTATCACTGAATACTGATTTCTCTGACTTTTCTCTCTATCACTGAATACTGTTTCCTCTCTGACTTTTCTCTCAAACACTAAATACTGTTTCCTCTCTGACTTTTCTCTCAAACACTAAATACTGTTTCCTCTCTGACTTTTCTCTCTACCACTAAATACTGTTTCCTCTCTGACTTTTCTCTCTATCACTAAATACTGTTTACTCTCTGACTTTTCTCTCTATCACTAAATACTGTCTCCTCTCTGACTTTTCTCTCTATCACTAAATACTGTTTCCTCTCACCTTTCTCTCTATCACTGAATACTGATTCCTCTGACTTTTCTCTCTATCACTAAATACCGTTTCCTCTGACTTTTCTCTCTATCACTAAATACTGTTTCCTCTCTGACTTTTCTCTCAAACACTAAATACTGTTTCCTCTCTGACTTTTCTCTCTACCACTAAATACCGTTTCCTCTCTGACTTTTCTCTCTGTCACAAAATACCATTTCCACTCTAACTTTTCTCTCTATCACTGAATACTGATTCCTCTGATTTTTCTCTCTATCACTATTAAATGATGTGTACTCTGACTTTTCTCTCTATCACTAAATATTGTTTCCTCTCTGACTTTTCTCTCTATCACTAAATAGTGTTTCCTCTGACTTTTCTCTCTATCACTAAATACTGTTTTCCTCTTGACTTTTCTCTCTATCACTAAATACTGTTTCCTCTCTGTCTTTTC
Source organism: Ostrea edulis (assembly GCF_947568905.1). Classification (NCBI taxonomy): domain Eukaryota; kingdom Metazoa; phylum Mollusca; class Bivalvia; order Ostreida; family Ostreidae; genus Ostrea; species Ostrea edulis. The sequence goes on from NC_079170.1 coordinate 28,331,373, forward strand.
TCTCTATCACTAGATACTGACCTGTTTTCTGACTTTTCTCTCTATCACTAAATACTGTTTCCTCTCTGACTTTTCTCTCTATCACTAGATACTGACCTGTTTTCTGACTTTTCTCTCTATCACTAAATACTGTTTCCTCTCTGACTTTTCTCTCTATCACTAGATACTGACCTGTTTTCTGACTTTTCTCTCTATCACTAAATACTGTTTCCTCTCTGACTTTTCTCTCTATCACTAAATACTGTTTCTTGACTTTTCTCTCTATCACTAAATACTGTTTTCCTCTGACTTTTCTCTCTATCACTAAATACTGTTTCCTCTCTGACTTTTCTCTCTATCACTAAATACTGTTTCCTCTGACTTTTCTCTCAATCATTAAATACTGTTTCCTCTGACTGTTCTCTCTATCACTAGATACTGACCTGTTTCCTCTCTGACTTTTCTCTCTATCACTAAATACTGTTTCCTCTCTGACTTTTCTCTCTATCACTAAATACTGTTTCCTCTCTGACTTTTCTCTCTATCACTAAATACTGTTTCCTCTCTGACTTTTCTCTCAATCATTAAATACTGTTTCTTGACTTTTCTCTCTATCACTAGATACTGACCTGTTTCCTCTCTGACTTTTCTCTGTCCAGATTTGTCTTGAGGTTTGCAATGTCCTTTTCATATGAATCACTTGTAATTTTTGTCTCTCCATATTTTTTCTCAAGTTCTTCAACTTCTGATTCCAAACATTCCTATAAATGAAGGTAATAAATATTGGTGTATTCTAATGTGTGAAAGGTGAAGATAATGAACAGTGATCAATCTTATAACTCCTATACACAATACAAAATAGATAATTGGGCAAACCACAGGCAATTGCATCGCTTGGGGTCGAATTTACTATATAAAGAGTCTAAATTCGACCCCAAGCGATGCAATTGCCTGTGGGACAAAGCAGAGGTGGGATCAAGTGCCTAGGAGGAGTAAGCATCCCGTCGACCGGTCACACCCGCCGTGAACCTATATTTTGATGAAGTAAATGGAGTTATCCGTAGTCAAAATCAGTGTGCCAAGAACACATTCTGTAATAGTGAATTTCAACAATCAGAGAACACAAACTCCTTCAAGTTATTGCACACCATTCAAAATGCTGGTGTAAAGTGGTTCCAGGTTTATATTCTCAAATACTTCCAAAGACTGAGAAACATTTCTTTAGATAACCATACTGGAATGGTCTCTATATCAGAACAACATTACATCACTACCACTACACTTATGTATAAATGCAATACATTACACACTCTATATACAACTACAGTGAAACTTCTCCAAACCAGCCCCTCAGAAAACCGGTTCTCCCTGAATATCGGCCGATTTTCAAAGTCCCGGCAGAAACCTTAACATTTCCTTACAAAGAAAGTCTCACAAAACCGGCCACCCCTGAAAACCGGACATCAGCCACTTTTTAAAGTACAATTGTTAACAAACATGTGTAATTTACCCTTATAATACAGGCCACTATCTGAAGACTAGAAAATGTTGGCCAGAGGGGTGATTAAGACTGGCCAGGTGTGAAAAATGACTGACCTACTGGCCAGGTGGGAAATTATCCACTGGAGGTGTGAAAAACACAAGTGGCCTCTTTAAGTTCTATAGTTTACCTGTGCTTTCCAGGGTGTTAACTGGTGCTTGACTAATCCTTTTACTTTACTTTACTTTATTCACTCACACCATATTATGGTACATGAGGTACAATATATACAATATTTACAGATAGAATATATTATATGCAAGGTACACGTGAAAAAAGCAGGGAGTTGTTTTATATACATAAAAAATGAGTTAAGGAGGACAGAATTGGTCATATATTTTAGATATAAAACTACACAATTTGATAATTACATTAGGGTCTGAAGTTGACGTTAACTCTGAAAATTTGAAAAAGTTAGGTTTGTGACAATATTTTCTACACAGATACTTTCTTCTATAACATTCAAGTGACCCTTTCAAATTTTGGTATGAGATGTTATAAACAGATATGCACATATTGAATGAATAAAATCAATACGCCATATTGTTGCACCATGGCTATAAGCGGTAGTTAATAAACAACAAACCCATGACTGTTAATGATAATTTTCAATAGATAAATGATTTTTGGAGGGTTTCCATAGACTTAAAATTCCTAAGAAACATCAAAATTAAAATTATATATTTACTACTGTACTTTTCAAAAACATCAAAACAAATTTGTTAACGATATAAGCAATGGACGTAAACAGAGTTTTTATAGGTGAGAGGAATTCCAATAATAGGCCTCTGTGTTTTCTTTATGTATCCTGTTATAAATGATTAGTTAAAATTAGATGATTGCAGCAAGTCTATTTCTTGTAATAATTACCTGTAGGTACTAGTGGACTAGTTTGATCTCCACTGATAATTGATCATAGATCCCCATATCAAAGTGAGCAGTACCTACTCTGTGTGTTAATTGCAGCATTCAAATGACTATGCGTTTGTTTTGTTTATTAAAACATAAGCCGAAATTCTACATAAATGCTGCTAGTCTACAAATTTCTATACATATATCAAATACAGTTTTATTGAAACGGAATGTTTTCCATTATTTATGCATGTCAATGTAAAAATGTTTATTCATGATGAATTAGTTTTAGTGCTATAAATTGAAAATAAACATGTTAGTAAATTATTTTGTTTTATTTCCAATAGTAAAATAATAGTCCTTGAACACCATATTATATGGTTTGTGATATGTCAATGAAATATCTAATAAAAATTGTATGGAGTGCCAATTTAACATAAACTCAAATAATAGAAGATATCTTCCATTATTTGAAGATATCATCAATTCAATTATTGCTCTCTTTAATTGAATTAATGCACGCATTAAATCAATTATTGCTCTCATCAATTGAATTAATGTTTGCTCCAATTCAATTATTGCTCTCATCAATTGAATTAATGCGTGCATCAAATAAATTAATGAGAGCAATAATTGATTTAATGCACGTATTAATTCAATTATTGCTCTCTTCAATTCAATCGATGCGTGCATTAATTGAATTAATGAGAGCAATAATAGATTTGATGCGCGCATTAATTCAATTATTGCTCTCTTTAATTCATTTGATGAGAGCATTAATTTAGTAGAAATATTGCTCGCAATAATTAATTCAGAGCTCGGTATAAATAATTTGATGATCTCTTTAATTCAGTTGAAGATATCTTTAAATCATTTACAATGCTTTTGTATAAGGAATTAATGCGCGCATCAATTCTTTTAAAGAGTGCAACAATTCAATTAAAGAGATCATTAATTCAATTGTGGATATGTTGAATTGAAGATATCTTTAATTATATAGTTGCTCTCTCTAAAAGAATTATAGCTCTCTTCAAATGAATTAAAGATATCATTAATTCAATTGAAGAGAGCAATAATTGAATTAATGCGTGCATTAAATAAATTATTGCTCTCTTCAATTGATTTAATGTGCGCATTATATCAATTATTGCTCTCTTCAGTTGAATTGTAGGGCACATCAATTCATTTTTGATATCATTAATTCATTTGAAGAGATCATTAATTCAATTAAAGCGCACATCAATTCAGCTGAAGAATTAATGCTATCATCAATTCAATTAATGCGCGCAATAATTCAGAATTGAAGATATCATTAATTATTTGAAGAGATCTTTAATTCAATTGTTGCGTGCATCAAATGAATTGATGATATCTTCAAATAATTGACGGTATCTTCAATTATTTGAGTTTATGTTTATTTGGCGCTCCATAAAATTGAGCTGAGATGTCTCTAAATGCTAAATTCTCGGTATACCGGCCACCACTCTAAACCGGCCGTTTTTTTTCCCGGTCCGACAGCTGGCCGGTTTAGAGAAGCTTCACTGTAAATGTATAGTGATATTTAGAGATCTCTATATACAACTAAATTTATAGTGATATTTAGAGATCTCTATATACAACTAGATGTATAGTGATATTTAGAGATCTCTATATACAACTAAATGTATAGTGATATTTAGAGATCTCTATATACAACTAAATGTATGGTGATATTTAGAAATACCTTTTCCTTCTGATATTTCTCGGCTTTCTCTTTGAATTCTGCCAGATCTTTGTCCAATTGAACCATCTGGGTATTCATCGCATTTCGAATCTGCATCAGAGAGAATCATGAAAACAGCAGTTAGAAAGTTTATGCTTGCAATACATGTATCTAATTATTCCTAGTTGTTCCTTTCACCTGAAGAAATCAGTTTTGCATATTTTATGAATTTTCTTTAAATTTGGTGTACAACAATCATTTGTCATTCTTGATGATAAGAAATATAAGGCCAAACATTTTTAAAGTCATAGGCATTTGAACATTTTCCCCATTTACACTGTACCTCACTGAGCTCCTCAAATGATTGATTGAGATCCCCCTCCTTCTCTCTGGAGTCATTCAACTCCTTCTGAAGTTCCTCCACCTTCCCACGTAGATCTGCTTTATCAGCCTTAAGACTTTCTCCTTCCTTAACAGTTTTCTCAAACTTTTCTTGAAGTTCCTAATAAAACAAAACAATTCTCAATGTAATTATTCTGCATTGACAGAGAATAACATAAAATGAACTTCTGAAGAATTTCAGCAAACTACTGATGAAAGGTGGTGACAACAAACAGTGATCAATCTCATAACTCCTATAAGCAATACAAAACAGAGAGTTGGGCAAACACGGACCCCTGGATATACCAGAGGTGGCATGTGAGATCTTGAGTTGTTCGATGTCCCTCCCTTTCTCATCCACAGACCCTGTTATCAATCAACATACTCATGTCAATCAATAAGCACTTGTCCGTATACACCCCCCCCCCCCCACACACACACAAAAGGATTTCTTTCTTCCTTTGACCAAGTACTCTTAAGTTTTTAAGAAATTCTCTTTCGAAATATGACATTTTAACTCACAGAGGTTATACAAGCAGTACAGTTAAACGGTGAAAAGACTACACTTTGTGGCTCTCAGTCTGCACAAATTTATAGCTTTTGTTTTATAATCCAATATACCTATACCTCAAGACGTGTGTTTCAATCTTGTATTTTATGATGCGCTGTATGTTCAAATGTTGTAAATATATTTGGTGGACATACCATTACCAATTCTTAAAAACATCTACTTCTATCAATTTACCTGAAATTTTGTGTAAAAATTGAATAATAATTGGCCAAAAATTTAATCCATATCCCCCTACTTCTTAGAGTTTCATGTTAAATTTTAAGGTTATAATTCGTATCCTATGTGCAATTTTAAAAATGACAATACATGTATTCCTAGTACTGTATGTTCTTCTCTAAAATTCTAAATGATGATTTTTTAAATGTATTTTAAGGGCCAAAAAGTCATTTTCTTTTTCCTATCCACTTACATTAAACGTATCTATATCTAATGTTAGAGGACATGAGTATGTGGCGTCGGTGGCCAAGTGGTTAGGCTGTCAGATTCGAGACCGAAAGGTCGTGGGTTTGAGGGCTGACGTTGTGTCCTTGGGAAAGGCACTTTACATGAATTTCCTCACTCCAACCAAGTGTAAAAGGGGTACCTGGCTATAGACAGTGAAAGATATTGTTAGAAGTTAGTGCTCTAGTGTCTGTAACGGCAGCTTGCACTGTATGCTTCCCAGGAAGCTGAGAAAGTTCTAGATTGATATAAGGTCTGCCAGGGTAATAATGTACAATTGTAAAGCACTTTGAGCAGCATATGCTGGAAAAAGCGCTATATAAAACCAACCATTATTATTATTATTAATTTGATGTAATCTTATGATTGATTTGTGTTGCTTATAATGCTGTGTTGACATCAACAGACAAAACAAAGAGGTCGAGTTTAACACAATGTAGCTCAATAGCAAGTATTATGAGCCCAGTTTTTCTATTTGATTTCATAATTTTCCTTCAATATAGAAATCCAAAATATACTTTTTAAAAAATTTGACAATACTACAAAACTCTTTTTTATCTTCAAACAAAACTTTCATAGGACTTTTAAAATAAATTTTTGCTCTTGAAATTGTCAAATTGCCTACTTTTTTGTTTTGTATGTTACAGTACAGGCCAAAAGTATTCCCTGGCACGCTATGTGGTGGAAAACACATGATGTAAAATGGTGTGTGTTACACCATGCCATAGTGTATGATTGTGTATTTGAAATACAGTCACAGAGAAGTTCACCATGATCCCTAATTCCCTCCATATTGCAGTGTCTTTGTCACACCATGTCTATACGAGATTGTATGAATAGCTTACTTATAAATGTTCTAATCTTAAGTGTAGGAATGAAGGTATGGTGTACTATGTACACACGAATGCTATATACCAAGTTTGTGGAGTCAGAACCTCTACCCCAGAGATCATGAAATTTTTTATTTTGGTGGAGACCTTCCTGCTTTGTATGTCAGACTTGCATTTAGTTTTTCTAATAGGTGTGCGATTCTTGAGAAGATTTTTAAAATTTGGTAAATTTTTTGGCAGTTTTTGCCCCGCCCCTAAGGCCCTAGGGGTGCAAGGGTACTGAAATTTACAATTTATGTCCCCCTTGTCCCAAAGATACTTTGTACTTAATATGAGAAGAATTGAAATTCTTATTATCAAGAAAAAGTTAAAAATGTTCAAATGTTAATGCAAGACACACTATGAATGACAGATGCTGACCAAGAAACTTCAATTGCATGCAAATATCAAATCTATTATCACTACTGCATCTGAAACCTCAAGACATCAATTATGTACCGTTGTATTCTAGGTAAAAGTACAGCACATGACACATGATATGGCTGTCAGACGTGCATTTAATTTTTTAATTATCATATACAGACGAGCAGGCATGGGATAAATTCACGTCAATCTTGGTAATAAGCTCTCACTAATCATTCAAATGTCATGGCCTAGATTAAAGTTACATGTATGCAAATTTTAAGTAGGTTACCAAAATAAAGGTTTTATCACATGGAATATACATGTGAAATATGAAAGCCATATATCACCATCCATTCAAAAGTTATGGCCAAGGTTAAAGTTTTTGTGGAGAAAAAATGGTCCAAGAGGACAAACCAAAAGCTATAAGCTCCCGAATATCCAATTACAGGGGCATGTAAAGAAAAAGAAGGGGAAATTCGTCAATAGTTTGTGATATAAATTTAAAACTTTTTAATAACATATTTTCTTGAAAACACACACACACAAAAAAGAAATTATTTGTTCATTATCATTATTTAATCAACTGAAGTCTGGGGAAGTTTTGAGCTGATTGGCTTCTTCTCAGGTTGTTTCCACACTTAAAGATTTGAATTCACTGTCAGGCTCACAAGCATTTTATTATCAAAGTGGACAATGAATGCGGCCAATCAAATTCCATTAAATGCGAATATACACGGCGCTTACTTCACTTCAATTTGACATGAGCACTAATCAATCGACGCTGATCCATTGATTCCACCATTGTGGATATGTATGCATAATGTACAATATCAAACACACTGAACTCCATATAATAAAGGGCTATTGTTATAAAAACACACTAATCAAGAAATCAGTAAGAATCCATTAATCTTAAACTTGCTTGCTTGTAGGGAGGCCACTGTGCTTAATTGGTAGGTCAGAGCTTTTAAAGCATCATTATTGATACCCTTGTTTAAATAAACAAAATTATAACAATCTTACAAGGACCAACAGCAAATAATATCAATAAGAAATACTTCACATATTATAAATGATTTGAAAATGAACAGAATTAACCAAAAGATAAGATTTTACACTCTGTTAGACACCTTGACATTCAGCAGACATATCGTGTTACATGGAGGGCTGTCAGATTCATTGCCAACACGGAAATCACAACTTTAAAGGCATCCACTTTTCTAGACGCACGCTAAAGTGTGGACTGAAGGGCCCCATGTTTTTAAGGGAAAACTTGTGGCCTGTATTTCATTTTATGTCCAATGTTAGCGTAGGAACAGTCACTACCTATATCAAACGTCTTTAGTTAGGTTTGATGCAGCGCTGAAATCAAGAATCGGACGTCGTGGTTGGGAAGTGAGCACTCTAACCACTAATTTAAGCTACTGTGAGGTTAGGTTACAAAAACAATACTAAAGACAACATGGTGTTGACAGACAGATAGATACAGCTATTGATGCTGAGCTCTAAAAATAACCATGGGAGTAAAGTAGATATTTGCTTGTCTACCATATTTTGTGCACATCATGATCTCTAAGCAGTGGAATTAAGGTTTCACCTTGTTCTGCCCCTGCAGTTTTTCGGCCTCCGATACTTTGTCCTCTATCATTGTCTGTAGTTGCTGTGTTTTCAGATCACTGATCTCCTTCTGTAAACATTTAAAATAGAGTCAATATCATGATTTTTTTTCCTAAATGAAATCGATTTTATCTCTGACATTGCTAATCATGTGTTGTTGTCTAGAATAACAAAATTGCACCCAGTGGATGAAAATTGATAATTAAAACTCAAAGTATTCCAATATGGAAACTATCACCTCTTCAACATAAAATCAAAGTAAATCAGAATTAGAAAAGTTTTAACCAGAGTGTAATAATTGTCAATACATAACCTTGATCTACACCCAAAGTCAAACTACCTGATGGGAAGAGGTGACCTGGCTCCAGGGCCATAAGACTTAGACAGGATCACTTTTGATCCCAGTCTTAATTCAATGAAAGGAACAAACAGTCAAAAAGTGAGACTTAGATCAATAGTGAGCTCATCTACACTGTATTTTGTGGGATTCCGGATTAATATCGTCCCGTGGGGATCCGGGTTAGAATAGGTCCTCAGTACCCCTTGCTTGTCGTAGAAGGCGACTAAATGGGGCGGTCCTTTGGATGAGACCGCAAAAACCGAGGTCCCGTGTCACAGCATGTGTGGCATGATAAAGATCCCTCCCTGCTCAAAGGCCATAAGCGCCGAGCATAGGCCTAAATTGTGCAGCCCTTCACCGGCAGTGGTGACGTCTCCATATGAGTGAAATATTCTCGAGAGGGACGTTAAACAATATTCAATAACAATAAATCTATGGCCTCAGAGCCTGAAAGACATTCCAGAAAGGGAGCTAACCTCCAAATATTTGAAATTAAAAGAATAAATTCAAAAGTTCTCTTATAAAATGATACCAATATCTATCTCTTACAAATCAAGTCCAGTAAGATATCAGAACAAGATGTTCATTCTGCTACTACAACTGAGTCAAGTCAAAATTAGACTACATTAAGTAAAATACAATTTCATGTTGATTATAAAAGAACTGATGTCATGCAGTTCTTTGAGGAGAGTTTTCCCACTGCACATTTCTAGGTAGCACTCTGGACCTACTTTTGCTCTTCCTGGTTCTGGCATCATGCTCTAATCAACAGATTTTATTTCATTGGTCTTGAGACAAAGACTTTCCTAAACATTCTAAGAGTTATGTTTAATTTGATTCCTGCTGAGGCCATACATAGGTTAGGAGGAGAAATTTTAATCAAAGCAATAGCAAATCATGTTAGTTCTAATCCAGTTGCAGCTCTAGAAAAGTTTTTAAAAAGACCCCAGTCTATTTCACTCTTTTATTTCTATCATTTAAGTGTGTCTCTTTTCGTCATCATGAAGAAATATTTTAATTTGGGTTCTGTGAGCTAAAAAACATACCTTAGTTACCCTCTAGAAATAATTTTCAGATTCAATCCCTTAGTATGACCATGGATCAAAGGCAAATTTATGCAAAGAAAACTTCTACACGTTTTTAATGAAAGATTTCGGCTCTGAAACCTTTGTGCTGAAGACAGCATTTCTGAAAGAAGTTTGCCCATTGTCCGTGCACCGAATGTACATCTGTTAACTTATAATGGTTTGTTTTTCAACCATCTCTGAACAGTTTTCATAAAAATTTAGAACACAGCAGCCATGAGTGAAGAAGATTTAATTTTGTTGAATAAGGGATCTTGTCCACTCTTTAAGTAGGTGCATGTACAAATGAATTACAGAGAGATACATGATATTACACATACCTGCTGTGCTAGATTTTCTTTCTCTGTCTCCAGCTCAGATTTCAACCTTTCAATGGTTTCTTCCAATTCCCTCTTCTTTGACTCTAAATCTGACATCTAATAGAATATATAAACAAAAATCTAACTTCCTCTAAGGTAATGAAGAGACCATCTTATTGAAATGAAGAACGAAATACTGATCATCATGTTTCTTTAACACAGTTGAACTTCGTTATCTAGAACACCGATATCTGAATATCATGGATATGTCGCAGTGATATCTAGAACACCGATATCTGAATATCATGGATATGTAAACACCGATATCTGAATATCATGGATATCTAGAACACCGATATCTGAATATCATGGATATGTAAACACCGATATCTGAATATCATGGATATCTAGAACACCGATATCTGAATATCATGGATATGTAAACACCGATATCTGAATATCATGGATATGTCGCAGTGATATCTAGAACACCGATATCTGAATATCATGGATATGTCGCAGTGATATCTAGAACACCGATATCTGAATATCATGGATATGTCGCAGTGATATCTAGAACACCGATATCTGAATATCATGGATATGTCGCAGTGATATCTAGAACACCGATATCTGAATATCATGGATATGTCGCAGTGATATCTAGAACACCGATATCTGAATATCATGGATATGTCGCAGTGATATCTTGAACACCGATATCTGAATATCATGGATATGATGAAGTGATTCAGAAGTCCCAACCACTTACTCCTTAATTATTTTACCCCTGATATCTTGAATCCTCGGATATCTCGAAGTTTTTTCTCGGTCCTATCGAGTTCGAGATAACGAGGAAGGATGGACTGTATTTTCAATATCACTGAACATAACACAATATTCAAACTTATTCCGACACTGTCGTCACGCGAGATTCAGTCAGCGACATCGACCCTCTGTGGAGATTACACACATACCTTGCTCTTGAGAGAACTCTCAGACTCTGTCTTTGTGGATAGAGATTCCTGAAAGAAAGAGTCAAAGGAAGTCCATGACAACAAAATCATTCCATCATGAAAATTTAGATATTTATATTTCACAAGACCTTAATGCACTGTAAAACTCCTTTTTTCTAATCAGATTGATCTGCTGTAAAACTTCTTTTTTCTAATCATATTGATCTGCCCTTGATTCCCCAATCATAATTCTGCTCACCTGACACCAATGTGCGACTTTTGATGATCTTTAAAAAGAGTGATTCAATCCAGTTGGAAACTTCACCATATTGTAATCTATTTTGAGAATTTTTTCTTTTTTTTTTCAAAAACAACCACCACGAAAACCCTATCTGCTGTCCCTTCATAGTATTAATACCAGTCTGAGTCTATGATCCCGGTGATTTAGAGAAGCCTGTAAAAGTAGCTGAGAAGACAAGTGCTCTAACTTACCCTCTCTGTGTTCAGCTGGGACTTGACATCATTCAATTCTACAGACAGAGTATTCATTTCTGCTTTCAGTTCAGCTTCTCTCTTCTTGAACTCACCCTCTAATGCTGTCTGTGTAAAAAACATGACTTGTGACCAACTTGTAATCTTCACTTTCATTAATGCACCTCACAAATGATTACTTACTTCTAAATAAATGCACACTTTATCATACTTGCCTTTTCCTTAGCATGTGTGTCTACCATTGCTTTGATTTCTTTTTCTGTAGCCTTGATTGATGCCTCCAGCTCCACAATCTTTTTCTCCAGTCCTGACCTTTCTTCAAACAATTTAAACTTCTCATCTTTGGCAGCATCAATCTGAAAATAGAATGAATGAGGTCTTAAATGATTGGTCTTGTGAAATTTTCTTACAATTTTATTTGTGTAGCACAATTCTGTACCAAAAAAAAAAACCTCCCATTACCCAATCTGATTAAAATACACATGCAATTCTGAAACTACAGATTCAACCCCTACATCTTACTGTATTGTGCAATACTGAACTGTGCTGTTATATTGAACTGTGCTGTGTTATATTGAACTGTACTGTGTTATATTGAACTGTGCTGTGTTAAATTAAATTGTGCTGTGTTATATGGAACTGTGCTGTGTTATATTGAACTGTACTGTATTATATTGAACTGTACTGTGTTATATTGAACTGTACTGTCATATGGAACTGTGCTGTGTTATATTGAACTGTACTGTGTTATATTGAACTGTGCTGTGTTATATGGAACTGAGCTGTGTTATATTGAACTGTACTGTGTTATATGGAACTGTGCTGTATTATATTGAACTGTACTGTGTTATATTGAACTGTACTGTCATATGGAACTGTGCTGTGTTATATTGAACTGTACTGTGTTATATTGAACTGTGATGTGTTATATTGAACTGAGCTGTGTTATATTGAACTGTACTGTGTTATATGGAACTGTGCTGTGTTATATTGAACTGTACTGTGTTATATTGAACTGTGCTGTGTTACATAAAACTGTTCTGCCTATCCTTAAAGCCCTTTATGTTATTGAACTGAGTTATACTGACTTTATTGTGCCGAGTTATACTGACTTTATTGTGCCGAGTTATACTGACATTATTGTGTTGTGTTATACTGACATTATTGTGCTGTGTTATACTGACTTTATTATGCTGAGTTATACTGACTTTATTGTGCTGAGTTATACTGACTTTATTGTGCTGTGTTATACTGACTTTATTGAGCTTAGTTATACTGACTTTATTGTGCTGAGTTATACTGACTTTATTGTGCTGTGTTATACTGACTTTATTGTGCTGTGTTATACTGACTTTATTGAGCTTAGTTATACTGACTTTATTGTGCTGTGTTATACTGACTTTATTGTGCTGAGTTATATGGTACCTGCTGCAGGAGACTGCTGTGTTTTTCCTGAGCTGAACTTTGTGCTTGACTCATTTCATCCTGTAGTCTCTTCACTTCTGCAGCGTGGTTCTGTTCCATCTAATGAAACATAAACATCTAATGATGAGCCATCACTGAAACTTGCTCCATACGACACGAATCTTCAACTAAGTATAATACACACATTAATTACACTGTTCTGTTGTTTGGAATTCAGTTAATTTCCTTTCCAACAAGTTAAAATGTGCACTGATTATCACGAGATCTTCCTCTTACGGAGCAAGAAACCCAATTGACTTAAGTCACGTTTCACTCCCCGAGTTTTACTGAGAAACAAATCTGATAAACTTGGAACCTAACAGTGGCCCTTATTTAGCCAAGGGACAGAATTTGATAAAACCTGAAAGTACCATTTGTAAAAGTACTAAATAAATTAATCTATAAACTCCATTTTTTTTTAATGAAAAAATTCTGCTTAATACATGAATATATTCCAATATATGTAATATGTCAAACATAATTACATCCTATTTTAAGCATTCCTTGTGTCCTTCGATGAAAACTTGCCTATTGGATTCTCCTTACTCAAATATGTTTTTGTTATGGTCGAGTTGGGTTGAAAACATGGTTTATGAAAAGTTGAGAATACAGTAACTCAACATTTTGCTGTGTGGAACTGACATAATTATGGATAAATTTACACTTCATCCACAATCTTAAAAAATTTACGGAATTTTATACCAGCAAAATAAAGGCTACAAAAATATACATAAAGCATTTAGTTGACCACTATACAGTATTGACTGGCAAAAAAAGTAATAGCCTAAGGAGCAATTTCACCTGTAAATCAAACCAATATTACATTATATTTACAGTCTACACTTTTATTCTCCATGATGCCAATGCCCTTAACTCCATGGAAAATGGTACATCTATAAATATCTGCAGACATACTAACAAATCTAGGACAATCTTAATCAGAAAACCTCATCGGAGTCTCCAGCTCCTGTGAGCTATAGTCTATCAACATTTTTATACAATCTTAATCAGAAAACCTCATCGGAGTCTCCAGCTCCTGTGAGCTATAGTCTATCAACATTTTTATACAATCTTAATCAGAAAACCTCATCGGAGTCTCCAGCTCCTGTGAGCTATAGTCTATCAACATTTTTATACAATCTTAATCAGAAAACCTCATCGGAGTCTCCAGCTCCTGTGAGCTATAGTCTATCAACATTTTTATACAATCTTAATCAGAAAACCTCATCGGAGTCTTCAGCTCCTGTGAGCAATAGTCTATCAACATTTTTATACAATCTTAATCAGAAAACCTCATCGGAGTCTCCAGCTCCTGTGAGCTATAGTCTATCAACATTTTTATACAATCTTAATCAGAAAACCTCATCGGAGTCTCCAGCTCCTGTGAGCTATAGTCTATCAACATTTTTATACAATCTTAATCAGAAAACCTCATCAGAGTCTCCAGCTCCTGTGAGCTATAGTCTATCAACATTTTTATACAGAGAAAATGTTAACAACCACTTAAAGGTATGATGAATAAATTGAATGGTTGAAATGATTTGACATGTGCCGGAGATTTACCTTCCCGAGGGCAGCCTTCGACTCCTTTAGCTCTTTCTCTCTGTCACCCTTCTCTTTCCTCAGGGATTCCACCTCTTTGGTTTTTTCTTTAATTGTTTTAACTTTTGTGTCTCCCTCAGATTTCTGTAAATGATGAAAACCACACAACATTGCTCAAATCTACAAGTCAAACAAAGTAAATGAAACTTCAACATAAACTCCCATGATGCAAGTTTCTGTATAGTTCAGAGACAATCTGTTTTACTTTCAAGGGAGGAAGATTTTGTGTATAGGATGGATATTTTCAATTAGTGTACAGAATATCTACAACATCTCACATCATAAACAAACCATCTCATATTACATAAAAACCATGATCTCATATCGCAAACAAACCATCTCATATCACATAAAAACCACCTCATATCGCAAACAAACCATCTCATATCACAAACAAACCATCTTACATGTTATATATATCACAACCTTTTATCCATTTCATATTCCACATGTCAACTTTGTTTATGAAGATGTTATATAAAGTTTAACATCCTGTAATACTATCTCTCTCTCTCTCTTGATATCACCATCAAAGGTCAAGAACTGCCTTACATGTTATCGAAAGACATTGGATTGTCGGACCTGACCGATGTGCAGTGCCTCAGGTCCGATGCGTAATTTTTTACACCAGACCGGAATGTCCGATGTCTTAGTGTCCAGTTTTGAGCTTTACTATTTTGACGCGGAGTCATTAAAATGTTTGTTATGAGTAAAAAAATATCCACAAATCCAAATAGGTAAATGAATGTGATTAAAACCGCATGGGCTGTCTAAAGTATTATGTGGGAGGGATCTCTAGTATAGTATGTATAATTACTAATATAATAAATAAGATTTCCTTGGTTTTATATTTTCATGTGTTTCACTTTTTTACAATTAAATAGCTTTTTTGGTCTGACAAAATTTGGTTCGGTCCAGTGTGTTCATTGATTACACAGGACCAAATGTCCTGTGTGGCCCAAAAAACTTTCACATAGACTGGTATACGAGACCAAAAAATGTCTACCAGGGACTGAGAGTTTGACTACTGTTGACTAATGTCTACCGGGGACTGAGAGCTTGACTAATGTCTACCGGGGACTGAGAGCTTGACTAATGTCTACCGGGGACTGAGAGCTTGACTAATGTCTACCGGGGACTGAGAACCTGACTAATGTCTACCAGAGACTGAGAGTTTTACTAATGTCTACGATTGAGAGCTTGACTAACATCTACCAGAGACTGAGAGCTTGACTAATGTCTACCGGGAACTGAGAGCTTGACTAATGTCTACCGGGAACTGAGGGCTTGACTAATGTCTACCGGGGACTAAGAGATTGACTAATGTCTACCGGGAACTGAGAGCTTGACTTACGTCTACCGGGAACTGAGAGCTTGAGTAATGTCTACTGGAGACTGAGAGCTTGACTAATGTCTACCGGGAACTGAGAGCTTGAGTAATGTCTACTGGAGACTGAGAGCTTGACTAATGTCTACCGGGAACTGAGAGCTTGAGTAATGTCTACTGGAGACTGAGAGCTTGACTAATGTCTACCGGGAACTGAGAGCTTGACTAATGTCTACCGGGAACTGAGAGCTTGAGTAATGTCTACTGGAGACTGAGAGCTTGAGTAATGTCTACCGGGGACTGAGAGCTTGAGTAATGTCTACCGGGGACTGAGAGCTTGACTAATGTCTACCAGGGTCTAAGAGATTGACTAACGTCTATCGGGGACTAAGAGATTGACTAATGTCTATGACTGAGAACTTGACTAATGTCTACCAGAGACTGAGAGTTTTACTAATGTCTACGATTGAGAGTTTGACTAACATCTACCAGAGACTGAGAAGCTTGACTAATGTCTATGACTGAGAGCTTGACTAATGTTTACCAGAGACTGAGAGCTTGACTAATGTCTACGATTGAGAGCTTGACTAATGTCTATGACTGAGAGCTTGACTAATGTCTACGACTGAGAGCTTGACTAATGTCTATGACTGAGAGCTTGACTAACATCTACCAGAGACTGAGAGCTTGACTAATGTCTACGACTGAGAGCTTGACTAATGTCTACGACTGAGAGCTTGACTAACCAATGTGGTGATCTGTGCCTCCATGGCTTTCCTCTCTGTGGTCTGTTTTTCTATGTCTCCCTTTAATTTACTAACTTCTGTCTCGTGAGCTTTCTTCTCCTGTGGAGGAACGGAAGATTGACAGTCACAATAGAAATCGTATACAATGAGGATCATCTTGCAAATCTTCATTCTGAATTTCCAACTATATGTCATACAGAAGAGAATACATATAATGAGGATCATCTTGCAAATCTTCATTCTGAATTTCCAACTATATGTCATACAGAAGAGAATACATATAAGACATTATCACATGTTTACTCCTTTATCCAGTGGATATCGCCTATTACATAAATTTTATTATTACACTATGTATTCCTACGCCGTTTGTGATGTCACAAACAAACATCAATTTTAAGTAGTTTGTTTACAAAATGTAAGAGAGCGAAGCAATTCCAAACAATACAGGAATGTAAATGAATAACCTAGGGGAGGGGTAACGTGATAAAAAGAATCTCCCATGGTTTGTGGTTTGATATGATTTATATTCAACTCTTTGTGTTTTCTATCCCCTCGCCAAGGCTCGGGGATAGAAAACACACAACTCATTGAATATAAATCGTATCAATCCACAAACCATGGGAGATCCTTTATATATGTCTCAAATAATTTTCAAGTTGGTATCAGACGAAAAGTTAATGTGAACTTCACGTAAGGCACAGTTACCCTTCGATATATTGCCAACTTTTGTTTGAGACCAATTTGGGCCAAAAAGCAATATAATGAATTAACCATTACTGACAATTCACTGAGCAGTCAAAAGAAATTCAGTTACAAAATTTATTTGGGCAACATTTTGTGCAAACATTTAGATAATGTTGAGTTTTATTCAACAATCACTCGTAATTAACCTGATCACCTGAATACCTTGTCCAGCCCATCACACTTCACTGCACTGGTCTCGAAGTACAAGTGTGATTACTGATGGGTGTCAGGCAATTGACGATATTATTGAGGGTAAACCCTATAAAATTTGACCGTTTGTTTGCGAAAATCAGTGACATGTGGCATTGTGCAGGGTTGGCATTGTAACTGGGGTGTTAACATGGAGAGAAGTCTGTTCTTTAGGATTTTTAGGCAAATATGTAAGTAGGGGGGGTGTCGTTATAACAGGGGGCAATATATCTTGGAAGCACTGTATATCAATTCATCACCAGGAAACATTAATAGTGTAACCAGGTCCTGTACTTACAGAGTTACGGTCCTTGTCCAGTTGAGTCAGCCGTTGTTTCAGGTCTTTGTTACTTGCCTTCTCAGTAGATAACTGACCCTCTAGATCAGTCGAGTGGGATGAACTTTTATCAAAAGCTGCTGTCTGGAAGTTTGTTTGGAAAATTACTTGTACTTCAATTAAACGGGTACAAGATCTGTGTCTATGTTCATAAATTCTGTACTACATGTACAGTGTACATAAACAGACAGGTCAAAATTTCAAATTTATCTAATTCATAAAATGTCTATAGTATTTGCCAATAAAATTCATGCTGGGATTTTATTTTCAATATCATTCAAAATCTCAATTAAGTATACTTGTGTGATACTTAAAAAAACCAAGAACATACAAAAGCTAATTTCTCGAGTTAAGTATATTCTCAGATTATAGCTATGAAGCCAGAATTATAAATACATGTATGTTTGCATACTTTGAAAATTATTTACTGACAGGAATTTCAAGAGAAAACGTTGTCTGTCATTTGTACAGTACCTTTTCTTTGAGCTGTCGTTCCAGCACCACAGTCTGCTGTGACAAAGCATTTGTCTTCTCTTGGAGTCCCTTAATAGAATTCTCCAAGGTTGTGATCTTTTCCTTCTTAGACGCAACTTCCTGGGACATCTGTAAATTCAAAACAAAAACTGTTAAAAACCAATCCTAATCAAAATATAACAAGATCAAAGCTACAAATGTATGCACAGTAGGTATGATTGCACATGTATGTCAGAAAACATTTCAAACACTACTGACTTTCAGCTAACTAAATAAGTAAAAGTATCATAAATTTTTACATTATTCCAACAGGTCATAGTATTTGCATTACCAACGTTTTCTTTACCTGCTCTATCTGTTTCTGGGCTTTTGCAAGCTCTCCAGATTTTTCCTCCAAGATATTCTGTGATGTTTTAATGTGATTTTCTAGGTCAGCTCTCTGGCTTGACCGGGCCGCTTCAGCTGCAATAAGCAGCTCACTCTGTGAAAACAAACAACAAATGATGGGATATTATCACTAACTTATCTAACGAAATCTGGCATTGTTATTGAAAACACATTCATTATGAACTTCTATGTAGCAGGAGAACTATAACAGAAGCTAGAATATAAAAAGTTTTTTTTTTCTGTCTTCATAACCCTTTCTTCTACATTCCTCTGAACGAAACACAACAAAAGTTCATCTGGTATGTGTTTATAATGAAAATGTTTACCTTTGTCTTCAAATCACCCTCCAGCTGTTGAATTTTCTGTTGTGCAGTTTGAATTTTCTCTGTCTTTTCTTCCAGAGCAGACTTCTGTTTGTGTGTTTTGTCCTGAGCTGTTTGTAGTTGACCTCTGACCTCTTTCAGTTGCTTGTGAAGATTTTCTATCTTCTCTTCACTCTCACATTTCTGTGACTCGAGTGACTGCTCCAGCTGAGATAGTTTTTCTTGGAGTATTGTCTGAAAATCAGTGCCATTTTTACAATAGATATCTATTACTGTATCATACTTAACAAGCAAATAAAGTGAATAGATAAGACAAGTTTATACCAATTTTGGGCCCAGAGGGCATAACAGCCAAGACAGTTTATAAATAAATAAATTTCAGAAAAGACTACAACATTAACAACAAACTGTGTGTAGATGTACCATGAATACATCAGTTGTACTTTGAAAGGGGAAACACATTAAGAGGAAAATCATTAATAGGATTTTTCTTGTAAAATTTGATTAATTAATTTCAAGTAACATTAGAGATTTTGAAAGCTTTTGGTCCCTTATTTGAGTTAATGACCATGACTTTCCACGAGAGGGTCAATTGTAAGTCATAAAGACTCTTAGTGTAAAGTTTCCTAGCTAACAAAGATCACGTGATATCATACACCTGTAGTGACCTTGATCTGTGACCTTTTCATCACCTGTTAGTAACCGTTAGTCATTGCAACTTCATGTTTCTTCATGCAGATTTTGTTTTAGTAAGAGTCATCCGTATGTAATTTTGTGCTTTATAAATGAATAAAATAATAATAATTTGTCTTATACATTAATTCATATACATTTATTACCTTTTCCTGTTTCAACTGATTGATAACGGTCTGTGTCCCCTCACCGGCTTCGATCTGAAAATAAACAAGATGTGTTTGTGAAACACAAATGCCCCCGATAATGGCCAATTCCGAAGATAGCCAAGGTCACAAGGGCAAATATCTTGGTACCAGTAGAAAGATCTTGTCAAAAGAAATGCTCATGTACAATATGAAAACTCTAATATTTACCATTTAGAAGTTATGACCAATGTAAAAAAAAATAAAAGTAGGTCAAATTTCAATGTCAAAAGGTTCAATACCAACAGAAAGGTCTTGTCACAAGGAATACTCTTGTGAAATATCAAAGCTCTATCTCTTATTGTTCAAAAGTTTTTAGCAAGGTTAAAGTTTTCAAAAAGTAGGTCAAACTCCAAGGTCACAGGGTCAAAAATGTTGGTACCCACGGAAAGGTCTTGTCACAAGGAATACTCATGTGAAATATCAAAGCTCTATCACTTATTGTTCAAAAGTTATTAGCAATGTTAAAGTTTTCAAAAAGTAGGTCAAACTCCAAGGTCAAGGTCACGGGGTAAAAAATGTTGGTACCCACAGAAAGGTCTTGTCACAAGGAATATTCATGTGAAATATCAAAGCTCTATCATTTATTATTCAAAAGTTATTAGCAAGGTTAAAGTTTTCAAAAAGTAAATCAAACTCCAAGGTCAAGGGGTCAAAAATGTTGGTACCCATGGAAAGGCCTTGTCACAAGGAATACTCATGTGAAATATCAAAGCTCTATCATTTATTATTCAAAAGTTATTAGCAAGGTTAAAGTTTTCAAAAAGTAGGTCAAACTCCAAGGTCACGGGGTAAAAAATGTTGGTACCCACGGAAAGGTCTTGTCACAAGGAATACCCATGTGAAATATCAAAGCTCTATCACTTACTGTTCAAAAGTTATTAGCAAGGTTAAAGTTTCAGACAGAATGACAGACAGGACAAAAACAATATGCCCCCCCCCCCCCCCCCCCCCCCGATCTTCGATCTCGGGGGCATAAAAATAATTAAAGACTAAACAAACATGATGTTTTGACTCTTGGGTACTGCTGCATAAGTTTTTCATTGCATCAAAAGGGGAGATAACTCGATTTTAATTTAGATACTTAAATATACTTAGAAATTCATATCAATATCACTAATACATGCATAATCATTCAATGGATGGTAAAAATAAATCATTAATAGCTCATAAAGTAACCTTTTTGTTATATTCCTACATAAACAAAGAGAAACAACTCATGCAACATCATGTTACAACAGAGTAAAAATAGAATTAAATTTAAACCAGCTTGCTATAAAAGTTTGCAAAAGTTTAGCCTGAAAATCAGAAGACTAATTTTACCAAGCCTAAATACATCAACTTATATTCACATATGGACTAAAAAATTAAAGAAAGTTATAATCTACATTACTTTGAATCAAGCAATGATACAATTAAAACAAAATGTACAAGTCTGAAAATAGCCTGACACGAGCTTGACATACCTTGGCTATGAGATCTGTTCTCTCCGTTTCTAATCGGCCCATTTCTTCCTTCAATGATCCCAGCAGAGAATCTAACTCTGATATCTTCTGGTCTCTATAATGTACATCACATATACCGAGCATTAACTGACTTGCGATACATCCCTCTGTGCATCAACATTGAGTGAGAGAATAATTTTAAATTTGGGACAAGTTTACCTGGCTGTGATTTTTCTGCTTTCCTCCTCCATTTGTTGCTCTTTGTCTCGGAGGTTGGTTTTCAGTTCATCAGATGCTGTACACTACAGATTAGTAATAGAGAGGAAATTTTAAACTCATCATTATGACAAGAACAAGACTTCATCATTTATTTTCCTCTTGTTTGGGTTAGATTTTGGTGACTGACCTCGTCCTGATAATGCTGTGTCATCGTGTTTAGCTGTTGCTCCAGGTCTGAAATCTGGGAACTTCTGGTATCACATGCTGCCTGGATCTACATCAACAGAAAGTTTTAATCTGTCAACATCATTACATTTCACATGCTGCTTGGATCTACATCAACAGAAAGTTTTAATCTGTCAACATCATTACATATCACACAGCTTGGATCTACATCAACAGAAAGTTTTAATCTGTCAACATCGTTACATATCACATGCTGCCTGGATCTACATCAACAGAAAGTTTTAATCTGTCAACATCGTTACATATCACATGCTGCCTGGATCTACATCAACAGAAAGTTTTAATCTGTCAACATC
The DNA here is from genome assembly GCF_947568905.1 of Ostrea edulis. NCBI lineage: Eukaryota > Metazoa > Mollusca > Bivalvia > Ostreida > Ostreidae > Ostrea > Ostrea edulis. The sequence continues at coordinate 28,353,543 of NC_079170.1, forward strand.
GTTACATATCACATGCTGCCTGGATCTACATCAACAGAAAGTTTTAATCTGTCAACATCGTTACATATCACACAGTTAGGATCTACATCAACAGAAAGTTTTAATCTGTCAACATCATTACATGCCGTGGTTTTGGGTCATTGGGAGAATGTGTTAACCCAAAACTGTGTATGCAACAGATATCTTTGAGGGGATAAATATGATGAATAAACAAACAGTATTGCGTTAACTAAACCTAATGATGACACTTTGTAATACTAGCCTTTTCTAGTTCTGTTTTGTATAGCGTTAACTAAACCCAGCGGTGACACTTTGTAATACTAACCTTTTCTAGTTCTGTTTTGTATAGCGTTAACTAAACCCAGCGGTGACACTTTGTAATACTAACCTTTTCTAGTTCTGTTTTGTACTGCATTAACTAAACTCAGTGATGACACTTTGCAATACTAACCTTTTCTAGTTTTGTTTTGTATAGCGTTAGCTAAACCCAGCGATGACACTTTGTAATATTAACCTTTTCTAGTTCTGTTTTGGCCTCATTAAGCTGCTGTTCCTTCTTGTGAAGCTGTTCCTGGGCCTGAGTCTTATTGTCTGTCAGGGTTTTTTCTAAGTCACTTATTTGTTTCTCCCTCTCGTGTGCAGTCTCTTGGCTCTGTGTATGATTTAATTATTTCTGCATTAAATTCTGATATCTCCTTAACTTTTGTTCTTTTTATTTCTACCTTTCTGTTTTTGAATCAACAGAAAAAAATCTAACATAAAATAAAAAAAGATTCCTAAGGATGAAATCATTCTCATACAGAGGCCACATGAATTGATGGAACCTGCAAAAACAACCAGAAATACCTTCTGTAACTCTTGTGATGTTTCTTCCATTTTTTTCTGCAAAGCCTCCAAGTTTTGTTTTGATTGGTTGAGATCTGATACCCGACTATCCAGGGCTGACTCTAATTCTGCAATTTGATTGGACTTTTCCAGCAACATCTGATTCACAGAAGTGCTCTGCTGTTGGCCCTGATAGAAAATATTTCTCACATTTAAATTATAACAAATTATCAAGCAGTTTTTATTTAATAAATTCAGTGGTAATGTACGTGTATGCTAACTTTCATTCTTGTACAAGATCTACCATGATTTTCTAATTATCTAACCGTATGTAAACACTCATTGAAGACTATTACACTATATGTATTTACTATACATCTACATATATACAGTATATGCATGTATACAATGCATTACATGTACTACATGTTTTGTCAAATTCATGTAACAATTGTAATCACAGATCGTAAACAAAATGAGATGTGTCGACACGACATGAATGTCCTCGCCTGCAGTAAAGTCAAATGTAGGAAGTCCATTGAAGTATAGCATTGGATGTGGTATTCAGATTGTATGTTATGCGCATTTAGTACAATGAAGAACTCAGCAACAATCCTTTATATGTTTTAACAGCCATAAAAATAAATTTTTCTATGTTAAAGGGGCACAACTCCATCAAAAATCAATGAACTGGAACGAAAATCAAACTCGACCTGTAACTCATCATTATACACCTGCAAATTTACTTTATTTTTAAAAAATATACTAGTTTTTGTTGAAAGCAATATGAAAAAAATTTAAAATCCCTGCTGGACTCAAACCCATGATCTACAGTTCAGCAGTTGATATGCTAACCAACTGAGCTACTCCTATGCAATGATTTTTTAAATAAATAGACAAATATTGCTGATATTAATATTTTCAACCATGTTTTAAAAGGAAGTCAATCATTATGATGATGTAGAGTACCTCCTTAAATGTGTAATATATAATATACTTCTAAGACAATCTACTGGTACACCCACATAAGGTAAACATTCTGAGTAATAATATACTATAAGCATCTTTACGTAGACATTTATTTCCCATTTTCCCCATGCTGAAGTCATCTCCAACAAAATAAGCTAACCTTCTGCAAGTCAGACTGAAGCTGATTAAACTGGTCCTCCTTCTGTTGTAACTGGTGTCTGACAGTTTCTAGATCCTTAGAAACTTCATCTAGGTCACCTTGAAGTTTGGATATACTTGTGTCTTTTTCTTCTATTCTACTTTGGGATTTTTGTAACTCCTCTTTAATCTATAAAGAATAAAAAACATGTTAAAATCATGAATTTAAAAACACAGTCACCATCTAGTGATTCTGAGTACATATAAATATAACATTTAAAAAGAAATTCTGGTAAAACACACACTAAAAAAAAAATTGACAGGAATAAATGAACCCAGGCTAACTATGTAATTTATTAATATTATCTAATCACAGGCTAGCTATATGTAGTTCATTAATATTATCTAATTATCTAATAACAGGCTAACTATATGTAGTTTGTTAATATTATCTAATTATCTAATCACAGGCTAAATATATGTAGTTCATTAATATTATCTAATTATCTAATCACAGGCTAACTATATGTAGTTCATTAATATTATCTAATTATCTTATCACATTCTAATTATGTAGTTCATTAATATTATCTAATTATCTAATCACTTGTAAATGTAGATCTCTGAAATAACTTTAAATTCTGCCTACTGGAACGCTGTCAGAAAAATTTGGATCCCCCACCTTATTTCCATCCTGAGTCAGGTTTTCTATGGTAGAGTCCTTTTCTTTGATCTCAGTAAGTAACTTCTCTGTGTGGTGTGACTTTTCTGATATGGCTGTCTGCAGTCTGTAATGAAACACAGAAATTAATGACACAACACAGAAAAAAATGACACAACACAGAAGTTAATGAAACAACACAGAAAATAATGACACAACACAGAAAATAATGAAACAACACAGAAAATAATGACACAACACAGAAATTAATGACACAACACAGAAATTAATGAAACAACACAGAAATTAATGACACAACACAGAAAATAATGAAACAACACAGAAAATAATGACCCAACACAGAAAATAATGACACAACACAGAAAATAATGACACAACACAGAAATTAATGAAACAACACAGAAATTAATGACACAACACAGAAAATAATGAAACAACACAGAAATTCTGTAGACAAAAATGTTCTTTCAATACTTCCATCTCAGTGACAAATATGTATAAACTAGTTGGACATTATCTGTGTGTCCTATTTAATACTGGGACATGTACATTCTACATGGGGATGTTTGTTTTGGTTTTGATTTTAAGGTGCATCATACTCACAACTGAACTTCCTCAGATTTAGGAGCGCTAGTTAGCTGTGTTTCCAGTTCACTAATTCTTTCAAGTTTACTGTCAGAAGGAAAAAAAATATGTTATGTAATATATAAAATCACACCATTTTCACTATAATACAATTTTTTAATCCCTCGCAATTTTATTATTATTTCAGATCTCACAAATTCATCTGTTCTTTTCACTTATCTCCCTTCATTCCCTGCTTTACCCCTGCAGTGCTTTGTTACCTTCCACTACCCCTAGTATTCATACCTTAGTAATTTCATTTCCCCTACCCCTTGTATTCATACTTTAGTAATTTCATTTCCCCTACCCCTTGTATTCATACTTTAGTAATTTCATTTCCCCCTACCCCTTGTAATCATACGTTAGTAATTTCATTTCCACTATCCCCTGTAATCATACATTAGTAATTTCATTTCCCCTACCCCTTGTATTCATACTTTAGTAATTTCATTTCCCCTACCCCCTGTAATCATACTTTAGTAATTTCATTTCCCCCTACCCCTTGTATTCATACTTTAGTAATTTCATTTCCCCTACCCCTTGTTTTCATACTTTAGTAATTTCATTTCCCTCTACCCCTTGTATTCATACTTTAGTAATTTCATTTCACCCTACCCCTTCTATTCATACTTTAGTAATTTCATTTCACTCTACCCCTTGTATTCATACTTTAGTAATTTCATTTCCCCTTACCCCTAGTATTCATACTTTAGTAATTTCATTTCCCCTACCCCTTGTATTCATAATTTAGTAATTTCATTTCCCTTACCCCTTGTATTCATACTTTAGTAATTTCATTTCCCCCTACCCCTAGTATTCATACTTTAGTAATTTCATTTCCCCTACCCCTTGTAATCATACTTTAGTAATTTCATTTCCCCTACCCCTTGTATTCATACTTTAGTAATTTCATTTCCCCCTACCCCCTGTATTCATACTTTAGTAATTTCATTTCCCCTACCCCCTGTAATCATACTTTAGTTATTTCACTTCTCCTACCCCTTGTAATCATACTTTAGTAATTTCGTTTCCCCTACCCCTTGTACTCCTCCTCTAGCGCTGACATTTTACCCTGTAGTTCTTCCTTCTCTTTCTCCTGTTCCAGTGTCATGTTATCCATCAGCTTCTGTACGGAGATCAGTTCTTGCTTTAACACGAGGACGTCCTCTGTTCCTGGTCTACAAAATCAGTACAGTGTTTATGACACGACTGTGGCCGTTTTCATTGAAAATCTTACGACTAAGAAAGTACAACTACATGTATTGCCCTGAGTATATGTATACAAATTTCTTTTCTATTTGGTATCTATGTGTGCTTGAAGTGGGTATCTGTGTAGTAATGGGTATTTGTGTAGTGGTGGGTATTTGTGTAGTGGTGGGTATTTGTGTAGTGGTGGGTATCTGTGTAGTGGTGGGTATTTGTGTAGTAGTAGGTATCTGTGTAGTGGTGGGTATTTGTGTAGTGGTGGGTATCTTTGTAGTGGTGGGTATTTTTGTAGTAGTGGGTATTTGTGTAGTAGTAGGTATTTGTGTAGTGGTAGGTATTTATGTAGTGGTGGGTATCTTTGTAGTGGTGGGTATTTTTGTAGTAGTGGGTATTTGTGTAGTAGTAGGTATTTATGTAGTGGTGGGTATTTGTGTAGTGGTAGGTATTTATGTAGTGGTGGGTATCTGTGTAGTGGTGGGTATTTGTGTAGTGGTGGGTATTTGTGTGGTAGTGGGTATTTGTGTAGTGGTGGGTATCTGTGTAGTGGTGGGTATTTGTGTAGTAGTAGGTATCTGTGTAGTGGTGGGTATTTGTGTAGTGGTGGGTGTGTAGTGGTGGGTATTTGTGTAGTAGTGGGTATTTGTGTAGTAGTAGGTATTTGTGTAGTGGTGGGTATTTGTGTAGTAGTGGGTATTTGTGTAGTGGTGGGTATCTGTGTAGTGGTGGGTATTTGTGTAGTGGTGGGTATTTGTGTAGTGGTGGGTGTGTAGTGGTGGGTATTTGTGTAGTAGTGGGTATTTGTGTAGTAGTAAGTATTTGTGTAGTGGTGGGTATTTTTGTAGTAGTGGGTATTTGTGTAGTAGTAGGTATTTGTGTAGTAGTGGGTATTTGTGTAGTGGTAGTAGTGGGTATTTGTGTAGTGGTGGGTATTTCTGTAGTAGTGGGTATTTGTGTAGTAGTAGTAGTGGGTATCTGTGTAGTGGTGGGTATTTGTGTAGTGGTGGGTATTTGTGTAGTGGTGGGGGTATTTGTGTAGTAGTGGGTATCTGTGTAGTAGTGGGTATTTGTGTAGTGGTGGGTATTTGTGTAGTAGTGGGTATTTGTGTAGTAGTGGGTATTGGTGTAGTGCTGGGTATTTGTGTAGTGGACATACATATGTACTACAAACCAACTTTTACTTCAAATACATGTGAGTAACATGTGACAATATTTAGTACTTATACTTGCCTTACAATATACTGTTCGAGTAATTCACATTGGTGACCCATTAATGAAGTTGGTTTATAGTAGGTGAGTTTCAAGGTACATGTATAATAAGGTAAATAGGATATGATTAGATTTCAGTTTGTGTGGCATCTTAAGAATGATAAGCAAGTGATTGTTTGTGCAAGACTGAGAATTTACACTTCAATTACTTTTTCTCTGGGCTGGAAAGAAAAAAGGAAAAAAAATATGAAAGTTTGTTACTTTTAAGGTTTCAGAATCAAAAAGAGTGCTAACAAAATTGAAAGAAACAGGGATTTTAGTTTTAAACATGCAAATGATCTTTATGGTATTACTAGTATGTTGCTTAGGAAAAGACCCATTCAGCTTTTCCGTGTGAATTGACGCCTTTACAAAGACTCCGCCCCCTACCTTTGATTTAGCTGGATCTCCAGACCCTTGATCTGGTCCTCTTTCTGTTCCACTTGTTGCTGTAAGAAGAATTCATCTGAGAAATTTCTTTAAAAGGGAAAAACGTTAATATGTCTGATGATTAAAAGTAGAAATTGATAGGAATTAAACTTCCTAAATCTATTTAGTTTAAAATTAACCTTCAGGGTCAAAATGTGGTCTTCATGAGCTCCTCGTTGGCCTTCAATTTCATCTGCTCTGGCTTTTACTGCAACCAACTCGGAGGCCTATCAAACATTAAAGAACGTATCATTACATGATTTCATTCACTTCAATAAAAATATCTCTACAGAGAACAATCTGGACTTCACAGTAATCAACTCGAAGGCCGAGTAAATACATCTATAAATGAATTAAAAAATTGACATTAAACAACATATCATTGGATGATTTCATTCACTTCAGTAAAATATCTTAACAGAGAACAATATTGAATCCACTTCACTGCCTGACAAATTCAGAGCGTCATGTAAGCTTAAATTGAACGTCTTCAGGTTACATTCTAACATCTTCAAGAATACACTAGGCATTTTATTTTGTTATGAATGATAACTCCTAAAACTTTTCATGAGTTACTTCCCTTACCATTTCTCCTGACTTTGACTGGAACCTGTCTCTCTCTAGTGTCACATTCTCTACCTTACTGTTCAGTTCAGATATTTTGGTTTGTAAATGGTGAACCTCGGAACTCACTAAACGCAGAAAAAATGCCTAATGACTATAAAAACAAAGTACAAGAACACTTAAAAAAATGTCTTGAAAAAATTCCTGAATTTATTCCAAACCTCAACACATAATGCAAAAATGATGTAAAGGTGGAGTGAATTCTAAAGTGGGGAAGAAATTACATTGATGTATAACATAAATCAGGCACCTGCCTAAAATTGTGCACATGACATCTGAACTTTGAATGTTTGGTTGAGAATCGCAATGTCATTTCTTTTGCTAAATCATCTATGGAGAATGGCTGACTTACACAATGTGCGACTTTCTTCTGAACCCCGCAGCTGTAGTCTCATCATCTCTAACTCAGATCTCTCCTACATCATTTACAATCAAATTTATCTAGTACATATACATCATTGGCAAATACACAGTCAAAAAGAACATTTTTTTTTCAAATGAAATTATTTATTTTGAATTCGTGAAGTTCAAAAAGTTTGCCTTATTTCAAAATTGGAAATCTTTCCCCCCTCTTTTCCTGCAATCACACACCTGGGCAGACAATGGGATAGCCTTTGTCCCTCCTTCCACAGGTACCCTCTCCAGTTCTTTCTTCAGTTCCCCGGTGTACCATCTCTCCTCCTTGAGAGAGGTTTTCAGATCTTCAATTTCTTGTCTCATGGCCAGTACATCTCCATCTCTACAACACAAAATCTCAGTCCAAACACTGTACTCAGTACATAAAACCGGATGTTACTTTCATTCACTTTCTACTCAATTAATGTTTAAAATGTAGCTTATATGAGATGTTCCTAGCAAAAAAGACCCTTACCTTATGCAACAATGTTTTTCAAAAAACGTCTTAATGAAAAAATGTGACGTCATTTTTACATACTTGTAAAGAAAAAGGTCATGATTACCAATCACGAGTTGGTTGTCATCTTTGATTGACTGTAATATTTTAACGACAAGCAGCATTGCTCTAATATTTTGAGGGATTCTCTATAGTTCACACTTTAGCACTAAAATACTTAAGGACTTTGTTTTATGAAATGTTACTCCTCTGCGGTGTTTCTCACTTGGTACCTGTTTTCTGATGTCACTGCCTTCTCATCATGAGTGGAATCAAAGTGAGCCTGGAGCTCTTCAGGAGATGGTAAAGATTTCTTGCAAATTGGACATAAAAATCCCTCCTGCAAAATTATATCTTACAACTCAGAATTGTTTTTAATCTTTAACACGACACATTTCATTCTGTATATACAGCCTTATTTTCATAGCAATTTTATTTTTGCTATTTTTCACTTCAAGCAAAAACTGAAATCAAAACTGCAATGAATATAAACTATTCATATTAACATTTCTGTTGTTATGCATAACATGTGTGAATCTAAAACTGTGTGAAAACAGATTAATACCCCACCCCCTTAAAAATATGATTACCTGAATGCTACCACAAACAAATATATTGCTGTATAGTATACAATATTCAAGTATGTCATTTAACATGTGAAATTTAAATTGCTATACAAAAGCTGATTGAAAAATAATGATTTGCACCTGCTAAAAACAATAATTATTGTTTGCAAAAATAATAAACATATTATGTACTTTATAATATATTGATTTCATTGGATGTTCAATTAGTGAGATATCTGATTTCAAAGATAATGTGTATATCATTATTCAAGTTGCACATCACACAAAAATAGATTTGACTGAGTTGTACCCCTTGACTTTGTTTGCTTTCATCGTGAGCCTCCTCAAAGTGTTCCTGTAATCCTTCAGGCGACTGGAGAGATATCATACAAATCGGACAGACAAAACCCTGTAGAACAACATTGAGATCATCATCATGATCATATTCTGTGCTGACTGATGAAAATGAAAAATATTTTTTTCCAAGCAATGAAATCTTAGTTTCAAAATAATATAATATTACATATATAAAGACTGTCAATTTGTTGTTTAACAGAATATATTCTGACTTTTCTAAAATACAATGTACAATGTTTGTTCAAATCAAGGAATAGAATTTTTAAAAATATTAAAATATTTCTGCATCTTGGTTAGAAATTGAATATTTTTGAAATTGTCCCTACTTGTGCTTCATCAGTGTGGGTGGGAACTCTCTGAGGAGTGGCCTGTGGGGACTGAAACATAAATCAGGTACTTTTATCACCTAATGAAACAAAACCTAATAATCTCATACAAAAACTATCATAATAAAATATGGTAATGAATTTTTGATTGGGAAAACCTCATATATACAATTATATCATTATGTAACATTCTAATGTAAAACTAAAAATATTAAAATCACATAGACAAGTTAAACATATACAATTGCTGTAGTGCATGTGAAGTGAAGAAGTGCACAGGAGGACTTGCATGTTAAACAAAGATTTTAATATGCATTTAATACATGTAATTATTTCAGTGAAATTTGTTTCTTCCTTGAGAATTACACAGTACTTTATCTAAATTCTTGCATGCTTACATTCCAAACATTCATCATAAGTATCGATGACAGGCCCCAGGTCCACAAAACATAGGCACGATCAAATTTTAGTAATTCAAAGTTTCACTTTTTCCACTATTTGTTCCTTTTACAAAAGTTGGAATAGGGCCATAAGTGAGATGTCATCAAACACCATGTTTTACGGCCTCAGAATCTGAACACATCTCACTGATTGTAATTAACACTGCATTATAGTTCCTGTTCTTTTTCTAACAAAGTTTTACTATAACTGTATTTTATGTTTTATCTACATCCTATTCCAGTAAAGGATAAATGAAATTTGGATCAGTGTTGCAAATAAACAATCAAATATTTGTATGATCTTGGAGAGCCATTTTTTTTTTTCAATCATCAGAGAAACAAGAGGCCCATGGGCCACCTCGCTCACCTGAGTCACCTTGGCCCATTATTAAAAGATTTTCCCTATATATTCGCATGTAAAACTTTTATTCCTATTGTGGCCCCAACCTACCACCAAGGGCCATGATATTTATTATTATCATTTTATTCATTTATAAAGCGCAAAATTACTTATAGTTTTTTTTGTGGTATTTACAAACTTGAATCTGAACTATGTCAGGAAGCATTCATGTAAATGTAAATTTCTTGGGCCCAATGGTTCTTGAGAAGAAGATTTTTAAAGATCTTCTCTATATATTTGTATGCAAAACTTTGATCCCCTATTGAGGGCCCCATCCTACCCCTGGGGGGCATGATTTTAACAAACTGGAATCTGCACTATGTCCATCTTCACAAGTCAAGGGTTATTGATTCGTTACCTCACACTAACCCTTGACATCAGTTGCTATTTAAAAGTTGGGCTCGAGAAGAAGGATGACGCAATACGCTAAAATTAATCAGCCAATGGGATTTCTTGTTTCAGATGAAAGTTTGGTAAGGGAATGAACAGAAAGTAAAAAATGGCGTCCGTTGACGAAAAGATATGTGAAAAATATCAAATCGATCATTTGACTGAAAACCAAAAGCTTTCGATATCATGTATCAGAGAAGGAAAAGATGTTTTTATTGGGACTAAAACCGGCAGTGGTAAATCGCTATCTTACGAAGTTGTTCCATTATTTTGGACAATTTGTTTAATTTATTAAAACATAGTCGACAAACGTACTTCGACAATCCGTCATTTTCATTCGGCTCATACCCCGAACCCTCGTCTAATTGTTTCTTCAAGCAAAACGAACTCCCGAAAATCAATCGACGGTATCTGTCTTGTACTAATTGGTCACAAATTCTACACCATAATGCCGTCGCCATGCGTGTTTACTGTTTAGTTTTGTTTTCGATCGACTATAAAAGCCGTTGTCTGATTGGTTTGCAGCTTCAGGCTGCAAACCAATCATATTGCTTCTTCTCGAGCCCAACTTTTAAATAGCGACTGATGTCAAGGGTTAGTGCAAGGTAACGAATCAATAACCCTTGACTTGTGAAGATGCACTATGTCAGAAAGCTTTCTTGTAAATTTCAGCTCTTCTGGCTCAGTGGTTCTTGAGAGGAAGATTTTTAAATGACCCCACCCTATTTTTGCGATTATCTCCCCTTTGAAGGGGACATGGCCCTTCATTTGTACAAACTTGAAAGCCCTTCACCCAAGGATGCTTTTGCTAAGTTTGGTAGAAATTGTGCTTAGTGGTTCTGGGGAAGAAGTAAAAAATGTGAAAAATTTACAGACGAACGGATGGACAGACGACGGACAACAGGCGATCAGAAATGCTCACTTGAGCTTTCAGCTCAGGTGAGCAAAAAGCACTAGTAGGCATGCAGATGTGTGTCTGACATGACACGTACTCAATGAACATTGAAACACATGTACATGGTGTAAGGTAATAAAGCATATTGCACATTTAGGTATAAACAAAAGTTCACATATTTTCAGAAAAGTGGCTGTGCATGACAAGTTGACTAGAAGTCATGCTTGAAGGAACAAGCAACATCAAATGGTTTGATGCCAATGATATAAAAAAAAATTCTGAATTTTCTGAGTATATCTGCAATACCTTGGAATCACCATTTTCTGCTGAAACCTGATAAAAAAATGTTATTCTAAGAGACTCGATCATCATAGTCACAATTCTATGTCAAATGCTGTGAAAGACCCACAAGGGTGCTCACAGCTCTACCGTCCGACTAACCTAGATGTAAGCAGCTGCACATTGATCCAACTCTTAACTTATGTCATTCCCCCAATGCTCTCAACATGAACCAATCTGTCCTGACAAAATCTTTATCATCATACCTCAACAGGTCCAGCACAATCTCTTTATTAAGCTATATAGCTTTATATTTAGCTATTTGAAATAGCTTGACTAAGCTAGTTTAGATTGAATTAGACTGAATCATTTCTTAAGTGCAGTGGTATAGTCAATAAACTTGCATGATAATTTTTGAATGTGTTTATACTTAGCACAACACTGTTCTAATTAGAGTTCATACACTATCCTATATGCATTGAAACATTAATACCTGATGGCCAATCCATTATTCTGTTGATCCTCTTTTACTTTTATTCTATTCTGAAGATTGGATAGAATATAGAATAAAAGTAAATCTGTTGCTTAACAACTTAATAATCCTAAATATTTGACAATTGTAAATCAAAATTCTTCCTAAGGTTTAAGAATTATTTTTTGTTTACAATGTGTTGTATGGACTTCATGGATAAGATATGTTCACTTAGTGAAATTCGATTTTTATGTGTTTAAAAATGAATTTGAAGAAAGATTTGAGATAGTTAAATGAAGCTATTTCAAATAGCTATATAAAGCTATATAGGCCTAGCTAAATATAAAAATTGTGCTGGACCTGCATAAATATAGAATAGACGGTGTCAGATTTTAATAAGACCAAAATTTTGTGATGCGCTCCTGTGCTCTGATTCTACAGAGTTATATATATATTCAATAACAAATATGTTACATATTTGTTCTTTTATTTTTCAATTCATTTACAGTCATGCAGTTACAGCTTGCATTGCTTTAAAAATGCATAGAGTCGTGTTGCAAGATATTATGCGTCTTTGCTTGTCTCAACGGTCACACCATAAAACATATTATTTATAACTATGGTTCTGTAGTAAATTATAGGAGAAAGGGAAAAAAATCTGGCTGAACCGGGAATCAAACCCGGGATCCCTGCATTACTAGTCGGGTGCTCTAACCACTGAGCTACCCAGGTCGATACCCACGGTCCGTATGACCCTAATTACTACAGTTCATATGACCTTTGGTGTCATACAAGATTGCAACACATGGAGGCATTTCAGAAAATAGTTTTAGAACATTTATGATCACAGGCTGCACATACATTCCACTAATCAGAGTCATCAGTCGGTATTCTCTGTCGTGTAGGAATCAGAAACTAACTTTACACTACCCATGACACTCCCCCCGACAAACTGAGGCAGAGCAATACTTGTTCGATTAATTACCAAGGATCATATACTCAACAAACAACATCGCAAGTAACATACCTTTTCACTCTCCTTCCTGTTTAACAACCTTTTAAACATTTTAGCTTGTATCTTCCACGGAAGCTGACTTACATACTGTGATAGTCTGTCACTGACTATGTGACTCGGTTTACTTTTCCCGGAAGTTGACTGTTAACTGGTTCTCTACAAACTCGCATTCGAGTGGCTTCGGTCGATTTCTTTACAATTTAGCGAGAAGTCCCGAAATGCGTGGAAGGTAGTCAGATGTTTCGGCCCTAAAACATTTCAGCCCAAACGTTTCGGACCAGATGTTTCGGCCCCAAAGCTGGACACTTCAGCCTAACATTTTGAGACATTTCGGCCCTATTTCTTTTTGTTTTATGCCCGCGACACTTCAGCTCACCCCCCCCTTATTTCACAAACGGGGTACAGGGACAAATATGAATCCTCTTGAAATCACTCCTTGAAGTCATTTCATAAAGATGCCGACACGTTTCGGCAATTTATACATCGTTTGAATTACACCCCTTGCAAGTAGCAAGAAGATTCTTATCTTTATTTATTTATTATTTTCCACAATTCGGAAGACAAGTCCCTGTGTAACGGGGTACGTTTAAAGAAAAGAACATTGACACTTCAGCCCAGGAACACTTTTGTTCATTTTTTTAATAATGGTATTTGGTTTTATTGTTTTTTTTTTTTCATTTCATCATTTGATAACCCGATTGTGTTGCATGTACCTGCTTAGAACCGGTGTTACATAGTAGCCTTTCCCCACAGTAGCTCTCATCCCCGGAAAATTGGCTACTATACTGTAGTACTTAGCCCATTCCCCTAGGGGGAGAGGTTGTCACATGTGTATATTAGTAGATCTTCTCTCACAACAGGGTTATATCCCACTCAGGTTTTCGGTTTTGATTTTAGAAAACAGATTATGGAAAGTCATACAGTCAATAGTATATGTGTCTTTCTAGGGTGTATGAACAACAGACCTATTGTTCTCGAGAACATTACAGATGGGGTTGTATTACATCCTTGACCTACTTAAGGAAAATAGATGGATGATGTCATAGGCTAAAAATAGCTGGAAAACCCCATGTCTATTGTTTTAGAGTGGGGTAAACAATAGAGCTATTATTCTCAAATAACAAAGGACCCGAGTCTGAAAATGTCGAGTGAATAAGGGTATACGTGTGGGATCGAAGATCAAAAGGATTGTATGGGGGGAGGGGGGGTTGGGGGGGGGGTTAAACAATAGAGCTATTGTTCTCAAATAACAATGGACCCGAGTCTGGAAATTCCAAGTGAATAAGGGTATAAGAAAAAAAACCCGACACAGTCTTCATAATATCTCGGTAACGTTAAACCAAAATCATTCGAGTAGTGTTTTGGTAGAAATTCATTATAAATTTTAATCAGATTATGTAGTTCCATAACAAAGGATCCGAGTCTGGACTGTCCGAGTCAATAAGGATATACGGAAAAACCTGAAACGGTCATCGTAAAATTAAATGAGGTATTGTTATATTATACGAGTGACGTATTTGCAATGGTAAACACATGATAAAACGATGAACGGTATGGAGCGCCAAATTAACATAAACTCAAATAATTGAAGTTATCTTCAATTATTTGAAGATATCATCAATTCAATGATTGCTCTCTTTAACTGAATTAATGCGCGCATTAAATCAATTATGGTAGCAGGGGACAGTTTCGCACTATAGGCCCGTCAACTTTTTCAAAAAATGGAATTACCCCGTATTTGAAGTGATATTACATGTGTAAAAATGTATACAATAATTTTAGGATGCATGTCAAATGTAGCTGAGTGCTTAGTAAAAATGTTGATATACAACATGTAGGTGTCACCATGATTCCTAGCATATAGATGGGTGCAAATACGAAACTAAGACACGTGGTCAGTTGCTGAAGAAATTCCGGTGAAAAGCAGGGTCTAGCAAAAGGTCTGTAGCTGTGAGGGAAGGTGGATGGCCCCATATGAGAGGTAGATTTTTGAGAAGGCCAGATATGGTTCTTGATTGTGCACAGTGTCTAAATCCCCATGTTTGGTACTGTGATGGTGTGGGGGTGGTGCGGATTAGCCCAAATGAGGGAAAATCAAAGCAAAAAAGGGGAACCTGCTCAGAGCACGTTTTGTGCACCAGCACCAGTATTTATAGATTACATGTAATTTAGGGTCATAATTTAACTACACTAATATGAAATACAAATATTGACATAAAATGGAAATATGATTTTTCATTAGTCTATCATAATCTGACTTTGGTGTATACCCCCTATCCACATGTTTCAAAACCAAAGAAACTGTCCCCTGCCACCTATTGTTCTCATCAACTGAATTAATGCGTGCATCAATTCAATTATTGCTCTCGTCAATACGGAACTTTCGGGATGTGCCGGAACGACCGATTAGACTTTACGTTTATACAACGCGGTCACGTGATAGTAAGCAATTGTAGGGCAAAATTGACATCGTTACAACTGGTGTTTCGCTAGCAGACGGTCCGTAAAGAGTTATGCGCAGTCCCACAATTACAATCCAATTCACTATTGCTGCTTAATACCTGGGTGTAAATTAGATGGAAGGAAAAAGGCGCATTTAGACGCGAATCCTTGGATGGAAGACGTGATATTTTACTGATATCCTCAAGATATTCACTATATTAAAATTTTGTTTTCCTCGCCAACTCACATAATTTAATCAAATGCATTTTCTTATAAATGGTTGTAGTGATTCCTTTCTTTAAAAAATAGCATTTTAATACAGTAATTTGATAGCAATTGAAGAATTCCATGCTTGTTTACTTAGTTGTTATTGTAATCCGGAAGTGACATGCCCTACAATTACGTTTGACGCGCGATGAAAGTTAGAGTGGATCCGTATCTCGAAAGTCCCGTATTGATTTGATGCGCGCATTATATGAATTATTGCTCTCTTCAATTGAATTGCAGCGCGCATCAATTCAATTGTTGATATCATTAATTCGATCATTTGAAGAGATCATTAATTCTATTAAAGGGCACATCAATTCAGCTGAAGAATTAATGCTATCATCAATTCAATTAATGCGCGCAATAATTCAGAATTGAAGATATCATTAATTATTTGAAGATATATTTAATTAAATTGTTGCGCACATCAAATGAATTGATGATTTCTTCAAATAATTGAAGATATCTTCAAATATTTGAGATTATGTTAATTTGGCGCTCCATAGAACGGAGTTAAAATAAAGTGTATGCCATTGTTCACGGAATGACAAAAGCTCTCAATCCCATAAACGAAAGCGTACAGGGTCACCGAGAGAATAAGTTTACTTCTCATCAGATCATTAATGGAGCGGGTCGTATAAGATAATCAATTCAATTCTTTATTGTCCTTGAGTTATACAACTCACCGGAATACATCTAGTACATGTACATGTATATACACAATATATCTAATTGTATAAGATAAACAACAGGTGAGTGAACCCGAATGAAGAAACTTGATACTTATATACCGGTATTGGACTGACAAAAGCTTTCTGTAGCAATATAGGAATTCAGTTTTAGCTGTTCGAACAAAGAATACAAGTATACATTGTCAACACCCCCCCCCCCCCCAACAATACAGACTGCAAATTCGATCTGAAAATTTATTTTAATGCTCAATCTGAGTAACATTACGGTCTAACTAATAAAACGGACATTTTTTTTTTTAGAATGTTGATTCATTTTTTGATCTAATTGACATTTATAAATCAAAACATTTAAACTTTGGTATAAAATACACGTGACAAAAAGAAAAGAAGCTAATGTGAAGTATTGTATGGTTTATGATCAGCCCTGTTAGAGATAAATATCTAGTATAACAAAGTTTGTTTTAAAAATCTAGTTATGGGTAAAGTCGACAGAGGTAACGTAAGACTTCGTGAAATTCAAAGCATAGTCATACGACGATGCACTTATTTTCCACCTTTGCAGCATGGATTTTATATTCATCATTATTTAACAATTCCTGTGTATCGTCGGAGGTAAAATTTAGATGTAAGTTTAAAGATCCGTGTTTACTCAATCCAGTGGCGTAGCTTCCATTGAGGCAACCGAGGCAGCTGCCTCGGTAAAAAAAAACCCAAAAAAAACACCTTTTACGTTGTTAAAATGTCGATAGCTTCATGTGAGAAATCTGAGTTATCAGTTGCGTGAGGGAATCCCCGTCTTCTTCCACAATCTGAAAGGATATGACACTCACCACATCATGAGTGCCATTGGAAAAGAAAAACGTAAGAAGATTATCCCACAAAACCACGAAAATTACATTTCGTTTTCACTGGGAAAGTTGGTCTTCGTCAATCATCCATAAATGTCCTCATCTCCGAACTGACGTCGTCTCCACTCACTAAGGAAACTATATGTGCACAGCAGAGAGGTCGTGTGTCTGTACCTCTACACAAATTCTTTCAAGTGATTTCAAGAGACGACACTAGCTGTTACTACACTAAAGATCAAGTCATCGACGCATAAATTAGAAATAAGTATTAAGTCACTTCTCTTCGAGTCACCGATTCCATTCATATCAAATTCAAACGCGAGACTAAAGGATTTGCCATCCTAATTTAAATCATAACTGAACCCCTTAATTGTTATACGTTGTGTTTATCGACAAAATACATTATCTGAAGAAAACAATTTGTAATGGACATATCATAAGAAACGAGTGAATATCGATTAAGAATTCGAAACGGGTCTTGTGTTTCTTTACTACTGGATCTTAGGAGTTTTCCAGATAGTATAGAAAACAAAAAAGAATAAAATTCGGACTTTTTGTATTAATATATATGCAGAGACATCGGGTATTTATTAGGAGAGTTAAAAGGCTTTGCCATCACAATATTTATTTTGTTTAACACATTTGTCTCAAAATATTAACGATTTCAGCTATTATGTGAGTATGCTTTTTTTTTTTTAATCAATTTTCCTCCAGCAAAAGACGATTTTATTTAGCACAAGAAATAGTAACCTAGGAAAATCATTTATTTTTTAACGTTATATAGAACAACACATTTATTTATATAATATTTAATTTGTACAAGTAAAAATTGCATGCATCGATTGAGTAAACACGAACCTTTAAAACTACATTTAAATTTTACCTCCGACCATACACAGGAATTGTTAAATAATGATGGATATAAAATTCGTGCTACACAGATGGAAAATAAGTGCATGCTTTGAATTTCACGGTGTCTAAAGTTACCTCTGTCGACTTTACCCATAACTAGATTTTTTAAACAAACTTTGTTATACTAGATATTTATCTCTAACAGGGCTGATCATAAACCTTACAATACTTCGCATTAGCTTATTCTCTTTTTGTCACGTGCATTTTATAATAATAATAATAATAATACCATATTTATATAGCACCCTTTTCATACACTATGTACGCTCAAAGTTTCAATGTTTTGGTTTATAAATGTCAATTAGATAAAAAAAATAAATCAATATTTTAAACACAATTGTCAGTTTTATTAGTTAGACCGTAATATTACTCAGATTGAGCATTAAAATAAATTTTCAGATCGAATTTGCAGTCTGTATTGTTGGGGGGTGGGGGGGGGAGTGTTGACAATGTATACTTGTATTCTTTGTTCGAACAGCTAAAACTGAATTCATATATTGCTACAGAAAGTAGTTGTCAGTCCAATACAGGTATATAGGTATCAAGTTTCTTCATTCGGAGTCACTTGGATTATCTTATACGACCCGC
Source organism: Ostrea edulis (assembly GCF_947568905.1). Lineage (NCBI taxonomy): Eukaryota > Metazoa > Mollusca > Bivalvia > Ostreida > Ostreidae > Ostrea > Ostrea edulis. Next base: position 28,372,066 of record NC_079170.1, read on the forward strand.
TCCATTAATCAGAAGGAAACTTATTCTCTCGGTGACCCTGTACGCTTTCATTTATAGGATTGAGAGCTTTTGTCATTCCGTGAACAATGCCATACACTTTATCATAACTCCGTTCATCGTTTTATCATGCGTTTACCATATTGCAAATACGGCACTCTCATAATATAACAATACCTCATTGAATTTTACGATGTCCGTGTCAGGTTTTTCCGTATATCCTTATTGACTCGGAAAGTCCAGACTCGGATCCTTTGTTATGGAACTACATAATCTGATTAAAATTCATAATGAATTTCTACCAATACATTACTCGAATGATTTTGATTTAACCTTACCGTGATTTTACAAAGACCGTGTCAGGTTTTCCCGTATACCCTTATTCACTCGGAATTTCCAGACTCTGGTCCTTTGTTATTTGAGAATTATAGCTCTATTGTTTAACCCCCCTCCGCCATGCAATCCCTTTGATCTTCGATCCCACTCGAAAACAATAGACATGGGTTTTTACCAGCTATTTTTAGCCTATGACGTCATCCATCTATTTTCTTTAAGTAGGTCAAGGATGTAATATGACGCCATCTATTGTTCTCGAGAACAATATGTATATTGTTCATACACCCGAGAAAGACACCTATACTACTGCAGTCGGGTTTTGTATAAAATAAATTGAAATGTAGATCAGATATTGCATAGATCTGAGTATCGAAAAGTTATGTTGCCGATAGTTTGAACGTAGATACGTGTATTTTCATAGCTCTGGATAAAGTTTAGAGATATGCTTTACATTATTGCTGAAATTTCTTAATTTTTTTTAAAGAAATGAAATTCGTAATTTAGAGCACTGATTTAGTGGGAAACAAAGGGTACATATGTAAGCACACTTGTAACGTATCGGAATAAATCTTCAATGTTCAACGATATTCTGCTGTCTTAATTGTATCAATATCTTGACGGTCACCTGATCTCATGCATGGACATGTGTGAATGGCTCTTATTTTGCATAAATCTCACACACACACACCCCAACCCCAATTGAACTATTTGGTATATTTTAAAAAAGCATTCAGTGTTCAACATATTAAACGATTTTGACAGATTAATAGACGAAATTTCAAACAAACCCCCTCCAGCAAAGCCTTTCACCAAAGTAATATTCGGGTAGACAGCATCTTCATCACGTTATCTTTTTATTTATTTAGTTTTCATCTCACATCAAAAGGGTTAAATAGAGATTAAACGTTAACTCTCTGACTATTTACCCCCCTCCCGAAAGCCTGCATCCTGACTTACAAAATAAACAATTTTATTAGATAGCTTTTGGGCTTTTTTATACATGTGTTTAATTCATTTTAGAATAAAGAAAAATCTTGAATTTAATAGAAATACTAAAGGGTAATTTTACTGTATATACAAGCATTTCAGCCGGAGAGATTAGAGACAAAATTAGTGAATCTCTTATATTCACCTTTAGATGAAAAAGCAAAAAACTCCTATTCATCTGTGGGTAAACTAAAATTAAAATCGTGTCAGCTAGTACTTCCAGGGGTATGTGACATTTAACAACGCTTTTTAATATCTTTTTAAAAATTCTTAATGCGTGTTAAACAGAAATAGTCGTCTATTCTAAACCATTCTATTCATATAGTACACCAATCAGAAATCAACACAATGGAGATGTTGAAATGAAAATACCGGAAGTGCTCGCATTCGCTGCAATGTTCAATGCACACCCCACACTCCCATTTAACTATTTAAAGACCCCCCCCCCCCAAAAAAAAAAAACACCGTACGGTTGCTCCACGGATGACTGAATGTGGGCGGAGCTTATCCATGGTCAATGTTATTTACCTGGAATTTACCTGGCCAAGAGATCAGTTGTTGTGTATATTTTTATGATATACACAGGAAATTTCTCAGGTTATTACAAATTATGCTTAGTGTCTTGATTTGTGTAAAAACAAATAATTAAAATTTCTACCTACATGCATACCGCATTTCTATTTCCCGTAAACCTTCAAACTTGGTCATATTTATGTATTGCAAATGACAGGTTTAGCCCATTTCTAAACCTTTGCTTTTTAAAACTTCTAGTTAAATTGTTATATATCGTATATAAATAATTTCCTAAATATAATATTACCCGGCGTGTCCTGGGAGTTCGCGGTGTCGTGGGTGTAGTAGGTAACCTATTTGGTACGAGTTGACCTGGGTACGAGTCGGTCAGGGTACGAGTTGACTAGAAATCTAAAATATCCATGTTTCGAGAGAATGAATAAATCCAAGTAGATCTGTGTACATGTACAACCAAATGAAGAATGGTCAAGATACTCCTCAATATGGGCTGTCTGTAGGGTTTCTGTAGCTGTAGTGTTTGCGTAATGGTGGTATCCCAAACAGAAGCTGACACGAAGTCTCCCCCACCCTCCTCTCTCTCTCTCTCTCTCTCTCTCTCTCTCTCTCTCGGGTTTCTGTGGACGTAGGTTTGTGTAACGATGGCATCCCAAACAGAAGCTGACACGAAGTATACACCCCCTCCTCTCTCTCTCTCTCTTTAGGGTTTCTGTGGACGTAGTGTTTGTGTAACGATGGTATCCCAAACAAAAGCTGACACATAGCTAGTCTACCCCCCCTTTCTCTCTCTCTCCCTTACTCTCAATCATTGACTAAATGAGTAATTATTGTCATACGTATGTAACACTATTGCCATGCCATATTATTTCATCTATATTATTGCTACAGTTTTACACATTTCTCTCTCTCTCTCTTTATAAACATAAAACCATGATAAATTATAAATAGCTCAATAACTCTCTCTCTCTCTCTCTCTCTCTCTCTCTCTCTCTCTCTCTCTTTATAAATATAAAACCGTGATAAATTATAAATAGAAATAACTCTCTCTCTCTCTCTCTCTCTCTCTCTCTCTCTCTCTCTCTCTCTCTCTCAATATAAAGCCGTGATAAATTATAAAAGAAATATCTCAATAACTTATTTATGCTTTTTTACTGTTGTTTGATTTCTGATTGTTTAATTTATAATCCATGTGGTATCTCAAACAGAAGCATTTTTTAAACTACTGTAACAGTTTTACGCATGGGCAATATAACCATTATACATGTTGATGTGCTGCGCCAATAAAGAATTGTTCATGTTTTTATAAATATAAAGCCACAATAAATCATTAATAGAAAATATTCCAATAACTTATGTTTGTTGTTGTTTTATTATTATTATTATTGTTTGATTTCTGATTGTTTAATCTATAATACATGTATAAAGATGGAGAGAGAAAATACGATGATAAATTGCATTGTATAGGGGACGTTAGAAATTAAAATATTCTAGGTGCGAGTCAACGCTATCAAAACTCAGGTATACTGGGGCTTTCCTCGAGATCTGAAGACTGGCGGTCATCATTAGCCATGATTGTTATCAAAACATCTTTCTCAGGTAGCTGTAGACCACGGTCTCTGCAAACGTCAATCAATCTAAGCTCTATTGTTAAAAGTTTGATTGACCAGCGGTTTATCATTGATCGCGACACAGGTAAAATTTGGGGGCGTTAACTTAAAGTTATGTTTACATACACTTTAAAGAACTAGGAAGAAAACCTGCCAAAATGTGTGCGGGATTTTCGTCTCCGTTGTTTGGATATGGCACCCTTTCATTAATTTGCCTCATTCTACCTCACTGCTCTGGTAAGTAATATCAATGTTGTTATTGTTAAACATCTTAATTAATAGTTGACTATTATTTTCTCGACTGGCTTTGATATTCTGTAGACGGTACATGTATGTGTGTTGATTTTACATATGACTAGGAAGTCATGATGCACCTTAAAAGAGAGTCCTTATTCCTTGCCATATATGGCAAGTAAGGAAAATCATCAAAGGACTGAGAGTACTCATAATCAATATTTAATTTGAAACCTATCGTAAAGGAAAATGTGAATTAAATTCATGTTTTGAATTAATAAATGTCAATCGCAATGCTCATGAGCATCTTAACTCACATGAGAAGTCACACATTAATGGTAAAATGAATTTATATAAATAATTTGTAACGAGAGGATGGAAGCAAAGACAATTGATCACACTTTTCATTTTCTGATCTTTTTGAACAATGAATTTAGCCACGTGAGTAAATGCATATTGATAATTTAGCTTACCAGAATATTACAATCTTAGCCATTAAGTACCAATGCATATATTGATATGATAGGGGAAACGATATTGTAGGAGTTATGAGATTGATCACTGTTCGTTATCTTTACCTTTCATGTTCAATAGCTTGTGATGTACATGTATGTTCGATAATCTTGTGATGCATGTACAATTATTGCATTGTGGGTAATATGACGTCCATGTAACAGCGTTCTACTAGTGTGAGGACAATTTTCATTGGTTGTAGATAACGAAAGTAACCGGTGATGCAAAATATGATACACAAGTATGTTATATAACACTTAATGACTATTTAGAACCTGCCCTAGGGTCAGAACTCAGGTGTTCAAAATTTAAAATGTTGGTAATTCTATTTTTCTATATATGCATTTACCTTATATTTCTAGATGATTTGACATTTTCTATTTTCGTATTGCGAATGATTTTGGATTTCAAACATTTCGGTTGAGCATCACTGAAGAGACATTATTTGTCGAAATGCGCATCTGGTGCATCAAAATTGGTACCGTATAAGTTTTACATTTGAATCACTACAACAACTGAACCTTTCAACGCCTATCATATAGGCTCCTTTGATCATATCATATGACCCCCTTTCATCAATCGATTGTGTCCTATGATACTTTTGATCTGCGGTCCATCGATCCCTTCAAGGTTGTCATATAATCATCTTTTTTGTTCTCGATAACAATAGGGAGAACAACAGGTCTATTTGTTTTCCATGCATAGTCTTGGTGCCCGTCCAATTGTGACGTCATTTCCGACGCCTCACATTCAGGGAAACGCTATAGTAAAGTATCTGGCCCAGAAAGGGTACTTTTACACTACTAGGGCTGGTGGCGTTTTAGTAATAAGCGATATATGAATAGTCGTCTATTTATGCAAAGGCCATCAACCATAGACAAAAAAAAAAAAAAAAAAAAAAAAAAACCAACAAAAAACAAAAACACGCGACAAAATGTAATATAAAACCGGCGTCTTTTGTTGGTAGTCATTAATTGATTACAAGTCTGATTTTGATGCTTGCGCAGTAATTAATAATTTGATTAGTTGAGAGGAAGGACTTGTTTAGCTGTATCATTACGAGGTGCTGCACAAGGAGTGCTTGAGAATGTTTCCTTAGAGATGGGTCAGCAGTGCGATTTGTTGGTTGATGATTTGAAGAGCGAAATCAAACAGCTTTACAGTGTAGAATTAAAAGAGAGATGTCAGAGAGTATCTGAGATCTAGACAGAGTTGGGGCAAGCTATTAGAAGACTCAATTGTTTGGCTTATCCGTCCTAATCAATGGATGTGAAGGCTTTGGAAAGAGGATTTCATAAATACACAAGTGGATTCCGACATTACAATTGCGCTTCAAACAAAGCAGACCTCAAAATTTAAACGAAGCCATACCCATAACAGTTGAGCTAGATGTATAGTATAAAACTGAAAAGGGAAGAATTTCACAAAATCCACAATTGAAAACGAAAAACATTCGAGAGATTTTTATGACATAATGAAAACGCTCCAGAATAAGTTAGATTCGTTAGTAAAGCACATTATAAAAAAGGATATAAGTCAAAGCGTTCTTCGGAAGGCGTAAATTTGTCAATAGACAGAAAGACGGGAAGGTGAAGTGTTACAACTGTTCTGAGGAAGTACACATTCGTCCCAAATCGAAGAAGACGAGAGAAGCGATAAAGCTAGTAAACACAGTGATCAGCCTACATCAGGCAATGCGCGCTGTATTCGTGTTAAGCAAAGTTGAAAAACCTGAAAAATCTCTAAAGGAAATGGAGGGACATGTAATTTATGTGAATAGGCAGACATTTTGATATGTGCGGAAGTAAATCGATTTAGAACTGAATCTCAAACTGATACTGGCACACTCCTGCCTTTGCTGTCTAAGAACATATATTATGATATATTACTAGATAAGCCCAGATTAGAAGAGAATAAGCAAAAACTATGAATGCCAGTGGCTTTATCAGTTTGGAAAAGGCAATTTCGTCATACAGATATGACAATCAAAGGAGAATGTTGAAGTAGTAGTTGTAGTCGAAAGTTGAAATGGTTAAAGACCTTCTCTTTCTTAGATATTACAACAAGGTTTTGTGTTGAAATCATTGTGGAATAAATATGATTGTTTATGCATAAGAAAAGGACATGGGTACTGCTATCTTCGTGCAAGAAAACGTATTGGCGTACTATACCACATGAGAGCACAGAAAAGTATTCAAAAAATGACATGACAGGCATACATTAGGACACTTCGGGGTTATCAAGACTTTGGCCTAAATAAAGCAAAAGATTCATTGGCCTAGTCTTAAAAAACATCAGTATACAAGGTGAAGATAACGAACAGTGATCAATCTCATAACTCCTATAAACAATACAAAATAGATAGTTAGGCAAACATGGACCCCTGGACACACCAGGGGTGGGATCAGGTGCCTAGCAGGAGTAAGCATCCCCTGTTGACCGGTCACACCCGCCGTGAGCCCCATATCCTGATCAGGTAAACAGAGTTATCCGCAGTCAAATCAGTGTGTCAAGAACGGCTTAACAATCGGTATGAAACACGTCAGACAGCATTTGACCCAATAATAGGTTGTATTGACGAACTAGATCGTTATAACGACCATAAAATTTGAGAAATGCTGACTTCAATCGAGACTGTTGAAATCCCTGCACCATCAACTTGTTTGTCAGTAGCTTACCTCGATTTAAAAACTGACTATACCCAGAACAAGCTCTTGCATATCGAATCAGTTGAGATATATAAACACCATATGCAGGTGATAATGGAATATTGCTACATAAATGTGGGAAGTTGACGATGGAGAAGCTGAAATCATCCCGTTTGTCATAGAGTTGAGTTGTCAGTTTGCCGTTAATGTCTACTTTCAATAAAATATCTAAGTATGAAGCAGAAGAGGACGATTCTGTGGTGTCCTTTATTTCGAGCTCACAGGGATATATTAAATCGACATATGAATGAAAGCTATCATTACTATATTTTGAGTTGTGAAAAATGCGGCATGACCAAGAATGAACAAGTGAAGATAACAAACTGAAATAAGGAACACAAAATTAAGAGTATGGCAAACACGGATCCCTAGATATAGCACAGGCGGGACCAGATGTCTAAGAGGAGTAAACATTCCCTGTTGAGTGGTCACACCTACCGTGAGCTCTATATCTTGATCAAGTTATTTATATCATTAATGTGTGCGCTACTTTTTGTACGTTGCGAGATACAGACAAGGGGAATCGCCATATACTTGTAATGTCCGATTACTTCACAAAGTGGACAGAAACGTTTTCTCTACAAAATATGGACGAAGACCAACTTTCCCAGTGAAAACGAAATGTAATTTTCGTGGTTTTGTGGGATAATCTTCTTACGTTTTTCTTTTCCAATGGCACTCATGATGTGGTGAGTGTTATATCCTTTCAGATTGCGGAAGAAGACGGGGATTTGCTCACTCAACTGATAACTCAGATTACATGCATTGTGTGCAGCACCACGAAATTTTCCCATCACGTGGCAATTATCTCGAACGATAGTTTCACCATCCTCAAATTCCTTATTGCAGATCCGTGAAATTTACAATCCATGAAATTAATCCCGTGTCAATTTCCTCATTACCGACATGGTCAGAAGTAAATCATATCCTCTAAGGTCATGGGGGAAAAGATTATAAGACTCTCTTATGAGTAGCCATGAAATATAAGGTGATTCCACCCGAGGGTTGCAAAAAAGCTGTGAAACCCGAGGCTTTGCCGAGGGTTTTACCGCTTTTTTGCAACCCCGAGGATGGAGTCACCTTAATATTTCATGGCAACTCATAAGAGAGTATTTTTCTCTCATATTTCTAGAGTTTCCCGTTTTCCTTGTGCCTAGCGACGCCATTTTGAGAATTTTCCAATTAATTAATTTTTCGCTGTACATAAAAAATAACACCAGAATTGAATTCTACGACCTTCATTTTGGCAACTACGTTGCCGACAAAAAATCGGCGACGAGTGTATAAGTGAATGATATTAGAGTTATTCCTCTTTGAATAAATCAATAATCAGGGTGATGCGTGACGTAACTCGACAGTCCATCAGCGCGAAACATTTTGACAGACCTAATCAGAATATGAATCCACAACTGCACATTTTTTTTTCTTAGAGGAGCATTGATATTGATATTAATTGAGCAGTTATTTAATGACGAGTGTGTGAAGAGAGATTCCAAGTGGTTTTTGTTGGTGAATATGGGCATGGCTAGACTTCCGTTTTCCACGCGTGCAAGGACTCGAGTCTCATAGACATTGGAGGCACTTATTTCACCTGAGACACGGACAGTAGACGTTGACAGAGTGAATGTGGAGGTAGGCCTAGAACTAATAGACCGTGTGGGCTGGGTTTCTGTGAACTGGCATAATGCACCGGTTGACATACATGTAGGTGTATGAAGAATTTGAGACTGTTGTTGAGTGTGCGGTAGTTGTTCAAGGAATGTGTATTTTTGTGTCCGGTCACATACACCTGAAGATTATCAGGGACATTACAATCTGTCATTTTTTGTACAAGAGCTTTGCAGACGCTAGTGTTCGTCAATCGAGGCGAGGTAAGTTGCAAGCTAGTTGTGTATTGATTATGACGTCAAGGGATATGTAAGATAAACGTCACGTGATATGAAAGATAGAAATATCTTACATACCTTTCTTTCATAGAATATCTGTATCTTACATACGTAGATATGAGAGAAAAACAAATAAACGAAAATATTTGGAAAGTGATTAAATAGGTAGAAAAAAGGAATTATCTCCCTTTGCTTCAAATTGAGATTAAAGACATTGTGAGCTGATCCTCGGAATATTTCAGTCATGTGTTTAAATCTTAGTTGCATATGTTAAATACCGAGGTGGAAGGACTTCGCTTACTACTTTGTCTTTGGTATCAAAGCCATAAGAATGAAAACAAAAGTACCTGTAAAGTTAGATAAAACTTGATTCCTCTTCCCTTGATCAATGTTTCTTTCAATATGGATATTATTTTCTCTTCACAAGATTTGAGAAAGGTTAAGGGGTCGAATCTGGTTTGATCGTCGGCAGGTATGATTACAGACCCTGAAGCGTACTACTACACCTCCAAAGCGTTTCGTTTTGTTCCGTGCAAACCGTTCACCGTTCCGTTTCCTCTGTCCTCTCTATTAAACTTTTTACCGCCAACTCAACACGCGTGCTCATGATGTTCAATAACAGTAGGGTTGTTCAAATACATTAATTTTAAATTCTAAAGTTCCTCTTTTGCTCTGAGACGCGGAACGTCTGCGGGCATTCGGGAAACTTGTACCTTAGGTGACAGGGAGCGGTGCCTTTCTCGTTCACGGTCTTATGTCTCCGGTAACACCCCGGAGAGCGACACGTCCGATTACAGTCCCCACACGGGAGTTTTTCACCCTTCCTGCAGTTGTAGGACAGACACACGTTGCAATGTTGCACATAGTTAAGTCGGTAGGGTTTTTCATATGGCACCAGACAGTGCTCACAGAAATGTGCATAGGTGAAGAACCCCAAAATGTTGGGGATTCGTGAAAGTGCTTTGGGATGAAAAAATCTAATACTTATTTCACCTTTATGGATATACATACCTGTATTTGACAAATAGTTTCTCTGTTCAATGAAATTTTTAAAAAATATGTATTCAGGCATTTGTACCCACCTTACTGGTTATGAAAAAAAAAGTTTTACTGTAGAAGTAAGAAATTTAATTTATATTCTAATCAACATAGAGGCAACATGTAATTAATTTTAATATTTAGAATTTGGTACGAGGCTATGTATATATATTATTGAAAATTGATGTAATTTTGCGCAGAGAAAAACCTCTGTCTAGGGCATGTTTGTTTTCTTGAAGAATTTATGCAATTTTAAATATTTCATAACTCTGTGGGGATCTTTAGTCATTAAATAAAATATGTTTTGTCGTACATGTCCCACCCGTAGTTGTGATGGTATGGTTTCTCAATAGGAACGAGGTAGTTCTCGCAGGATTGTGTGTTTGAAAGAGGGGATTTTCTTATTGGGGGTCTCGTCCTTCATTTTGCCAATCACGTTCTTGTTGGTCACATCATACAGAGGATGTTGTCTAGGGTATGCGCTGAAGTCGAACAAATCTTTGTCTTCTTTAACGTTCCAGTAGAGAACTTGTATAAAGGGTGAATATCATTTTAGTTTTAATATGTCCTCTTATTGTATATATTATGTATATAAAGATATGATGTACTTTATACAATTCAATGACATATGTTCTGTTTTGTATACATATACTCGCTTATATATTAAAATCAGATGAACAAGGAGATTACTTTGTTAATTATTTATGTTTCATTAATTGAAAAGGAAGAAGAAAACAAATCTGAAAAAGGTGTGAAAAAAACCCTATGTGTGGCAGTAGTCGATGAGCGGATCATAGGATCTAATTTTAATTAGATTGATATTATAAACTTTTCAAAGATTATTAAACCGAGTCGAATGAATCATTGTGATCACCAGAAGTTTATATAAATTAAATATAAAATAAAATAAATACATAGCCAAAAAATATATAGCCATTATTTATATATTATGTAGTAGAATATATTATAAAAAGAGAGATCTGATGAAATAATAATCTATCTTATATCCGAGTTTAAAACCTAGAAATATATATGAACATATTAGTTTTTGCAAACGTCTATCGACAAAAATGTGTTTTGAAAATGAAAACAAAATGTGTAGGCACGTGTTTACTCGAACTTAACGAAGCTACGCTCCTGTCCATAAATGTCCTCATCTCCGATCTGACGTCGTCTCCACTCACTAAGGAAACTATATGTGCACAGCAGAGAGGTCGTGTGTCTGTACCTCTACACAAATTCTTTCAAGTGATTTCAAGAGGCGACACTAGCTGTCACTACACTAAAGGTCAATTCATCGACGCATAAATTAGAAATAAGTATTAAGTCACTTCTCTTCGAGTCACCGATTCCATTCATATCAAATTCAAACGCGAGACTAAAGGATTTGCCATCCTAATTTAAATCATAACTGAACCCCTTAATTGTTATACGTTGTGTTTATCAACAAAATACATTATCTGAAGAAAACAATTTGTAATGGACATATCATAAGAAACGAGTGAATATCGATTAAGAATTCGAAACGGGTCTTGTGTTTCTTTACTACTGGATCTTAGGAGTTTTCCAGATAGTATATTCATTCATTCATTCTTTATTTCCTCCATGTGGAGATATTGCAATATAAGTTAATATACAATTACATATACATGAATATTACATTTTGAACAGACATATATATATATATATACAAACAAAAAGAATATAGAAGAATAAACATATATACACTACCCTTAAGTATGTGATGGATGGAGGGCAGATAACGGCATGGTGTCTGACAACTAGGGAGGCGATACCTGTAACTGAGCCAGAGCTCTCTGGTAATGCGCAGCTGTGCTTCGAACAAAATTGAAGTTCAGTAAGCGGAAGGTTTGATTATTGGTTTCGTGTATTGTATACCGCCCCAGAAGAACAAGAAACATTTCATTTTCTGTCAACCCGCATAATTCTGCACATAGGCGTATGTCAAAACAGTTTGTGATCACGTTCCACCAATTGTTCCTAATAATTGCAGTTGCAGGACATGCGCAAGAGGAATGTTGAAACACATTAGAGAAAGATCTTCCACAAAGAGAGCAATTTTGGAATTGGTCCATTGAGCACATATTGGTGCACAGTTTGCATATGAATTTGCAGAGTTCAATTTCCTTGTAGTTTTTTGCTAAAACCCAGATAGACGACGGTTTTGAGTCCGAGAAAATTTGTATAAAGGAAAGAAATTCACGGTCGTGCAACATTCGTATTTGGCGCTGAGATAGATGCGAGGTCATGACTCTACCATGTACAGTCAACTCTCGATAAACCGCCACCTTTTGTTCTTATGAAATTATGGCATTATAACGAATTTGGCGATGAATTGAATCACTGCCATCTTGAAGAAATAGAGTTACTGTTCTTTTATATGTAAGTTATCTTTCCTCTATTTACAATACTTATGTAAGTGAGCGATCCTTTGCTGCAAAGATGTCGCCCACTGTCCTTCTTTTTATATAGACTTTTCCCATAAAACAGAAAAATGATTTGCAATATCCTGATGGGTACATTTTTGATGATGTCCTTGGTACGTAATGATTTGCTTTTTCTCATCGAAATTTAACAGGACCCTCTTTCGTGGCGAAGCCATAGCTAAATTGAAATGTGTTTCTTTGATGTATAAACAACTTGACAACAGTTCATCTCGAGTATTGTTCTTGTTTATTCAATACAACAATTACTGGGATCCTTCTGTCCAGGTGTACGCCGGAGATTGATAATGACCAATTTACTGCTTCACTGACCACGTGCACCCATGGCGGTTTATCGAGATAATTAACACGTTGAAATAGACTTTTGTAATGAAAACACTATGGCAAATGGCGATAGCGAATTTGGCGTTTTAACGAGAGTTTTAAGTAACAGGAAAAATGTTCCTAGAAAAATGCGGCGTTATAACGAAAATGGCGATGAATTGAGTGGCGATAATTCGAGAGTTACCTGTACCATATTCTTCCAGTTCAGCTTCGAAGGGAAGGATCCATCCTCCAGAAATTTCCATAAATGGGAAACAAGATCATATGATTGGAGAGTCTTCACAATATCGGGAATAAAACCAGAATGAACATCGGAGAGACTGTACAGATAGGAAAATAGTCTTGCGAGAAATATTGACTTCGTTAATGTTTTTGGATTCAGACGACATAATCTTCCAAAGAATAAAAGTTTCCGCACGTCAATTTCAGCACATATGGGTACAACATTGAAAAGTGATTCGCACATATCTGACCTGCATAACTTTGGTAAATGAAGGGAGTTTTTGCAAATAAAGTGTTGGAATGTGTTAAGTCGAACTTTATCAACAGATGACATGTTGCTCCAGAGTTCACATCCATAAAGCACTGATGGTAGTACGATCGTTTTGTACAAATGAGACATTGTCATTGGGCTAAGAAACTGTGTACCAAGATCGGATAGTGCGAAGTAAGATTTACGCCCTTTGTTGCAAGATTCCTGTATTCTGTCCGGGAGTTTGCATTTGTGGTTAATAACAATTCCTAGATGGTTATAGGACTGTTCGCATGTCACTTTGGAAGGACCTAAGTGCCACGATAATTTGTCTAACTTTGTTCCTTTAGCTCGAAATTGCAAGACGCAGGGTTTGGACGCATTGAATGTAAATCGCCATTTACTGGAGTAGTTGTAAGCGATATCCAGCATTGTTTGGAGCGATAGTAGTGATATGCCAATTAATGACAAGTCGTCAGCTAAAGAGGGGCAGCTGCTAGGGATATCTAGTACGCCAGTATTTAGACTACCCGACTGTAGTTCATGAATAAGATTATTAATAAAAACAAGGTACAAAAAGGTAGAAAGCACACCGCCCTGTCTAACACCTTGGTTAACAGGAAACCAATCTGATTGGGTTTGGTTTACAATAATTGAACTCACTGTATTTTGGTGACATTGGTTAATAAGTGACCATAATTTACCCCTAATGCCAAGTTCGTATATCTTAAACATAAGACCAGGCCTCCATACCGTGTCAAACGTTTTGCTAATATCAAGAAAACTCACGTAAACATTACTACCTTGTTCCAAATTATGAAAAATTGTTTCATGTAAATTGAACTATGCAGTCAGACAACCTAATTCTTTCTGGAAACCTTGCTGTTGAGTGTTGGGAAAATCTTTCTTGTGTAAAACATACTTAATAATACGATTGTAGATAACTTTTTCAAAAAGCTTAAAAAAGCAAGGCAATAAGGCTACAGGTCTGTAACTGTTACAGGAATCTTTAGGTTTATTGCCACCCTTATATAACGGAACTATCAGACCGCGTTTCCAGTAGACGGGGACATGACCACAATTTACAATTGCGTTAAATAACTTTAGAAGACAGGAGATAAGTAGTTTACCACCATGTATTATGTGTTCATTTGTCAACAAGTCATCTCCAGGTGCTTTTCGTAGTTTCAAGGCGTGAATAGCGGTTATTGTTTCTTTTAATATGATCTTGCCTCCTGGTATATAACCGAATTCTATATCACTTTCGTTTTTTAAATGTTGGAACTTCTCCTCGATTTTCATTTGAAATTCGTTGTCAAAATTATCTTCATCCAGTGGAGTGTAAAGTTTCTTGTAGAATGTAGCAAATGTTTCCGCTACACCATGTGGATCCGTGTGAATCACTCCATCTTCATCGCAGATCTCAGGATATACTCGTGATGATCTAGGCTTCCTGCGTTTAGTCAACTTCCAGAACAGCCGAACATCAACTTCAGCAGCTTGATCGATATCACTATATACCTTGAGCATATAATTCTCGTGTTCTGTGTCAAGAGCATTACGAAATTGACGCTTTGCCCGCTTATATTCACGATAGGAAGAGAACTGCATACCTCGAGGTCTTCCCTCAGAAATCCAGATTCTTCACTTGGTTCGTTCTATCGTATGCAGATGTTTGACAGATTTTGTCCAATCTGGGCGTGTATAGGGATTATACGACGTGAATGGAATACACGATTCAGCACAAGATAACAGTATTAACGAGAGTTCATTAGCGAAATCATCAATGTCTTTGTCGTCTCTGAGTATAGTCTTACATAAATCTCGCAAGTTGTCCTGAACAAGATTTCTATATTCTACAACAGATTCAGGGGTAGCCTTATGTCATGCGGGTAATTTTGATTGAGAATTTCTTAAAGAGTGTCTTCGAATTTCGAAATTAAAAATCGCTTTGACTGGTAAGTGGTCTGATGTAATGGAAATAGACCCTTCTTCAAGAATTTTGTAACTTTTTATCCATTTAAGAACATGCTTTTCAAACAAAATGTAATCGAGAGTAGTTCTCTTTTGGATGAAGGAAAAATTTTCACCCTCAATAACAAAGTCTTTGTTTTGGATACATAAATTACATCTTGAGACAAAGTCTGATAATAAAAGAGCCTTGATAGGGTTTGTGTTACATGTATCAATTAAGCTGCCGTTGAGATCACCTGCAATGATAACTTTACCATAGTTGGAATAGTAGCTGTACAGATTTTCAAGAATATCAAGCTCTTGTTTATATGTATCAATATTGTTCTCAAATGGCAAATAAACACCAAGAATGTAATAATGGTTGCCATTATGATCATCAAGTTGCATACCTACAATTCGGTTTGTGTTATAACAACTAATTTCTTTAACAGAAAACATCAGCGATTTCTTGTACATAATAGCAACACCGCATTTCCAGTAAACCCTGAGTTACAATACAATGTGCTATCATCATCAATTTTGACAAAGCAGGCATAATTTCTATGAATACTGTCAAGGTAATTTTTCGTGCTTTCTTTTAACTTATGTTCTGTTACTACCATAATGTCACAATTTTCTTTGTCTAAAACGGTTGACAAGCACATTGTAGATGAGATAATACCACGTACATTCCATGTCATCAGAACAACCATAATATATAATAGAATAATATACAAGAAGAAAGTCTACTAGATAACTAATGTGTGTGACACTTGTACATCATTTATCTCGGTAGTCATTGTCAGCTTCATTGTCCCAGTCCTCGTGTGTGCGTTGCGCTGCACATTTTAGTTCCCATTCTCTATTGTTCATCCATCTCCTGCATCGAACACCTTCGGGCCAAAAGTCGGGAGATTCCACGGTTTTCGCGAACTCTGGTGGGACATTTACTTTCGCAGTCATGAGGG
The DNA here is from genome assembly GCF_947568905.1 of Ostrea edulis. Taxonomy (NCBI): domain Eukaryota; kingdom Metazoa; phylum Mollusca; class Bivalvia; order Ostreida; family Ostreidae; genus Ostrea; species Ostrea edulis. The sequence goes on from NC_079170.1 coordinate 28,388,085, forward strand.
ATCGATTAAATTTCGGCTTAAATAACATTAAGTGGGTTATTTTTACACCTTTGTGTTCGATAAAGTTTGCAATGCCTGCTCTTGACGATTCTTTACCTATGCCCGATAAGTAGTATCTGGCTGACTTTTGATATGTAACACCAATAAAAATGTCATCTTCATGCTTAGGAGGTGCTTCCGAGTTACGTTTGTCACTTAGCGTAATAACGCATGATTTTCCATTGTAATCGACCGCTCTGTAATTCGACGGCCCTGAAGATCCGCTTATTTGTTTGCCTTTGTCTACGTTTTTCTGGCTATCGAAGCGCAAAGTCTTTAATTGACTTGCCTGGGAGTCATTGGACTGCGATCAATTATTGCTCTCTTTAATTGAATTAATGCGCGCATTAAATCGATTATTGTTCTCATCAACAGAATTAATGCGCGCATCAATTCAATTATTGCTCTCGTCAATTGATTTAATGCGCGCATTATATGTATTATTGCTCTCTTCAATTGAATTGCAGCGCGCATCAATTCAATTGTTGATATCATTAATTCGATCATTTGAAGAAATCATTAATTCTATTAAAGGGCACATCAATTCAGCTGAAGAATTAATGCTATCATCAATTCAATTAATGCGCGCAATAATTCAGAATTGAAGATATCATTAATTATTTGAAGATATCTTTAATCAAATTGTTGCGCGCATCAAATGAATTGATGATATCTTCAAATAATTAAAGATATCTTCAAATTATTGAGATTATGTTAATTTGGCACTCCATAGAACGGAGTTACAATAAAGTGTATGCCATTGTTCACGGAATGACAAAAGCTCTCAATCCCATAGGGTCACCGAGAGAATAAGTTTACTTCTCATCAGATCATTAATGGAGCGGGTCGTATAAAATAATCAATTCAATTCTTTATTGTCCTTGAGTTATACAACTCACCGGAATACATCTAGTACATGTACATGTATATACACAATATATCTAATTGTATAAGATAAACAACAGGTGAGTGAACCCGAATGAAGAAACTTGATATTTATATACCGGTATTGGACTGACAACTGCTTTCTGTAGCAATATATGAATTCAGTTTTAGCTGTTCGAACAAAGAATACAAGTATACATTGTCAACATTTCCCCCCAAGAATACAGACTGCAAATTCGATCTGAAAAAAGTTTTAATGTTCAATCTGAGTAACATTACGGTCTAACTAATAAAACGGACATTTTTTTTAGAATGTTGATTCATTTTTTGATCTAATTGACATTTATAAATCAAAACATTTAAACTTTGGTATAAAATACACGTGACAAAAAGAAAAGAAGCTAATGTGAAGTATTGTAAGGTTTATGATCAGCCCTGTTAGAGATAAATATCTAGTATAACAAAGTTTGTTTTAAAAATCTAGTCATGGGTAAAGTCGACAGAGGTAACGTAAGACTTCGTGAAATTCAAAGCATAGTCATACGACGATGCACTTATTTTCCACCTTTGCAGCATGAATTTTATATTCATCATTATTTAACAATTCTTGTGTATCGTCAGAGGTAAAATTTAGATGTAGGTTTAAAGATCCGTGTTTACTCAATCCAGTGGCGTAGCTTCCATTGAGGCAACCGAGGCAGCTGCCTCGGTAAAAAAAACAACAACACCTTTTACGTTGTTAAAATGTCGATAGCTTCATGTGAGTAATCTGAGTTATCAGTTGCGTGAGGGAATCCCCGTCTTCTTCCACAATATGAAAGGATATGACACTCACCACATCATGAGTGCCATTGGAAAAGAAAAACGTAAGAAGATTATCCCACAAAACCACGAAAATTACATTTCGTTTTCACTGGGAAAGTTGGTCTTCGTCAATCATCCATAAATGTCCTCATCTCCGAACTGACGTCGTCTCCACTCACTAAGGAAACTACATGTGCACAGCAGAGAGGTCGTGTGTCTGTACCTCTACACAAATTCTTTCAAGTGATTTCAAGAGACAACACTAGCTGTCACTACACTAAAGATCAATTCATCGACGCATAAATTAGAAATAAGTATTAAGTCACTTCTCTTCGAGTCACCGATCTCATTCATATCAAATTCAAACGCGAGACTAAAGGATTTGCCATCTTAATTTAAATCATAACTGAACCCCTTAATTGTTATACGTTGTGTTTATCGACAAAATACATTATCTGAAGAAAACAATTTGTAATGGACATATCATAAGAAACGAGTGAATATCGATTAAGAATTCGAAACGGGTCTTGTGTTTCTTTACTACTGGATCTTAGGAGTTTTCCAGATAGTATAGAAAACAAAAAAGAATAAAATTCGGACTTTTTGTATTAATATATATGCAGGTACATCGGGTATTTATTAGGAGAGTTAAAAGGCTTTGCCATCACAATATTTATTTTGTTTAACACATTTGTCTCAAAATATTAACGATTTCAGCTATTATGTGAGTATGCTTTTTTTTTTTTAAATCAATTTTCCTCCAGCAAAAGACGTTTTATTTAGCACAAGAAATAGTAACCTAGGAAAATCATTTACTTTTTAACGTTATATAGAACAACACATTTATTTATATAATATTTAATTTGTACAAGTAAAAATTGCATGCATCGATTGAGTAAACACGAACCTTTAAAACTACATTTAAATTTTACCTCCGACGATACACAGGAATTGTTAAATAATGATGGATATAAAATTCGTGCTACACAGGTGGAAAATAAGTGCATGCTTTGAATTTCACGGTGTCTAAAGTTACCTCTGTCGACTTTACCCATAACTAGATTTTTTAAACAAACTTTGTTATACTAGATATTTGTCTCTAACAGGGCTGATCATAAACCTTACAATACTTCGCATTAGCTTATTCTCTTTTTGTCACGTGCATTTTATAATAATAATAATAATAATAATACCATATTTATATAGCACCCTTTTCATACACTATGTACGCTCAAAGTTTCAATGTTTTGGTTTATAAATGTCAATTAGATCAAAAAATAAATCAATATTTTAAACACAATTGTCAGTTTTATTAGTTAGACCGTAATATTACTCAGATTGAGCATTAAAATAAATTTTCAGATCGAATTTGCAGTCTGTATTGTTGGGGGGGGGGGGTGTTGGGGGGTGTTGACAATGTATACTTGTATTCTTTGTTCGAACAGCTAAAACTGAATTCATATATTGCTACAGAAAGTAGTTGTCAGTCCAATACCGGTATATAAGTATCAAGTTTCTTCATTCGGAGTCACTTGGATTATCTTATACGACCCGCTCCATTAATCAGAAGGAAACTTATTCTCTCGGTGACCCTGTACGCTTTCATTTATAGGATTGAGAGCTTTTGTCATTCCGTGAACAATGCCATACACTTTATCATAACTCCGTTCATCGTTTTATCATGCGTTTACCATATTGCAAATACGGCACTCTCATAATATAACAATACCTCATTGAATTTTACGATGTCCGTGTCAGATATTTCCGTATATCCTTATTGACTCGGAAAGTCCAGACTCGGATCCTTTGTTATGGAACTATATAATCTGATTTAAATTCATAATGAATTTCTACCAATACACTACTCGAATGATTTTGGTTTAACCTTACCGTGATTTTACAAAGACCGTGTCAGGTTTTCCCGTATACCCTTATTCACTCGGAATTTCCAGACTCTGGTCCTTTGTTATTTGAGAATTATAGCTCTATTGTTTAACCCCCCCTCCGCCATGCAATCCCTTTGATCTTCGATCCCACTGGAAAACAATAGACATGGGTTTTTACCAGCTATTTTTAACCTATGACGTCATCCATCTATTTTCTTTAAGTAGGTCAAAGATGTAATATGACGCCATCTATTGTTCTCGAGAACAATATGTATATTGTTCATACACCCGAGAAAGACACCTATACTACTGCAGTCGGGTTTTGTATAAAATATATTGAAATGTAGATCAGATATTGCATAGATCTGAGTATCGAAAAGTTATGTTGCCGATAGTTTGAACGTAGATACATGTATTTTCATAGCTCTGGATAAAGTTTAGAGATATGCTTTACATTATTGCTGAAATTTCTTAATTTTTTTTAAAGAAATGAAATTCGTAATTTAGAGCACTGATTTAGTGGGAAACAAAGGGTACATATGTAAGCACACTTGTAACGTATCAGAATAAATCTTCAATGTTCAACGATATTCTGCTGTCTTAATTGTATCAATATCTTGACGGTCACCTGATCTCATGCATGGACCTGTGTGAATGGCTCTTATTTTGCATAAATCTCACACACACACACCCCAACCCAATTGAACTATTTGGTATATTTTAAAAAAGCATTCAGTGTTCAACATATTAAACGATTTTGACAGATTAATAGACGAAATTTCAAACAAACCCCCTCCAGCAAAGCCTTTCACCAAAGTAATATTCGGGTAAACAGCATCTTCATCACGTTATCTTTTTATTTATTTAGTTTTCATCTCACATCAAAAGGGTTAAATAGAGATTAAACGTTAACTCTCTGACTATTTACCCCCCTCCCGAAAGCCTGCATCCTGACTTACAAAATAAACAATTTTATTAGATAGCTTTTGGTCTTTTTAATACATGTGTTTAATTCATTTTAGAATAAAGAAAAATCTTGAATTAATACAAATACTAAAGAGTAATTTTACTGTATATACAAGCATTTCAGCCGGAGAGATTAGAGACAAAATTAGTGAATCTCTTATATTCACCTTTAGATGAAAAAGCAAAAAACTCCTATTCATCTGTGGGTAAACTAAAATCAAAATCGTGTCAGCTAGTACTTCCAGGGGTATGTGACATTTAACAGCGCTTTTTAATATCTTTTTAAAAATTCTTAATGCGTGTTAAACAGAAATAGTCGTCTATTCTAAACCATTCTATTCCTATAGTACACCAATCAGAAATCAACACAATGGAGATGTTGAAATGAAAATACTAGCCTGGTTCCCGAGGCCTTCCGATTGTGCAAGCACGAAGGCCAGGCACTCACTGTCGAATGGATTCTTCCACTGATCAAAATCCAATATGGCGGACTCAATGGTAAGTAATGGGAATGTACGTAAATGAGAGTATCATGGCTTAATTAGCTGTGTCACTTTCGATTTTATGTCATTAATTGCCAGAGACAGACCTTAGGAAATGTCTAATACTTGGTTTTCCATGTGACACGCTTGTTTGATATAGTCTTATCCCTTTGTTTTCAAGCAAGTAGGTGATTCGTCAACTCGCATATTTTTCACGTATGTTAAATTAAATCTAACCGTGTCACTTCATTTTTTCTACTATTGTTGGGTTGCATAGAGTTGCTGGTGAAGATATAGACCGAGTTTTATAGATGACACGCACCAGCTTTCCTATTTCGAACCGGCAATTTCAGATCGAATTTCCTCCACTCATTTTTGGACAATTTTTGATTACATATAGATTTCATGACGTGCTTTACTTTGATAAGACTATATAGGCTATAGCTGAAGTTTAAACGATGACTTTTTGTGCGATGATGGAGGTGTTTTAAGCTTTTATTGGACTTAAAGTGTACAATTTTACAGATTCTCGAAATCATATACATGTGTATCACTATGTATATTAATTGTTTTAATTTCAGATAATTTTCCATACATATGAAAGAAGAAACATATGATAGTGGGTGAAAAAACACCCTCATATATAATGCTTCATGAATATGCAAAACCATGCCAACAGGTATAATAAGATGTATATATTGCTTGTGTAGGAGATAAGGCTATTTATGCATTTTATAATTCAGTATCATGATCTCTGACAGTGTCAATTATTTAATTCTTATGTTGACCTGCCAACTTTATGCTTGATCCAATAGGCTTGATTTAAAGTTTCTTTTGTTACTTTGGTTTACTGTGAATATTCTGCAGATTTCAGAGGGGATCACTAACAATTTCATTGTCAACAGTTACTATTCCTCTCCGACTCACAGTCCCGCTTGTCCAAAATTATATTTGTGGGTCGGCCCACAGTTTTTATATATTGCCAAATGTTATACATTGAGGTATTCTATATTTGTGTTAGCATTATATTTTGCATTTGTTTGTAACTCAAATTCTTTGTCTTCTTTATGAGAGAACTGAGTTCATACACTTCAATTTAAAAATCTTATGTAGTAGCCAGGAATTCTGTATCTAACAACAAAAACAAATTTTACATAATTTGAAGTACATAATATGGCGCTATAGTAACATTCATTGTTATGCTTTGCACAAACTCGTTGGTACTGCTTGGATTTGATACTAAATTCACATCTGCTAAAGCTTCAAAGAAAAAAATGTAGAAGATCACCATCTGGAGAAACCCTCATTCATCCCCAAAAACAAAGTTTTGCATTTATGTTTCTCTCACTGTATTGAAAATTTTGTCTAGTGGTACTTGTGTGCCAAATTAATGATTCTTAATATAGTTTTGTGGAGAAAAGAAAAGAAAGATAACCAGATTGATCTCTTTATTTTACCATGTAGTCTACATACTCCAGATGGAAAGAGGTGGAGAAAGAATTTCTAAAGGGGTATTCAAGGACCCATCCTCCTCCACACTAATTCATATTGGAAGGAATTGACATCCAACTTGAATAAAGAATTACAGACTTCCAGAACAGGTTAACAACTAAATCAATTAGTTACAGTCGGTTATTTCAAGTTTCCCACCTCTTATAGCAATAATAAAAACAATTATTTCTGGCATCTAAAGGTGAGTTAAGAAGTTTATCATATTCTAAAATATGTTCCCTTTGTTAGTGGAAGAAATTCAATCCCAAATTGATTAAATTCAATACTGACATTTTCTGGATTGATAAAACACAATAGTGACAAATGCATGATTTTTTTGTATATAATGAACGTACCTACCTTGTTTTATTTCAGGTGCATCATGCAGATCCTTTTAAAAAGGAGAGGCCAGATCTTCAGATGACTTTATTGAAAATGAGAAATTTCTGAGTGGAAGTGACGAATGTGGCATGCATACAAACAGACATCAGCATTCCCTCCCTCTTGTTTGTGTAAGTAAAACCTGCATGAATATAAAACTTTAGAACAAAAGGGAAATATATTGACATTCAAAATTCACAGTTGTTCATCTTCTACAAAAATTACAGACTTGTTTCATTATTTATCTATGATAAAATTATGACATAATTAATATTTATGATGTATGTGTATTGTGTATTTACTACTATTCCTGATACAAATCTTTACTGATTATACTGATGTTTGTGACATTGTTTATAATTTTTAGATCAGAGATGAGCTTTTTGAGAAAGACTCATGGAGGAAGTTTGAGAGTGTCAGTTCTCAGATCAAAAAGTTAGCTAGCAGTAGGAGGAGTAGCAATTCATTCCACAGTATAACATGAGAAATACATGACTAGAAAGACCTTAAAAAGGAGATTTGGCATTGTTTCATGTGGAGATTAAAGAACCTTCGAAATATATAACACAGACATGTTTCAGTTACTTGGGGATAACACTTATGAGGAATTTTGCTAACTTTCAGATTGGAATGTGTTGCACAAGAAATGCTTGATCACAATCTGTTAAAAACCTTTTCTATGCAAATAATTAGTGTAAATGAAATTTAGCTATTTCATTAGTAAACATGTTTTCTGCGCAAGTGTGTGTCTTTGACATTAAATGCTATGATATTGTCGTATTCTTAAACAATGGAAGATCTCTACTAGTTCTTTCAAAGGAAAGCCAACAACAGGAATCGAACCTGTTCCTCCATCGTACAGATACGAAAGTGTGCACCATTACACCATGTTGGCATACATAAGAACTGGTAGCCTTGAAGAGTAAATATTGCATTATTCTGTACAGTTGATACTGGTTTGTGTGATATATGTATGTATATATATATATACAAGTATATATAATGTATGCCTCATGTTTGGTAGTCGTCAATAAAGCATTTGAATTGAATATATTCCTTTTTCATGAAGAAAGTCTAATATTCTGAAATTTAAATAAATCTAGCATTTCTGTATGTGAAATACCTTTAAAACTAGTTCAAAGAAATGTCTTTGTAACCCAGTGATTATCTGGGTCAGAATAGGTCCTCTGTACCTGATTGCATATTGTGAGAAAAGAGTGAACAAAGAGTGATCATTGAATAAGATTATAAACTGAAATCTTGTTTCACAAGTGTGACACAATTAATTAAGAACGATCTGACCCTTACTGCTCAAAAGACCAAAGTATCAAATATAGGTCTAAATACAAGCAAGTGATGGTGACCCTTGAATATGAATGAATTTTAAGAAATAGAGAAACAAATAATGACTAACTTACATATTAAGAACTGAACTAGCATAAGATTGCAACATAATAGGTCCTGAAAATCATTGGATGGAAGTTCTTGGGTCCATATGAGTGAAATATTCTCTAGAGGGACGTTAAACAATATACAGTCAATCAATCATAAGGCCAAATTAAAACTTTATTGTCCATTTTCACATAATCCGAGATTCCTCTGACTCTTACCCCCGCTTTTATATTTGACATGTGCGGGGGAGAGTCAGAGCGGACTCCATATTGAAAAGTGGGAATTCAGCGACACCAGCTGGTGTCGCTGCTTTACCTACCTCTTACAACTTTATTTCGCGGACCCATCTTCCAAGACGCGAGGATTCAGTTATCGGAAGATTATTCTACAAATACATCATGATTAATACGATGCTATCGCCGTTTAAACGATGGAATTTTGTGTTTACATGTGCTGACGTCATGCGCAAAGAAATCAAATGGCGAGGCGGCGACCTAATTCAAGTGATGCTCCATTTGTCGGTGTTAGGGCCGTTTAAACGGCGATAGCATCGTATTGATCATGATCTATTTATAGATTTATCTTCCATTAACTGAATTCTCACGTCTTGGAAGATAGATCCGCGAAATAAAGTTGTAAGAGGTAAGTAAAGCAGCGACACCAGCTGGTGTCGCTGAATTCCCACTTTTCAATATGGAGTCCGCTCTGACTCTCCCCCGCACATGTCAAATATAAAAGCGGGGGTAAGAGTCAGAGGAATCTCGGATTAATTTTCACATTGTATGTGTTTACACAATTAGTGCATGTAGGTGTAACTTCTATCTTTCTAGGATAAAATGTTATGCCTTGCTTAATATCAATTATCTACAACATGCAAGGGAGACTCATAAACAGCTAGCAGTTACAATAATATTTATACAAGGATAACCAGTCAAAATGAGTGGAGGAAATTCGATCTGAAATTGCCGGTTCGAAATAGGAAAACTGGTGCGTGTCATCTATAAAACTCAGTCTATATCTTCACCAGCAACCCTATGCAACCCAACAATAGTAGAAAAAATGAAGTGACACGGTTAGATTTAATTTAACACACGTGAAAAATATGCGAGTTGACGAATCACCTACTTGCTTGAAAACAAAGGGATAAGACTATATCAAACAAGCGTGTCACATGGAAAACCAAGTATTAGACATTTCCTAAGGTATGTCTCTGGCAATTAATGACATAAAATCGAAAGTGACACAGCTAATTAAGCCATGATACTCTCATTTACGTACATTCCCATTACTTACCATTGAGTCCGCCATATTGGATTTTGATCAGTGGAAGAATCCATTCGACAGTGAGTGCCTGGTCTTCGTGCTTGCACATCGGAAGGCCTCGGGAACCAGGCTAATGAAAATACCGGAAGTGCTCGCATTCGCTGCAATGTTCAATGCACACCCCACACTCCCATTTAACTATTTAAAGACCCCCCCCCCAAACAAAACACCGTACGGTTGCTCCACGGATGACTGAATGTGGGCGGAGCTTATCCATGGTCAATGTTATTTACCTGGAATTTACCTGGCCAAGAGATCAGTTGTTGTGTATATTTTTATGATATACACAGGAAATTTCTCAGGTTATTACAAATTATGCTTAGTGTCTTGATTTGTGCAAAAACAAATAATTAAAATTTCTACCTACATGCATACCGCATTTCTATTTCCCGTAAACCTTCAAACTTGGTCATATTTATGTATTGCAAATGACAGGTTTAGCCCATTTCTAAACCTTTGCTTTTTAAAACTTCTAGTTAAATTGTTATATATCGTATATAAATAATTTCCTAAATATAATATTACCCGGCGTGTCCTGGGAGTTCGCGGTGTCGTGGGTGTAGTAGGTAACCTATTTGGTACGAGTTGACCTGGGTACGAGTCGGTCAGGGTACGAGTTGACTAGAAATCTAAAATATCCATGTTTCGAGAGAATGAATAAATCCAAGTAGATCTGTGTACATGTACAACCAAATGAAGAATGGTTAAGATACCCCTCAATATGGGCTGTCTATAGGGTTTCTGTAGCTGTAGTGTTTACGTAATGGTGGTATCCCAAACAGAAGCTGACACGAAGTCTCCCCCACCCTCCTCTCTCTCTCTCTCTCTCTCTCTCTCTCGGGTTTCTGTGGACGTAGGTTTGTGTAACGATGGCATCCCAAACAGAAGCTGACACGAAGTATACACCCCCTCCTCTCTCTCTCTTTAGGGTTTCTGTGGACGTAGTGTTTGTGTAACGATGGTATCCCAAACAAAAGCTGACACATAGCTAGTCTACCCCCCCCTTTCTCTCTCTCTCCCTTACTCTCAATCATTGACTAAATGAGTAATTATTGTCATACGTATGCAACACTATTGCCATGCCATATTATTTCATCTATATTATTGCTACAGTTTTACACATTTCTCTCTCTCTCTCTCTTTATAAACATAAAACCATGATAAATTATAAATAGCTCAATAACTCTCTCTCTCTCTCTCTCTCTCTCTCTCTCTCTCTCTCTCTCTCTCTTTATCTTTATAAATATAAAACCGTGATAAATTATAAATATAAATAACTCTCTCTCTCTCTCTCTCTAAATATAAAGCCGTGATAAATTATAAATAGAAATATCTCAATAACTCTCTCTCTCTCTCTCTCTCTCTCTCTCTCTCTCTCTCTCTCTCTCAATATAAAGCCGTGATAAATTATAAATAGAAATATCTCAATAACTTATTTATGCTTTTTTACTGTTGTTTGATTTCTGATTGTGTAATTTTTAATCCATGTGGTATCTCAAACAGAAGCATTTTTTAAACTACTGTAACAGTTTTACGCATGGGCAATATAACCATTATACATGTTGATGTGCTGCGCCAATAAAGAATTGTTCATGTTTTTATAAATATAAAGTCACAATAAATCATTAATAGAAAATATTCCAATAACTTATGTTTGTTTGTTTGTTTTTTTTGTTTTTTTTTTTTATTATTGTTTGATTTCTGATTGTTTAATCTATAATACATGTATAAAGATGGAGAGAGAAAATACGATGATAAATTGCATTGTATTGGGGACGTTAGAAATTAAAATATTCTAGGTGCGAGTCAACGCTATCAAAACTTAGGTATACCGGGGCTTTCCTCGAGATCTGAAGACTGCCGGTCATCATTAGCCATGATTGTTATCAAAACATCTTTCTCAGGTAGCTGTAGACCACGGTCTCTGCAAACGTCAATCAATCTAAGCTCTATTGTTAAAAGTTTGATTGACCAGCGGTTTATCATTGATCGCGTCACAGGTAAAATTTGGGGGCGTTAACTTAAAGTTATGTTTACATACACTTCAAAGAACTAGGAAGAAAACCTGCCAAAATGTGTGCGGGATTTTCGTCTCCGTTGTTTGGATATGGCACCCTTTCATTAATTTGCCTCATTCTACCTCACTGCTCTGGTAAGTAATATCAATGTTGTTATTGTTAAACATCTTAATTAATAGTTGACTATTATTTTTCCGACTGGCTTTGATATTCTGTAGACGGTACATGTATGTGTGTTGATTTTACATATGACTAGGAAGTCATGATGCACCTTAAAACAGAGTCCTTATTCCTTGCCATATATGGCAAGTAAGGAAAATCATCAAAGGACTGAGAGTACTCATAATCAATATTTAATTTGAAACCTATCGTAAAGGAAAATGTGAATTAAATTCATGTTTTGAATTAATAAATGTCAATCGCAATGCTCATGAGCATCTTAACTCACATGAGAAGTCACACATTAATGGTAAAATGAATTTATATAAATAATTTGTAACGAGAGGATGGAAGCAAAGACAATTGATCACACTTTTCATTTTCTGATCTTTTTGAACAATGAATTTAGCCACGTGAGTAAATGCACATTGATAATTTAGCTTACCAGAATATTACAATCTTAGCCATTAAGTACCAATGCATATATTGATATGATAGGGGAAACGATATTGTAGGAGTTATGAGATTGATCACTGTTCGTTATCTTTACCTTTCATGTTCAATAGCTTGTGATGTACATGTATGTTCGATAATCTTGTGATGCATGTACAATTATTGCATTGTGGGTAATATGACGTCCATGTAACAGCATTCTACTAGTGTGAGGACAATTTTCATTGGTTGTAGATAACGAAAGTAACCGGTGATGCAAAATATGATACACAAGTATGTTATATAACACTTAATGACTATTTAGAACCTGCCCTAGGGTCAGAACTCAGGTGTTCAAAATTTAAAATGTTGGTAATTCTATTTTTCTATATATGCATTTAGCTTATATTTCTAGATGATTTGACATTTTCTATTTTCGTATTGCGAATGATTTTGGATTTCAAACATTTCGGTTGAGCATCACTGAAGAGACATTATTTGTCGAAATGCGCATCTGGTGCATCAAAATTGGTATCGTATAAGTTTTACATTTGAATCACTACAACAACTGAACCTTTCAACGCCTATCATATAGGCTCCTTTGATCATATCATATGACCCCCTTTCATCAATCGATTGTGTCCTATGATCCTTTTGATCTGCAGTCCATCGATCCCTTCAAGGTTGTCATATAATCATCTTTTTTGTTCTCGATAACAACAGGGAGAACAACAGGTCTATTTGTTTTCCATGCATAGTCTTGGTGCCCGTCCAATTGTGACGTCATTTCCGACGCCTCACATTCAGGAAGGCGCTACGGAGAGGCGCTATAGTAAAGTATCTGGCCCAGAAAGGGTACTTTTACACTACTAGGGCTGGTGGCGTTTTGGTAATAAGCGATATATGAATAGTCGTCTATTTATGCAAAGGCCATCAACCATAGACCAAAAAAAAAAAAAAAACCAACAAAAAACAAAAACAAAAACACGCGACAAAATGTAATATAAAACCGGCGTCTTTTGTTGGTAGTCATTGATTGATTACAAGTCTGATTTTGATGCTTGCGCAGTAATTAATAATTTGATTAGTTGAGAGGAAGGACTTGTTTAGCTGTATCATTACGAGGTGCTGCACAAGGAGTGCTTGAGAATGTTTCCTTAGAGATGGGTCAGCAGTGTGATTTGTTGGTTGATGATTTGAAGAGCGAAATCAAACAGCTTTACAGTGCAGAATTAAAAGAGAGACGTCAGAGAGTATCTGAGATCTAGACAGAGTTAGGGCAAGCTATTAGAAGACTCAATTGTTTGGCTTATCCGTCCTAATCAATGGATGTGAAGGCTTTGGAAAGAGGATTTCATAAATACACAAGTGGATTCCGACATTACAATTGCGCTTCAAACAAAGCAGACCTTAAAATTTAAACGAAGCCATACCCTTAACAGTTGAGCTAGATGTATAGTATAAAACTGAAAAGGGAAGAATTTCACAAAATCCACAATTGAAAACGAAACACATTCGAGAGATTGTTATGCCATAATGAAAACGCTCCAGAATAAGTTAGATTCGTTAGTAAAGCACATTATAAAAAAGGATATAAGTCAAAGCGTTCTTCGGAAGGCGCAGATTTGTCAATAGACAGAAAGACGGGAAGGTGAAGTGTTACAACTGTTCTGAGGAAGTACACATTCATCCCAAATCGAAGAAGACGAGAGAAGCGATAAAGCTAGTAAACGCAGTGATCAGCCTACATAGGGCAATGCGCGCCGTATTCGTGTTAAGCAAAGTTGAAAAACCTGAAAAATCTCAAAAGGAAATGGAGGGACATGTAATTTATGTGGATAGGCAGACATTTTGATATGTGCGGAAGTAAATCGATTTAGAACTGAATCTCAAACTGATACTGGTACACTCCTGACTCTGCTGTCTAAGAACATATATTATGATATATTACTAGATAAGCCCAGATTAGAAGAGAGTAAGCAAAAAATAATGAATGCCAGTGGCTTTATCAGTTTGGAAAAGGCAATTTTGTCATACAGATATGACAATCAAAGGAGAATGTTGAAGTAGTAGTAGTAGTCGAAAGTTGAAATGGTTAAAGACCTTCTCTTTCTTAGATATTACAGCAAGGTTTTGTGTTGAAATCATTGTGGAATCAATATGATTGTTTATGCATAAGAAAAGGACATGGGTACTGCTATCTTCGTGCAAGAAAACGTATTAGCATACTATACCACATGAGAGCACAGAAAAGTATTCAAACTATGACATGACAGGCATACATTAGGACACTTGGGGGTTATCAAGACTTTGGCCTAAATAAAGCAAAAGATTCATTGGCCTAATCTTAAAAAACATCAGTATATTTTCAGTTGTGAAAAATGCGGCATGACGAAGAATGAACAAGTGAAGATAACAAACTGAAATAAGGAACACAAAATTAAAAGTAGGGCAAACACGGATCCCTAGATATAGCACAGGCGGGACCAGATGTCTAAGAGGAGTAAACATTCCCTGTTGAGTGGTCACTCCTACCGTGAGCTCTATATCTTGATCAAGTTATTTATATCATTAATGTGTGCGCTACTTTTTGTACGTTGCAAGAGACAGACAAGGGGAATCGCCATATACGTGTAGTGTCCGATTACTTCACAAAGTGGACAAAAACGTTTTCTCTACAAAATATGGAGGCTGAAACTGTAGCATGCACAGTAATGGAAGAAGTGATTGCCAGATTTGTTGTGCCTACAGTAATTCATTTTGATCAAGGTCGTCAATACGAGAGCAAACTGTTCTCTGAGATCTGTCAGTTACTAGGTATTCAGAAAACGCGTACCACTCCCTACCACCCTAAATCAGATGGGATGGTAGAACGATTTAACCAGACACTGCTCTAATGCTTAGTACCTATATTCATGAAGATCTATGTGACTGGGATGTTTATCTCACGGATGTTCTACATGTCTACAACGCATGAGGCAACAAATTTCTCCCCAAACATGATGTTAGGGAGGGAATCAACTACTCCAATGGACCTGATGTACGAGGTGCCACTGGATATAAATGATACTCCTTCAAATCAATGGGTCTGGATTCTGCATGGACGTCTGGAAACCACACACAGACTAATTAGAGAGAATACTGAAAGGAAAATGTTGCGCCAGAAGGAGCATCATGATGCAAAAGTTGCATGATCTACATTCGAAACTGGTGAGAGGGACGTGTGTATTTTCCGATTAGAAAAAGTGACTACTCCAAAACTGACATCATTTTGGATGGGTTCCTTCGTGACAGATCTTGAGGAATAGCTGTCAGATTTTCTTTACGCTGTTGCATGTGGATTTCGGAAAGTTTCTAGTATGCCGGTCCCCAATAGTACGTGACTGTGCATTAACAGTTATTCACCTTGGCGTTGGTAATCGGACTGTAAACACGCCGCCAGTTCCATTTTCGCCTCGAATTTCAAGACGTGAAACTCACCAATGTTTCGTGTAATAAAATCGATGTGTCCCTTGGTGTGTCCAGGGGTCCGTGTTTGCCCAACTATCTATTTTGTAATGCTTATAGGAGTTAAGAGATAATTGATCTCTGTTCGTTATCTTCGCCTTTCATTAGAAAACCCAGTGGCGTTTGAGCATAATTAAGCAGAGGCTTGGGGCGATAGACCCCAACAAGTCAAGCTGATCATGTCCGTTACAGTGTACCATCATAGGTAAAAAATAAATCAAGGATGTTGGGGGAAGCCCCATAACTCGAAGTGCCGTGGGCTAAAATGTCGATAAATCGTTTTATATAGTTGTTTTTTCCGATATTGCACTTAATAATTTTTTTTCTCGTAAAATAAGGAGAATCATTTCTAAATCCCAGATGAGTTTCAGTTTACTTACATCAACATTAGTGACGTGGATATTCAGGAGAATTACGTAAGATAACGCACATGTGACAATTTCCTAAAGAGTGGAATCTGTCTATTTTGGAACATAAACTACATGTACGTCTTTTCGCATTTCATTTTTATTTCGAATTCAAAAAACTGTTTAAAAAAGTTTTTTAAAATTTCATTTTACATAAAGTAATTCTACCCATCTGTGACGTCATAAGATTTTGCAAAATCAATGATTCATTTAGTCATATGCATGATAGGAACATGAATTTCATTGGAGATTTTTGCGATAGTTACTGTAAAAGATTTTGTTATACACAAAATATTTCAATGGTCTAACTCACGTATGAATAATCAATAAATTAAATATGTTTCAAAATATTGAATCCAAGGGCAACGACTCTAGATCTGTTTTCAGTTATATCTGTATCGAGTACATTATACGATAGATTTTCTTTTTCACGGGCATTTTGTATATTTTTGTAAAGAAACTGTTTTATGAAATTGTTATGAATACTATTATATTGTTCTGACCAGTTTTTGTGACCTTTTGATGATGGCATACTATAAAACCTGGCCTGGCCTCAAAATTGGCCTGGCCCCAATTTTGGCCTCTAATTATGATCCATCCCAAATTTTGGCCTGGCCTCAAAAGTTGGCCTGGTCTCAAATTTGGCCTCTAAAACTTTTTTGGCCCCAACCAAAAAAATTTTTTAATTCAAAATTTTGATCGATTTTATTGATTTATTATTGGCTTTAGTTTTTCAAAGTCATAGCAGATAAATGATATGTTTCTGTTGTTTTGTAAATGTGCACTTTGAAATAATCATGAACTACCACCAATCTGATTGATTTTATTGAATATCTGTTGATCAGTTTATTGAATAAATCATTTTCTTTTCCCTTCATATTTGTATGTACTAGTACACACCAAAACAGATTGCACAATTAATGAAACAATTGGCATATTGATTTTTTTTCAGAATTATGATTAATTTCATTGATTTATTATTGGTTTTAGTTTTTCAAAGTTGTAGAAATAAAATGATATATGTACATTAGAATAAACATGAAATACTACCAATCTGATTGATTATCTATTAATTAATTTATTGACAAAATTATTTGCTTTTCCCTTCCTAACTTATGTACTAGTACACCAAAAAGTATACTGATGAAATGATTGATTTATTGATATTTTATGTAACAGAATTCAATTTGATATCAATTTACATATTATGAACAATTATGTTACAATTGTGTTGTCATTATAATGAGCAGCGCACATTCAGAACAAAGCATGTGGTCTTAATGTTTTCAATGTGCAGATACCACGCATTTAGTGTTACTTGTTTAATTTCCGATACATGATAAATGACATTTTAAAAAAATCAAAATAAACATAGTGAAGTGTTTGCTAGCATAATGATAATAGCCAACGAACTAAGGATTTTAGATTTGTATTTTAGTGTTCATTTATTTATACTTTACGTAGAATGAACAATGTAGATTAAAACGGATATGATGTATTATAAATATTTCTTTCTTGATTTCATATTTAATTTTCAATACTCGTTGTAAAAGTGACAAGTTCCTATGCTCTGAAGGCCTGCCCTGTCAGGATAAAGGGAATATCTATCACCATATTAAAGGATGGTGATGAAAACTGTCGCTGAAGTTGGAAATTCCATTGTACAGAAACAATGGAGCAGTCCAACATTTGCAAATAGGGTGTGTTTGATACAACGGAAATATTTTAATTAGTAACTCATCTTATGATTGTGCCTAAACTAAATAAGATATACACAATTGTCTGTCTGAATTTTCAAAATTGTGCTTTTTTTCTGGTTTTGTGATAAAGCAACAGTAAAACAGAACAAATTACAATTATTACATTAAATCTGTCCACCGTCCCTCTTCTTATTTTATATCAAAGCCTGCATCAGTTAACCACAACAATCGTTTGTACCTCTATCTAACCACTGCAGCAGCTATATCTAAGCAAATATCAGATACATGTAATGCTCATAATATTGCCTTATAATGGAGAAAAAAAAGTTTATGCATCTACAAGTTCACAAAGTGCAGCTTTAATTTTGTTCTTAATGTTTTAGACTGTCATCAAAATCATCTTTCATTCTAATAATTATTGAAAATAAACGTTCTATGCAGAGCTGTGTGACATTTCAAACCATATATCATAGACTAACCTCAACCTTTCCTTCATGTCAAGACCAGAGCTGTAGAACTGATATCCCATTACAGTACTAGTGTCACATGTTTATTTCAAATAGTTTAAACAGATATGAACATCCTTAATTTATCTAAAGTTGTAGTTTCAATCTGTATGATTTATGGTAGTATTTTATTCCTAGATATCAAACTCATTGTTCTTATCAATGAGAGTGATTAAGGCGGTACACTACATTGCAGTGTGTGAGGTGTGATGATTCATCATTAAACTAGTGTGAATTTGTTTTTTTAAATTTATTATCAATAAGTGAACATTAGTAAAATGAGAGTTTTCAATGTGCATATTTACAAAACAACACAAACATATCATTTATGTTCAACAATTTTGAAAAATTAAAACCAATAATAAAACAATGAAATCCATCATAATTCTGAAAAAAATCAATAAGCCAATCATTTCATTAGTTCCGTATACTTTTTTGGTGTGTACTAGTACATATGTTAGGAAGGGAAAAAATTATTTAATCGATAAACTGATCAATAGATATTCACTAAAATCAATCAGGTTAGTGGTTTTTCATGATTATTTTAATGTGCACATTCACAAAATAACACAACCATATCATTCATGTTCAACAATTTTGAAAAAACAAAACCAATAATAAATCAATGAAATCAATCATAATTCTGGAAAAAAAAATCACTATGCCAATCTTTCATTAGTTGTGTATACGTTTTTTGGTGTATACTAGTACATACAGATATGAAGGGAAAAGAAAATGATTTGATCAATAAACTGATCAATAGATATTCAATACAATCAATCAGATTAGTGGTAGTTCATGATTATTTTAAAATGCACATTTACAAAACAACAGAAACATATCATTTATGTGCTATGACTTTAAAAAACTAAAACCAATAATAAATCAATGAATTCGAAATTTTGAATTAAAAAAATTTTTTTGGTTGAGGCCAAAAATTATTTTAGAGGCCAAATTTGAGGCCAGGCCAACTTTTGAGGCCAGGCCAAAATTGGGATGCAGCATAATTAGAGGCCAAAATTAGGGCCAGGCTAATTTTGAGGCCAGGCCAGGCCAATGGTACCAGGCCAGGTTTTATAGTATGCCTTTGATGATGCTGTTTAAGGAAAATTGCAATGTTTTTGATGTTGATATATGGCTTTGTTGAAATATGTCTCATGTCTTTAAAAGTGTGATGGCCTATATATTTTATCTGACAACTCATTAGTTTTTATTCTATTAAATGGAAATAGATACATTTTCTATACTTTATGAGAAAAAATGCGAATATAGAGTTACCTTAACGATTTTACCGATCGCTCATGCGATCGAATATATATACTAAACTGCCTTTTCTCGGCATTTATTTTAGTGCCATAATTCACAAAATATCTTACGACTAAGCTAAAAATAATAATTCTGTCTGATAATCAAATTCCGACCACAAGATCATAAGTATGTATTCAAGTTTCATAAATCATGGATGTACTTTACATATTGATTTAGAAAATCTACAAGAAATACAAAATAAAGAAAATTACAGTGTTCGTAAATGTTGATCTTAGTCGTAAGATATTTTGTGAATAGGGCCACAGGACCGATATTTACTAAAGCTCGTAGACATAGACGTAAACGTAGGATTTACGTCTGACTTAAGATTAGAGTTACGTACTCAACCGTTCGTAGCCGCAAACGTAACTTACGATGTACGATTGCACTTACGCGTGCGCAGTGGCTATTTTCACTTCGAAGCGTAAAAAGTGTGAATTTGCTCATTTACTTTGAATTCCCTGCGCTACCGCCGCATTATGACGAAAAAGAACACAGAACTTTGTGAGAAAGCAACGAATCTCAACGTATACGTATGCCTGCCAACGGCATGTCGATCAACTGTACCGTTATTCAGTGTTGTTTACAAATCCAAATGGAAGGTTCATCAAATTTAACGCATTTGACTTGTGCATGGATCTGCGATGCTGTAGGTGTTCAAAAAGAAGTCGGCATGGACTGACAAGTAAGTTAAGTTGTTTGTGTAGTAATAACCTTAAATGTTTTACCACTGACTACTCGTCACTAGGCCCCTAAATAATGTTAAATTGACTTCAAGGGGATTCAGTACATGACACACATCGCAAAATCACAGTCCCTTATTCATTTTGTTCTCAACCTATGTAGCTGCTATAATGCCTGGATCTTAATTTCTAAATAGTGAGCACATATACATATGTGTTAGTTATTTACAATTTTATATGTGTCCACTATTAACACATTAAGACACAAGCTCATTTGTGTACATGGTAACTTCAAACTTTTGACAATACCACAATTGAAATTCAAAGTTATTTATCCCATTTTTTTTAATTTCATGACTGGGACAACATCAAAGCAGTATATTTACATTTGCCAATGCACTTCCTTATATGACAGTACTAATGACATCGATGTTCAATTTCTTATGACATGAATTTGGTCACGTGATCAGTTTGTTCTTGCGTATGAATACAATCACCGCTTCAAAAGTCAGTTCCTGTATTTTCACCTGGGTTCTTGCTTATGCAATGCAGTGGGGGATTTAGACCCCCCCCACTCTCGCCACAAATTTAAATAATAGAAATAGTGCGAGTAAAATTCCAGATTGGCACCCAAAATGGCTGAGTATTTTGGCTAATACTTGACTTTCACCCCCACCCCACCCCCTTCGTAAAACCTGGATCCGCCACTGCAATGATATCATAACAGAAACAAACGCAGCAGGATATTTATACAGATTTTATTTTGTAAACAAACAAGAATTTCATCAATTTATAAAAGAGAAACATTAAACATATCATTCTGTTGTTTCATTTTATACAGTTTTAAATACTGTCTTCAACTTCTGCATGGCGATTTTATAAAGTTCTATGATATTGGAAGCGAAGGCATGTAGACAGAGTTATAAGCCTATTTACTTTATGATGATAAGTTAACCTGTTGTTTCCTGGCAACTTCCATCACGGCTATGACTCAGCATGATCATAAGCAAGGCTGGTTTCGAGGCTCGAAAAATTTAGATGTTCATGTCAGGGTACCGGTGCGAGTCTTCATTAAAATTCTACAACAGAAATTTCTCAAGTGAACAAAAACTCCGTCAGTTCGTTTTAATTTTCTTTTACACACATTGAAGGTAAATAATTATAAAAGACGCAACCTACCTGCACTTTGTCTAAATCTGTCCTACTGTCTTGAATCGTCTCCTGCATGGCTACGTTTACCGCGAGTCACCGTTGTTTCTTTCCAAAAACCCGACTAAGATCTTAACGTTAACTTGACCCATCATATCCACCATCAATTCTCTCAGATCCTTTGAATTTCTGTCGAAATCTGTGATCAACAAGCGTTTTCAACTTAGTAAGCTAGACTGACACCAGTTTCTCCATCGCTGATCGCGACCAAATCACATCACGGATGTAGTTTACTCCACTCTTCCTGTCGTCATTTCAGTTAACTTTACGCTCTAAATTACCTTTATTTTACACATGTTTCGTCTTTTTTTAACATTTTCAATTAAATATCTCTATCTTATATTCTCTTTTATATTGTTCCTAATTTTTTATTCGATAAAACTCTAACGAACTATATTTTGTGTTCTACGATCGTTATTTTGGTCATCTGCTACATAATCATGGAAGCTCGGTAAGAACACAAATCAAAATAGAAAATATAAATATAAGAAATAAAATATCATTTTTGAATGTTATTGGGATATGACATGAAGTTGGTACGTGATCAAATCTACTATAACGCCCTTATCCTTGGACGAATTTGGCTCCACTTGTTTGGCACGCTGGTTTTGGCTATATTTAGATCTAAAACTTCATAGTTATTTCGGATTTCAACCATTTCGGTTGAGCATCACTGAAAAGACATTATTTGTCGAAATGCGCATCTGGTGCATCAACATTGGTATCGTATAAGTTTTACATTATGACCCCTGGGTCGAGGCCTCTGCTGGTGGACTGTTAGTCCCCGAGGGTCTCTACAGCCCAGTAGCTAAGTACTTCGTTACTACCTTGAAAATACGGATGTATATTTAATTGCTGTTTTAAAATTTAGAAATTCATTTCAAAATTAAGGATTATCTCCCTCATGCATAGCTCTTATCCTTGGACGAATTTGGCTCCACTTGTTTGGCACGCTGGTTTTGGCTATATTTAGATCTAAAACTTCATAGTTATTTCGGATTTCAACCATTTCGGTTGAGCATCACTGAAAAGACATTATTTGTCGAAATGCGCATCTGGTGCATCAACATTGGTATCGTATAAGTTTTACATTATGACCCCTGGGTCGAGGCCTCTGCTGGTGGACTGTTAGTCCCCGAGGGTCTCTACAGCCCAGTAGCTAAGTACTTCGTTACTACCTTGAAAATACGGATGTATATTTAATTGCTGTTATAAAATTTAGAAATTCATTTCAAAATTAAGGATTATCTCCCTCATGCATAGCTCTTATCCTTGGACGAATTTGGCTCCACTTGTTTGGCACGCTGGTTTTGGCTATATTTAGATCTAAAACTTCATAGTTATTTCAGATTTCAAACATTTCGGTTGAGCATCACTGAAGAGACATTATTTGTCGAAATGCGCATCTGGTGCATCAACATTGGTACCGTATAAGTTTTACATCTTATTTCTTAAATCATAGCTACCTGTACACAAGTACGCACATGCTTTCACATCATTTCGCAAAAAGAAAAACAAGAATATTGGTGAAACATGAATCTAAAATATACATAATATATACAGGCACTAGTTCTAAAATGTGTTATTTGTACGTGCCCCTCTATTGCATGGTTATAAAATATGAAAATTATTATTGCTTTAACAATATATAATCTGGGCGAACAGGTAGATAGGGTGAATGGACTCGATACCAGATGAGAACAGTTACAGTCTCTTTTAGCATCATTTCAATTATTGCTTGTGCACATCCATGTGCAAAACTTTCAGAAAATATTGTGATTACAAAATCGCATTCAAATGCAGTTGTACAACTGTGTGAAGTCAGTGTTAATTTATTTAATGTAGAATAACATTGACTATGTATTAATTGGAGATATTAGGTGTGATATACATGTAACATGCACTAGATATCCAAGTTAGCTGACCTCTGTTATTTATCAAAGGGTCATAAAGGTGGTCAAGAAATAAATTGCCAACAGACAGCAGCATTCCTTGATTTAGATGCATTTCTCTTCATGTCCTCTCCTGAAAGATTTTCCATGATGCCCCAGGGTTAGGATTGGGATGCAAGATGTACAGTACATATATATGATGTAAGTATATCCACTGTTTGTACACATTTAATCATTTCTGTACTTACAAAGTTTTAAAAAATCCAAAACAAATTATGATACATGGTACATGATGTAATGATTTTTGTAATGCATTGATGATTAAATCCTTCGGCAAAGATTTAAGAACATAAATTTATTAGTTTTTATGATCAAAGTTTGTCCATTTTGCATGTTTTGTACCTGTCTGTCTAAGCATATCTTCACCTTTTTGGCAAATAGAAATTTAACCAATCTAAGGACATACACTATGTTTCTTTGAAATTATTTTTTATCTCCTCGATATTAAAAATTCTTGCATGATTTCCAAAATAAAAGCTGTAATTTTGTCACCAAAATTTGAAATCAACACTCAATAAAAATTGCTCTATATTATATATTTCTGATCAGTAATAACACATGTATTCAGTTATTTGAAACACCTTTTAATCTCAAAGCAAGCAAATGAATATATGTAATTTTGGTGACTAAATAATTATTATCTTGCAAGCCAATAATTCTTCTTTATATATTTCTTTACACTAAAAGCGGTTATCAAATGTACTTTTATTAGGTCACCTGAGTTTACTCAGTAACCTATTGCAATTAGTTTTCATTCGTCGTGTGTTAACAATTGAACATTTTTAACTTCTTAATAACTACCAGTCCAATTCTTTTCAAATTTGGTATGAAGCATCATTGGGACAAGGGGGACCAATTTTAAAAAATCATCTTATCAAGAAACACACATATATAAGAAAAACTAAATGCATAGTGATGTAGAGCAGGCAGGAATCTACCAAAATTGTAAATTTCATGATCCCCGGGGTAGGGATTCTGACCCCAGGGCGGGACCAAACTTGTGATAAAGTGTTTATGTGTAAAACGCTTAAATAACGTCTTCTTTAGTGCTATTGATACTAAATTGAAACTAAATAGATAGAGCATGTAATCTTTTACCAAATTTGTAAATTTGATTTCCCCCAGAGTAAGGGTTTTGACCCCAGGGTGGGGCCAAACTTAGTATATAGTATTTATGTGTAAGTTTGCTGATCCTGTATAAAATATAAATGCAGAAAAGGATGTACAAAAAATGGTGAATTTCACAACCCAGGGTTATGACTTTAAGATGAGTCCAAATTAGTCATATCTTTTGATGTTTTCATGTGAATACACCTATTTAAAGCCTTTCATCAGTGTATGCACTTTGAGGGATGTGAAGTTTTAAGAACATATTTTGTTTTATACTGTTGCTGAACATTAGAATATAATTAGCTTAGATATTTAAAACAGGAAATTTTTTCTAGATGTCATAGTCCATGGAAGTAATGATACTTTTCCACTAGTATTCAGGTGACCGATAAGGCCTGTGGGCCTCTTGTTAGGTTTCTGTTGTTGTTTTTTTTATTTTACTAAAGAAATATTTTTATTAGTCAGTAATACATATTCCTTTGCCATTGGGAGATTTTGAGAGATAAAAATGGTTGCCATCACTTTCACAGCAAATATGCCCCTTTAAATTTATAATGTTGTACTACCATGTATTATATGTCAGCCTGAGTAGCTCAGTGCAAAGGTACCAGGTTCAATACTCAATTGTGCTAAAGAATTTTCTCACCTTCTTTGCTACAGTAAAACCTCATTCATATACCTTACTGCAGTACATATCAGCTGATATTACATTTTTACTTGCCACAACCAGGAACTATCAAAATATGTTAACTCTAGACTATTTAAACCTGAGAATTTTGTAGAAAGAAAATAGAATGCAGTGAATTGTACCTGAAATGTCACAAAAAAATTATTTTTTATTTATAAACGTGAATGACCTTAACTGAAACTTACCATTCTTGGTTAAAAAGTATTTTTTTCTGGTTTGGAAGGAAGCCAATTTCATTACAAGGGGAATGGTTAATGAAAAAATACTAAAGTTGACCTTGGGGTCATTTGAAATCTTTTTCTTAATATGGGCTCTTGGGTTATAAATCATTAAAATTAGAAATTGTAGGTGATACTTAATGATATCTTCCCAGATATGGTGTACGGTAGATGAATATACTGTAAATAAAATCAGTATTATCACAATTTTACAGTTTATTTAACTAACAATTATGTAATGTTGCATGTATTTTTCAAGCCTTATGGAATTTGATTGCAGTGTAATGACAGTTGTTTATTTAAATCAATGTAATACTATTATTTTTCTAGGTCTATGGGTACATTGCTGTAATGGCCTGAAAAATCTTTTGCGAAACCGAGAAATGTTCATCTTCCATTGCCATGATTGTGTAAAAGGACGATCAGAGGAATGATTCAAAAATATATGGCAGGATTGAGAATCTAACCCATGACCCGTAGTATGGTACTCTACCGACTGATCAATCCATGCTGATGGTCCATCTGCTACATTGATGTCATCTTATATATTTATTTATTCATTTATATCATATGGACATTTAAAAATTGACAGTAAAATAAAAAAAGTTTGATATTCAGCAAAACAGAATTTGTTACAATACATGTTTAAGAAATTAAGTACATGTACATGCATTGTTATGCATACAATTATGTACATGTAATTATATTTGTTAATAGATAATTTTTTAGGTGAATTTTCATGTTGTTATTGATATTGACATGTACATGTATTACTTCCATTTCTAGAATGATTTTAACATCTTGATATTAAAAAGATGACATAATAAATAAATCTTAAATATTTGTCAACAAAGTTGTCTAGTGGGTTAAAATTTGTAAAGAGGAGCATTAATACATATGTCGGTTTAATGTGAGAAGCCTTCAGAATGAACTTTTATCAGTGAGATTTTTGTAAATTGGGGGGGAAGGGGGGTGGGCTTCAACAAAATAATATGTATGTTGAAGGCATCATCCTTGGAGTTTGGTAATATACACTGCAAAGACTTTTACCTAGCTGATCACATATAAAGGTCAATTACATACAAATCATGAATGGTAGAAAGATTCATATATATGCATTATCAAATAAGGTTTGACTCCTGTAGGATTATAGTTAAAGGAAATGGCACTCTGAAAGATTGAAAGTCTACACATGACTACACTAGTAGGCATTACAATTGCTCTCTGAAACAAACTACACAAAATTGTATTCTTGGAATGAAATGCATATCTTTTTTTTTAAGAAATATTTATTTAGAGGCTCATTTCCCTGTTGTGTAAGTGACAATGTAACAAAGAGTTATTTGGACTACCAATATTTGCTTATAACCACAAAGTAAAGATCACATATCTATAAGTAGAAATAGTTTTTCTATAGCTGTCGATCACCATGTATTCTTGTACACACAGTGACTCTCTTCTTTTCAAATCTAAAACATTGCATGTTTGATTGCATATGTATACATTAATTCCACCATGTTTGGAAAATCAAAAAAATGTATTTCCCTGAAAGATGCTAGACCTACCCTATATAATAAGATAAATGGCAAATATTCTTTTTTTTTTTTAAATAACCTGCATGACTAAAATAAAAAGCTTCCCAATTATTTCTAAAGGCAAGGTTAGATCCACCCAGTCTGATTAAAATCAAATTTCGCAATTTGCTCAATATACGGACAGCGACTGTCCGTATATCGAGCGAAGTGAGGGGTTTGATTTTAAATCAGACTGAGATCCGCCACAAGGTAAATTAGATCGGGATCAAAATTTTGAGAATTGTCACAGCTGTGAAGGAGAAACTTCAAACTTACTGTGCGACTACATATGCCAGAAGTGGCCATGGTGTTAATCAAATGTGGATTCTAAAAAATTCTAAAGAACTTTTAGTAAACTTGAAATCACAGATTTTTTCCCAAATCAATAGCATTAAAACCTATGACTTTTCAACACTATACACGACCATTCCTCACGATAAATTAAAGACTAGACTCTTTGACACCATAGACAGTTGCTTCTTCAACAAAAACGGAAATATTCATATCTAGTGATCAGTCATTCAAAAACTTACTTTGTTAAACACCACTCTGATTCCACATACAAGTACTCTGAAGTTGAAATAAAAAATATGCTAGAGTTCCTCATTGACAATATCTTCGTGGTCTTTGGTGATCAGGTCTTCCAACAGTCTGTTGGTATTCCTATGGGCACGAATTGTGCTCCTTTGTTAGCTGACCTGTTTTTATATTCATATGAAGCAGAATTTATTCAAAAACTTCTACGTGAGAAGAAAAAATCTCTCACAGTGACCTTCAATTCGACATTTCGATATATCGATGACGTTTTGTCTATTAACAATGATAGCTTTCATTCATATGTCGATTTGATATATCCCTGTGAGCTCGAAATAAAGGACACCACAGAGTCGTCCACTTCTGCTTCATACTTAGATATTTTATTGAAAGTAGACATTAACGGCAAACTGACAACTCAGCTGTATGACAAACGGGATGATTTCAGTTTCTCCATCGTCAACTTCCCACATTTATGTAGCAATATTCCATTATCGCCTGCATATGGTGTTTATATATCTCAACTGATTCGATATGCAAGAGCTTGTTCTGGGTATAGTCAGTTTTTAACTCGAGGTAAGCTACTGACAAACAAGTTGATGGTACAGGGATTTCAACAGTCTCGATTGAAGTCAGCATTTCGCAAATTCTATGGTCGTTATAACGATCTAGTTCGTCAATACAACCTCGCATTGGGTCAAATACTGTCTGACGTGTTTCATACCGATTGTTAAGCCGTTCTTGGCACACTGATTTTAACTCCGGATAACTCCGTTTCCCTGATCAGGATATGGGGCTCACGGTGGGTGTGACCGGTCAACAGGGGATGCTTACTCCTCCTAGGCACCCGATCCCACCTCTGGTGTGTCCAGGGGTCCGTGTTTTGGCAAACTATCTATTTTGTATTGCTTGTAGGAGTTATGAGATTGATCACTGTTCGTTATCTTCACCTTGCACAATTGCAGATGATATCTGAATAAATACAATTAATTTGTGTGTTACTAACCAGCTTATATGCATCTAGAGGGTTTGTAAGGTCTTTACGCAAGAAATTATCGATAAAAATGACAAGTCGCTATTTGCTTTGTTTATTCTTAAAGTTACGATCAGCTTACGTAAACTAGTATAGCACACGTAGAGTTACGCTTATTTCTGACGTAAATTTACGTCTACGACTGTTTGTGAATACCGTCCCACACGTAAACGTACGCTACGTCTAGATTTACGCTACGTTTACGTCTACGAACTTTAGCAAATATGGGCCCAGTATACTAGAAGTGTTCTAGAAAACGAAATTTTAATAGTGGAAAACGAGACAGAGTATGAAACTGACAACTCGTCTGTAGTTGAGGACGATGAGCACCTGTCTGCAAATGGTTTAACGAGTGCATACATGTACCTCAAAGCAAACCCCTATGCAAGAAACACTTACCTGTTCGGCATGGTGATTTTGTTGCAGAATACAAAATATAGGGTTTAAAAATAAAAGTAAAGGTACATACTCTGAAGCTTGCTACTACGCCACTTGCACGGAACGGTACGAATGATTCTTTCACGGAACGTTAAATGGTTTGCACGGAACGCTTCGTTCGCAGTGCTGACCAATGGTAAATTATCTGTTTAAAGTGCTTTTCAAACTTTTGAATATAGACAAATTTTCTGGTATCTATAGGCTCTTGACAATGTAGTTTCCACTTGGTTCCTGAGATATAGATAGTATTTAAATCCGCAGTTCGATATAACACTTATATTGTCAATGGTTTATGGCTGCGTAAACTCGTGGAAACTTGAGGTTTCAGCAAGTTTCCGTTGCGGAAACCATATGGATTCGTGGACACCCTAAGTTTCCGGAGTGCGGAATCTTGCTGAAACTTGAAGTTTCCAAGCGGAAACTTGGCAGAAACCTTATGTATACCTAAGTTTCCGCAGTGTTTCCGCAGTGTTTCAGCCTTGCGGAAACTGCATTTTTCATCATGTGTTATCAATATCTTAAAATTTACAAAAATATGTATCGCTGAAAAAGAACAATTTCTTAAACTTTACCCAAAATATGAATCTCTAAACTAAAATATAGAAAGCGATGCTTTTTCAGAGAATGACACAAATTTTTAATAAGGTTAGGTTTTACTAGTATTTCATTTAATAATGCTGTAGTTTCTCAATCAATGGGAAACATCGTGGTTTATTAGTAGAAACGGACGAAATTCCACTTTTACACACTTATGATATTAATTATCTTTAGGGTGATATTACAAATAACTGTAAATTCATTTGATATAATTTCACAAGGTATTGCTCTCAAACGGACTTTTTCATAAGTCTTAGAAGACCTTTTTTACTTCAAAAGTGCGAGTCGCATGGAAAATAACGGTAGACGCAATTCCATCTTTGCTATTTTATTTTCTGTTCTATCATATTTTGCAGGTCAAGACATCACGTTAACTCCACAGAGTACTGCCACAGTCAGAGAGGGACAAACGTTAGTGATGACATGTCAATCAAACCAGACTAGTGGAGAATATCAGTTCTTTTATATCAACGGTGAGGGAAATAAAATCCTTTATGCTTCAGGAGGAGGAGAATTCCAGTCATGTAGTAATAACACCAATGGTTCATTCATAGAGTGTGATTTTGGGACTTCGTGGAATTTCAGCCTAATATTGTTGAATCCTGCTCACAACCAGACCGTCTACTGTCAGAGAAGTGGCGGGGGGCAAGATATAAAGAACAGTAGTACCACCATCTTTGTACAAGGTACTAGCAAATTGTACCCATAGCACAATGAAGATATAACAATAGAGGTAGATACGCACATTTAATATCTCTTCTAAAACTTCGAGTTGACTTTCCTTTTAATTGTTTTTGAAATATACCTTATCTATTTATACATTTGAAGTGACGTACAATCGTGTGTTGGGACAATAATGATACTGAAATAGTTTACAATGCAATTAGATCCCGTGGGGATCCGGGTTAGAACATGTCCTCAATACCCCTTGCTTGTCGTAAGAGGCGACTAAATGGGGCGGTCCTTCGGATGAGACCGCAAAACCGAGGCCCCGTATCACAGCAGGCGTGGCACAATAAAGATACCTCCCTTCTCAAAGGCCGTAAGCGTTAAACATAGGCCTAAATTTTGCAGCCCTTCACCGGCAGTGGTGACGTCTCTATATGAGTGAAATATTTTTCGTTGAACAATATACAATCAACAATGCACTATAAGGAATACTACGACGTTCTTCTTAAACTTCAAATAGTGTATCAATATTTTCAAATATTCCGTTCCGAACTCGGACATCTTGCTATGATCGAGATCTAAATAGAAGTTTAGTATTGAGAACGGGGAGTGGTCTTCCAACTGATATCTGGTAATTCTCACAAAAAGCCTTCGATATAAATTATGCATAAAATTGTTATGGGTCAGAACAAACAATTAATATAGCGCAGCAGAATTTACTAACAAAAGGCAATCTAACAATGTTTTTTTACAATCAGTAATTGAAAGAAAATTGTAACAATAGCAAAATACTAGCTTACGGTAGTGAAACAATGAATCCAAATAGAATCCACACACACACACACACACACACACACACACACACACACACAAATTTTATAATCTTAGTTCCCAGTATAATAACATCCAAAATGCATAAAAAGTGTCTAATCGGAGCCTTTGTAGAAGAATTCCAGTGTATTTATAAAGAGAATGAATTTTCTAGTATAATCCTGAACGACAATGATGCAACCCTTACGTCATCTTTCTATCAATGAGAAACATAAACCTGAAGCTTTCTACCATGGGTACATTAGTTTGATAGGTTTAAAAAAGGAGATGTTAGAATATCAGTGTCGGATGACAATTTAAATTCAAAAATTTAGTGTGAATATAGGGGAGGTTCTGAGTAATAGCGATTTCGAATTCAATATTTCCCGTGAATTTTTATTGTTTGCATAGGAAGTAAATGTGCATATTGGGTAATCAAGTGATTAGCAAATGGTTTACTCAGTTAACACAGTGTTGCATACAGATAACTATTGTGTTATATTGTTTTTGACAAACAGAATTTAACCACTGCGTTAGCTGATCACTTGATTTCGACTGCATTAAATCTAACCAATATGTTAGATTTAACCAGCTTTCGAAAAACCGGGTCCTGATGGGTATTTCGTTAAGTGGTGGTAGCTACTCCAGACGAAATAATCAAAAATATTGAAATTACCGATCGTGTTATGAGTGAGATGTATATGTTGGCAATTTAATAATGATAGTACTAATATTAGTGGTGATAATAGTAAGGCGTTTTTATTTCAGTGCCCGTCAGTAATGTCACACTGTCACCATCGTCCAGTATAGTGCTCATTGAAGGAACGTCTTTCACCTTCAGCTGTGTATCAAATGCTACCAGACCAGCAGCAAACTTAACATGGTACAGTGACGGCGTGGTCGTGAGTGGAAGTTCATCCAGCTCGTCAATGAATAACCTTCTGTACGATGTGACCAGTAATCTTACGGCATCCTTTAAAAGAACGGATAATGGGAAGAATATATATTGTACTCCTGTCAACATAGATGGAGATATTCCAATAATGTCAACCCAAGCTCAAGTAAATGTTATATGTAAGTATTTGTGACATTTCAATATGTATATGGGCAACATGGCAAATAGCAGTACTTTAAAACGTGTATTTTGATTGATTGATGGGTTTCGGCAATAACAAGAAGGGGTTGCGAGATTAAATTTCATAAATGAGCAAGATTTGAATTTGAAGAAAAGTAGCATATCCTTTCTGTTGTAAATGAAAATGAATGGCATAGTGAATTATTATCAGATAATTATCATTGCGATTCTCTTGAAAATGAATCTGATTTCTTATAATGCTTTTCCCTCCAGAGAAATTCTGGTAATTAGTAAATGCCTTATTTATAAATATTATAGAATATGCTTATTTTTCCCTTGATATATGAACATTGTCCACTACAGTTTTTCGTACTTTGTCACCAAACGTGTTACAAATAGTGTTTCTTATATAAGACTTGATATATATAATAACACCTCCTTAGAATGTTTTGGAAACTGCTGCATAATATGCTAAGTTCCGTTAAAATTAAATTTTTTTACTAAAATTCTTAAGATCAAGACTTAATCATAAACTTAACTTACAATTAATATCAGTCGTGATAAACTTTTTTCCGTAAGTCACGTTAAAAATTACTTCGACTTGTGACAGCCTATAAATTAAACATATTTTATTATGTATAACATAATAGGATTGGGCAGCAGGCAGAGCCTATATAAGCCTTCTTCCAAGGTAGCCTTAATCTAATTTTTTTCTTAAGAGTTGTTTCTATCATCTGAATGAAAGATGAAGATAACGAACATTGACCAATCTCATAACTGCTATAAGCAATACAAAATAGAGAGTTAAACAAAAACGGACCCCTGGATTTACCAGAGGTGGATCGGATGCCTATGATAATAGAGTTGGCTGCCACACAACATAATGCACTATCAGCATTTCGCAAATTCTATGTTCGCTATAATGATCTAGTTCGTCAATACAACCTACCATTGGGTCAAATGCTGTTTGACGTGTTTCATACCGATTGTTAAGCCATTCTTGGCACACTGATTTTGACTGCGGATAACTCCGTTTACCTGAAGAGGATATAGGGCTCACGGCGGGTGTGACCGGTCAACAGGGGATGCTTACTCCTCCTAGGCACCTGATCCCATCTCTGGTGTGTCCAGGGGTCCGTGTTTGCCCAACTATCTATTTTGTATTGTTTGTGGGGGTTGTGAGATTGATCGCTGTTCGCGTTATCTTCACCTTGCATATACATGACAAACAGAAAAACTGCTATATAGTAAAAGTGGCTTACTTTCTTGGACATAAAATGTTTTAACTTTAAAGTTATAAGACGCAAACTTTTCAGAACAGTCTCGGACTATTCGATATTTGACATTGGACAGTTTTCGACTTATTACTTACTTTCATGATCTTTGTCATCACAAAACATGTTCAACCAAAATAAAAACATTTTTGTGTTTATCCATGTGTTTGTACATATGTAAGGTGAAGATAACGAACAGTGATCAATCTCATAACTCCTACAAGCAATACAAAATAGATAGTTGGGCAAACACATATATCAAAAATTGTTAATGAATTGTTACAAAAAAGGTCGTACATGTAAGAGTGACTCACTTCTATAATCGGGGAAAAAATTGAGAACATCGAAATATCATATGAATATCGTATTTAGAAATTGATCGATGTATCAGATCGTTGGTCTCGGAAGGAGGATGTCCTTCGTTGCATGAGATGTATATAAGTAATAAAATTATAAATCTTTATAAAATAATAAATATGGGCCTTTTGAAAACTATTATAAATATAAGTGACAATGAACACTAACCCGATTTTATGCTGATCAATCGCAACTTCTCAGGTTATTTTTCGGCTTAACAGAAAGGCCCAGGAATGTGGGATTGATTGTGGATTTAATGTCCCTTCGTTCTGGAAATCCATAAGCCTGATTCAAGACTAAACTCTCCGATTGAAGAAACGAACAAGCATATTTTATTTATTCAGAAATTACCAAAACTTATTTCTTCTGTAAGATCAAACTCAAGCATCCTTTAACAACGGATTTAATTCATATAGTATTATCCTAAGTTGTCATTTAAAAAATAAAAACTGGTTTAGATCCACAAAAGCGTATCCACCACTTCACTCTCAGATGGGACCCCGAGTCACAGCAGCTGTGACACAATAAAGATCTCCATGCTTAAAGGCCGTAATCGCCGAGCTTATGCCTCAATTCTGCAGCCCTTCACCGGTAATGGTGACGTCTACATATGAGTGAAAATTATCGAGAGGGACGTTAAACACAATTAATCTTAAAATACTACTGCACAGTATTCATTACACTACCAAGTTCCCACTTTTCAATTAAACAGGGGGTGAGGTTTCGAACGCTCTCCGCTTAAGCTTCGCATCATACTACATGTAGTATACTTTACGCATATGCAAACTTAAAAGCAAACGTGACATAATGGGATTGCACAAGATTTCTAACTACGAATATCCATACCTCCTTTTAAAGATTTCCAAGATCGTAACGCATGGATGCCCAATAAGCTGAGTTTGAAGTGATTACGGTGGTAATAGTTAATGGGGAGTGTTAAAAGTTTATTGACAAATTCTAGCATGCTAAGGTTTCTCTAGCGAAATGGAAACGTAAAAAATATCAGAAACTAATCAAACTCAATTAAATAGATGCACCCCCTGCTGCCCCACAACTGACAGCTGATGGATCTACGTCAGTGGATGAAGGACAGTCCATTTATTTAAGATGTAACTTGTCTACGCTGGGTAACCCTAACATCACGTGGAGCTGGGTGTGTGGAGATGACACACTGACCACTGGAGTGACCAATTCAGGGACCTGGTCAGTGCTGACATTGACAGCAAACAGAAAGTACAATCAGAGAACGTGTCAGTGTAGAGCCACAAGTCCACGACCGTCATTGTCGTATAACAGGACATCAGGGACACAGACCATCACCGTGTATTGTAAGTAAATAGTAAAAATTTTATAACTACGTTAAGTGATGTACAGGACCAGCTTCCGACTTTGATCAATTACAGAACAGCGTTGATTTTGACAAACGTCAGCCTTTCGAATACTTTTGAATTTAAATAAAAATATGATCATAGAAAATAACAAAATATTTGACGTATAGAATTGTTGAATCTGATTAATATTTAAACAATTTCGAAAGCTAATTTCGAGCCCATGGGGGGAAATAACTGCAACAATTAGTACTATTTGAGATGATTCCATTAATGAATATGATGATTTTAATTGGATGTTCTATAGAATTGCCTGTTGCATGATACTATCCAATGGCATCTGCTGTATTTTATATTTTTCTCCCTTGGCAGCCAGTATATAGGATGTAAGTAATCTCCATTTCTCTGAAACCATCACTCCAAGGTCTCATAATTCCAGGGAAATTCAGTTTGACTAATTAGGTTTATCATTATGAAATGATGTGAAATTCCTATAGATGGTCATAGAATATTATTTCGCTTGAACAATTTGATGATATTAAGAATGACTTTAAAGTGCAATTTCATGTGATTCAAATTATACAAATCAAAACTAAAATCAGTAGTACCATACTTAAAATTGATGAATTATGTTAGCCGAAGTCCTTTGTTGTAGGGGTATTAGCCACATTTATTAATCTTTTCCCCGACCGTAAGATCCCACTGGTGTAGGAATTCAGAAATTTGCAATGTAGGCCCCTTTGTCCCAAAGATGCTTCATGCAAAATTTGAAAAGCATTGGAATGGTAGTTATCAAGAAGAAGTTAAAAATGCTCTATCGTTAGCACATTTGATATCTGAATATTTTGGCCCCACCCTGATATCAAAACCCATACCCCTGGGATCATCTAGTTTACAATTCTGGTAAGGGATTATCTGCTTTTTCTAAATAGCCATTTAGTTTTAGTTTAGCATCAATAGCAATAAAGATGTTATTTTATTTGTTTTACACATAAACCCTATGTACCAAATTTGACCTCGCCGTGGGGTCAGAACAGACACCCCGGGGATCATGAACTTTACAATTTTGGTAGAGATCTTCCTGTTTTACATCATTATGCATTTAATTGTTCTCCCACATGTACGGTCGTAGAGAAGAATATTTTTGAAAATTTGTCGTATTTTGGCAGTTTTGTTTCCCGCCCTTCAGGCCCCAGGGGTACAGGAGTCCTGACAGTTACAATCGATACCCTCCTTATCCCAAATGATGCTTCAAATAAAGTTTGTAAAGAATTGGAATGGTAGTCATTAATTTTTTTTAAATATTCATTTGTTAACGCATGACGACGGACGCAGCCCAGTTGCAATATAGAATTTGGTTTAAATAGACACGCCCCCTGCTGCCCCACAACTGACAACTGAGGGATCTACGTCAGTGGATGAAGGACAGTCCATTACATTAAGATGTACCTTGTCTACGCTGGGTAACCCTCACGTCACGTGGAGCTGGCTATGTGGATATGACACACTGACCACTGGAATGACCAATACAGGGACCCAGTCAGTGCTGACATTGACAGCAAACAGAAAATACAATCAAAGAACGTGTCAGTGTAGAGCCACAAGTCCAAGACCGTCATTGTCGTATAACAGGACGTCAGGAACACAAACTATCACCGTGTACTGTAAGTAAATTGTAAAAGTGTAAAAGTAAATTGACTGCAATTATAAATTATACTCTACGGAAGCCCATTAGTGAAAACCAAAACTAAATTCCAAAAACGAAATTATTAAATAAAAAACGAAATTAATATATGAAAAGCCAAAATTAAATTAAAAAAACGAAATAATTAAATAAAAAACGAAATTAATGTATAAAAAAGCAAAAGTGAATTCAAAAAAGGAAATTATTAAATAAAAAAAACGAAGTTAATATATAAAAAACCAAAACTAAATTAAAAAAAACAAAAACGAAATTATTAAATAAAAAACGAAATTAATATATAAAAAACCAAAACTAAAATAAAAAACGAAATTATCAAATAAAAAACGAAATTAATAAATAAACACGACAATGTTAGATAAAAAACGAGATTAATATATAAAAAACCAAAACTAAATTAAAAAACGAAATTATTAGATAAATAACGAAATTAATATATAAAAAACCAAAACAAAATTAAAAAACGAAATATCAAATAAAAAACGAAATTATTAAATAAACACGACAATGTTAGATAAAAAACGAAAACTAAATTAAAAACGAAACCATTAAATAAAAAACGAAATTAAGAACAGTTTATGAGAATATAATGTATGTGTCAGTAGAACTCAACAAGAAAGGAAACATGGCTCCTAATTCTTTGATTTACGGCGATTTCATCATCGCCAATGGATTTTTACAGAAATCTAATGACATTACAAAACAGCCAACTTACCATTCACTACACGTTTATCTACTATGTTCGCTGAAAGGTCCCATACCTTGTGTACTAGCCCCCATAAATCTAGTAAGAAATATATGGCTCCAACCAGCGACGTACTTCAACAATCACTTGACTCTACACTAATTAAGTTTTTCGGCGGTGTGATACATGTACGAAGTTATAATATTGAGCTAATTGATTTGATTGATCGATAGATTGAATTTTCGCTGCATGCAAATCCGACTCATCAGAAGTATATTTGCACTTCACAATTATCATACAGTTTGATTATTCTGAAATGAGGGTGTGGGCATATCCCGTAAATTTTTATTACGTTGGTATGAACCACACAATAGGTACTATATCATTATCGAATAGATAAAACGTCTTTGTCTCACTGGAGGATGTGCCGGTTTAATAAAACTTTTGCTTTATGGGTTGTATTTGGTGATAAAAACAAGGGATATACCCTTCTTTTTGCTTTAAATTACACCTGATAACAGAGGTGGCTCGATCGTAGTTATCAAGTACCACTCGTACTGGTTTGATTGATTTCATTATCATTATAGCCCCCCTTTAGAGGGTTTGTTTTGAAATCTTTAAGACCTACTTCAATTCAATTAATTTTTTTCACTCAAATCATTCATACAATGGTACACAAGGTACATAAATATATTACTTAGTATTTCAACAAATTTGCCAACGGTACAGGTATATAACTAATACATGCAAGGTGAAGATAACGAACAGTGATCAATCTCATAACTCCTACAAGCAATACAAAATAGATAGTTGGGCAAACACGGACCCCTGGACACACCAGAGGTGGGATCAGGTGCCTAGGAGGAGTAAACATCCCCTGTCGACCGGTCACACCCGCCGTGAGCCCTATATCCTGATCAGGTAAACGGAGTTATCCGCAGTCAAAATGAGTGTGCCAAGAACGGCTTAACAATCGGTATGAAACACGTCACACAGCATTTGATCCAATGCGAGGTTATATTGACGATCTAGATCGTTATAACGACCATAGAATTTGCGAAATGCTGACTTCAATCGAGACTGTTGAAAGCCCTGTACCATCAACTTGTTTGTCAGTAGCTTACTTCGATTTAAAAACTGACTATACGCAGAACAAGCCCTTGCATATCGAATCAGTTGAGATATATAAACACCATATGCAGGTGATAATGGAATATTGCTACATAAATATGGGAAATTGACGATGTACATTAGCACAAAATAAAGGTGGAGGACATAATGCATATATTTTGATATATAAACATGTTAGGAAGGACAGCAGACTAACTCATGGATATACATAGAGTAGTTTTTTTGTTTAAAAAGACAGTTTTAAAGTTTCATGTAGTCATTAACTCTCTACATTTCAGTGTATTTGGTACATGACAATATCCAGGAGCCCAAACTTCTTTCCGTAGAGTGGATAGTAATTGACATTCTAAGATAAAGTGGTATATTCGTCGGCTAATTTACCAGTAATTTCTAACAATTACTATCTTGAGGTACATCTTCATCACTTGTGTTTCTCGTATGGCAAAAAGTGTCACCTTTATAAATCCCTTGTAAACCGAAGGATTATGTGCATCTTTTCGTTCCAATTTGTAGGTTTGATGTACGTTTTCAAATCTATAATGTGAGTTGCCTCAAATTACTTTCCTTTATACACCATACTGCCCAAGAAATGCATTTTATTCACAGATATTTCACATGTGAATTTAGGCAGTTGATGAGTAGAATTTGCTATAGTGAATAAATCATGGATTCCCTTTTCTTCTCAATGAAACATGATAAAATAAAGCCATCGTCATGATAACGCACATGGTACGTTATGCGATGTTATCCTGGGAACTTGTTTGTAGTTTCCTTGGTTATCTGATGTAGTCGGATATCTTATACAGACAGGGATCATTTAGACCCTTATCACACATCCAATTATCTGTTTATAAACTTTTGAATTAAATTTAAAAGTATTATTTTCCAAAATTAATCTAAAGAGAAGGCTCAGATCGTCAGTGGATGATGTATTTCTTGGATAGATAGATTTGTCCGATTTACTGTGGTATGTGTCTATTGCGTCAACACTCATGTTTGTGTAGAGTGATGTGATATCATAGTCTTGCTGACCGCGTATAAGTAAGAAAATATATTGATCCCATCAGTCAGGTACCTCAACAACCACTTGACGTTACACTCGATGCGATACGGTGTGTACCAGTGTGGCTGCTAAAACTGGTGGCCTTTGTTTATACCAAGCGCTGAATACTTTGCGGTGTCATTTAGAATTAATGCCTTCTCAGTTCACATCAGTACAGTATGTCCCTTTTCGTATTCATTAATTTCGGTTTTTATATAATGATTTCGTTTTTTATATAATAATTTCGTTTTTTTAAAATAAAAAATTCGTTTTTTATATAATAATTTCGTTTTTTAAAATTTCGTTTTGGTTTTTATTTAGCTATTTCGTTTTTTATTGACTAATTTCGTTTTGTTTTTATTTAGTAATTTCGTGTTTTATTTCATCGTGTTTTTTAAATTAAAATTTTCGTTTAGTATTTAATGTTTTCGTTTTTTGTTTAATAATTTCGTATTTTATATAATAATTTAATTTTTTATATTAGTTTTGGTTTCCACTAATGGTCT
Organism: Ostrea edulis; assembly: GCF_947568905.1. Classification (NCBI taxonomy): domain Eukaryota; kingdom Metazoa; phylum Mollusca; class Bivalvia; order Ostreida; family Ostreidae; genus Ostrea; species Ostrea edulis. The sequence goes on from NC_079170.1 coordinate 28,428,386, forward strand.
TCCGTAATTTTCATTTGTAGCATTGTCAAACTATGTTTAAGAATATCTCACGATCTCAGATATGGAGAAAAGTAATACAGGTTTAAATTTCTGTTAGCATATCTAATTTACATCTCTACATATTCAAATCATACAAAATTCATATAGATAAAAGCATTTCATCGTTTTCAACAGCCGTTTAAACTTAATTTGGTATTTAACGTTTAAATAACATTCTGTGATTAATAATAGAATTTAATTACAATGAAACATCTGACATTCATGGTAATTAATATGATTAATTCATATAATGTTGAATGTAATTTCATGTTCATGGACGAAGAATATAACTGCAACACATATTAAACTTTGAAACATCTACAGTGAGATATATAGATTTTTAGATATGTTTTGACATGTCAACTTCATTTAAAACGGCAAAAATATACAACCAGTTGTGGTAGCTAAATAGAATAGCTTTCGTGTAGTGACCATGAGGAGGTTGTGAGTTCGAAGACCCACTCATCTCATGACCACGTAAAACCTAAGACGTAAGCATAGGCAGTGATTGTCCCTTCACCAAACGAATTGAGAGTTTCGGGTATGACTGCTACGGCCCTGAGCGCTAAGCATAGGTAATTCACCTACAGCTGCTGATGTCTCAATATGAGCGAACAATTCTTGAAGGGACGAAGTATAAAGAAACAAGCACCAAATATATAGGACACCCGTATTAAAATTCACGATAAATTTTGAATGAAATTGATCTTGGCATATTTTTAATATATTTGTCAATCAGCAAGTAGAAAATCGACATTCACCAAAACCAGGTGTTGCACGATAAAGATTCCTCCCTGCTCAAAGGTCTTAAGCGCCGAGTATAGCCCTAAATTTTGCAGCCCTTCACCGTCAATGTTGACGTCTCCATATGAGTGAAATATTCTCGAGAGGGACGTTGCACAATATACAATCAATCAACAATGTAGACATATTTTATTTCAATCTCATTAGATCTGGTTTTTAGTATCGCCTGTCCACGTATGAATATAATTATATAATCCATGAGCTCTGCGACCTATTTCGCAGCTTGTTAAATATGTTTTCTAGTTTAATTTTAACGCTGTATTTGAAAAAGGTTAATACATAACGCTTCCCTACATTACATAATAGTTATTTGTTTAGAGTATATTCCCCCGCTATTTCCCTATAAAATTCTTACTAAATATATCAAGGTGAGATGATGTTCATTTCTTATGTTGTTAGAATAACGTAAAGGTCAATGATACATGTATCTATATTTATCTACTTGAAAGTATTCATGTCTAAATAAAAATTTAAAACAAACAAAAACTCAGAAAGATATACACAATGAATGTGAAGTTAACGAACGGTGATCAATCCCATAACTCCTACAAACAATAAAAATAGATAGTTAGGCAAACACGGACCCCTGGACACACCAGAGGTGGGATCAGGTGCCTAGGAGGAGTCTTCCTTTGGTTTCTTTAATGGGTAATGAAGGTGTAAAACAATACATACAAAAGGCAGAACGTGCTAATGCGGGTTATACATTTTTGTCTACAATGTTTGTTGAAAATATATCCCATTTAGCAAACTATATTACTTATTAATTATTGATTACTGGTCTCGAGCGCGTGTTGAATGCATTTTCTCAAACACCTGTGAATGAGGAATTATCATCATCATCTGACATGTATTCTCCTGATTTATATTCTCCTTTCATTATACAGACTGTGAAGTGTCGAGTTTTACTTAGAATCTCGGGCTTCAAAATACCTTATAATACATAAAGTAAATTTTGCTGTTGGTGATAGAAAGGAAAACAGCATTATTGTACCATCGATAATTTTAGTAAAATAGATATTGGTTTGCAGTGTTGTATACTACGTTTTTAACCGTGTTAAATATTGACAAACGTATCTTGTAATTTGTTTCCATGGTGTTGAAAATTTGATGACAAATATTATCATCTTAAAGTTTCATACACATGTGCAAATGTAAAAAGAAATATTTAAAGTCATAAATTTGGTTTAAATAGATGCACCCCCTGCTGCACCACAACTGATAGCTGATGGATCTACGTCAGTGGATGAAGGACAGTCCATTTATTTAAGATGTAACTTGTCAACGCTGGGTAACCCTAACATCACGTGGAGCTGGGTGTGTGAAGATGACACACTGACCACTGGAGTGACCAATACAGGGACCCAGTCAGAGCTGACATTGACAGCAAACAGAAAGTACAATCAGAGAACGTGTCAGTGTAGAGCAGCAAGTCCAAGATCGTCATTGTCATATAACAGGACATCAGGGACACAGACCATCACCGTGTACTGTAAGTAAATTGTAAAAAGTTCATAGCTGCATCGACAGACAGGCATTTAAAGTATGATTTATTGTACGTAAGTTTAATTTACATTGTAGTATTTTGAAAATTATATACATGTATTGTGAATTGAAGTTGATTCGGTTGTAAAGTATTTTTACTTTAACTGTCATAAAGAATAACTTGAGCCAATCCTAAAATGCATTTGCAAATTATTTTCCATTTATTGATTGTTGAATATTCCGTTTAATTTCATACTTTTAATCATTAAAGCATACATACATGTAATTATTCGAAGTATGCTTTCAAAAACAAAACATACAAATTACAGAATCTGTAATCCGATTTGACATTTACAGGCTAAACACAACCATTCTATACTGAGGTTAGACTCATTGATATCTTGATGTAGAAGTTCCTATGGCAAACATTCACACACTCGGTAACGCATATTCATCCAACCAATTGTCTGGGATATTAAATGTGTCTAAACCTGAAGCATGGTTTTGAAGAATTTCATCTTTTGAAAGGGCAGTTGGAGTACATGTATAACGTACAAGTACAATTACCAAACGTGGAATTAATGCCAAGTTTGTTTAAAATACTGTTGTAATAATGAACCTTGCAATCAAAGACAGTTTTGTTACAAGCTTTGTCAGCTGGAACCAAATCATATTCCTCGTGTAACCTATCTAATTCTTGGATCACATCTGGTTTACTAAACACAGAAGGGTAGATGATACGAATTTTTGTTTTAATGTGTCTAATGTTGGACTTTAATATTCGCCTTATACTTTTAATTCATCGTGACAAGGTAATAAGTTATTTTTTCATATTTAGCCCACTGCCTGTCATAATCTTCGTCAGGATTCATAACCAGAGGTCCATGGGCCATATCGCTCACCCTGGTTACCTTGGCCCACATGTAAACATTGTCCTTGTATATTCGCATGTAAAACCTTTGATCCATATTGTGGCCCCAACCTACCCCTGGGGGCCATGAATGTGAATCTGCACTGTGTCAGGAAGCTTTCATATAAATATTAGGTTCTTTTTCCCAATGATTCTTGAGAAGAAGATTTTTAAAAGATTTTCCCTATATATTTGAATGTAAAACCTCCATCCCCTATTGTAGCCCTCGTTACCGTACCTATATTGGATTCCTAAACTCCATTAAAAACCTTTACAAAGATGCATTGCTGGATTCAGTAAATGTTCTACCAAGGCCCTATCTCTGTTTCTCAGGAAAATATTAACAGTTGTAAAGGAAAAACTTCAAACGTACTGTGCGACTACATATGCCAAATCAAATGTGGGTTCTTAAATGTTGTAAACAACTTTTAGTAAATTTAAAATCGTAAAACGTTTCGCAAATCAAAAGCAACAAAACGTATGACTTTTCAACACTTTACACGCCCATTCCTCGTAATGAATTGAAGACTATACTTTTTGACCTCATAGACAGTTGCTTCTTAAACAAAAATGGAAAACGAAAACATTGATATTTAGTGATCAGTCATCCAAAAATTGCTTTCCTAAACACCTCCGATTCCACGCACAAATACTTTGAAGTTGAAGTAAAAAATATGATTGAGTTCCTCGTTGACAATATTTTCGTAGTCTTTGGTAATCAGGTCTTCTAACGGTATGTTGGAATTCCCTTGGACACGAATTGTGCTTGATTGTTAGCTGACCTGTTTTTATTTTCTTAGGAAGCAGGATTTATTCAAAACTTCTACGAGAGAAGAAAAAAATCTCTCATGTGGCCTTCAATTCGACATTTAGATGCATTAACATTTTATCTATTAACAGTAATAATTTTCATTCATATGTCGATTCAATATATCCCTGTGATCTCGACACCACAGAGTCGTCCACTTCTGGTTCATATTTAGATATTTCATTGAAAGTAGATATTAACGGCAAACTAAAAATTCAACTTTACGACAAACGGGATAATTTAAACTTTTTCATCGTCACCTTCCCATATTTATGTAGCAATATTCCATTATCACCTGTATATGATGTTTATTTCTCTCAACTAATTCGATATGCAAGAGCATGTTCTGCGTATGATCAGTTTTTAAATCGAGGTAAGCTACTGACAAACAAGATGATGGTTCAGGGGTTTCAGGGGTTTCAACAGTCTCGTTAAAAGGCAGCATTTTGCAAATTCTTTGGTCGTTATAACGATCTACTTTGTCAGTACAACCTATCATTGAGTCAGATACTGCCCAACTATCTATTTTGTATTGCTTGTGGGAGTTATGAGATTGATCACTGTTCGTTATCTTCACCTTGCATACTGTCTGACGTGTTTCATACCGATCGCTAGGCTGTTCTTGACATACTGACTTTGACTAAGGACAAATCCGTTTACCTGATCATAATGGAGGGCTCCCTTTTATTTGATATCAGCGAAGAGGTACTGATCCTTAAGTTGTGGATTTGTGATATTTCAGTGCAAGTTAAGTTATGCTTGAGTCCTTGGTGCATGCACTAGTGGTGTATCAAAGAAGACATTATTCTTGTCCGTCCTTATATATATATCACATTGCTTTGAATGGAACTCCTATTACAATTTAAGAGGTAGCAATAAAAAGTTTAAGCGAGCTTAAAATCATTTATATATTTGGATTGTGCAATGTTTAAGGAAGTAAGATTGGATACGTCCTTAAGATAGCGCAAGGGTGGATCCAAAAATGCGCCTGTAGAAAGGCAAGAATTACTGATATTCCATCGTAAGCGCCGTATTTGGTCGAGGAATTGTTAGGAGCACGTTTGCGTGTATGGATTTATTTCGCGGAAAACATTTCTTTGTTCATTGTAAACACCGCTTCGCTTTCACTTTCTTTAGAGCGCCGCAGTATAAAACTTTTATTTTATTTGAAACGTCACACCGAGGATGTTTTTGTTCAATACGCTGTCAAACTATTTCTCCTTAACAAGAGGAATCCTATAATTACGAATCTGACTCCTGATCCCCATGATTATGCAATCAGTGTATACTAGTATTTCACTAATTTTAAAATAAGCTACCTTTATCTACGATCTATCTAAATTCCCATAGGTTTTCCAGAATTTCTATGGTCGTTATAACAATTTGGTTTGTCAATATAGCCTATCATTGGGTCAAATGCTGTCTGACAGGTTTCATACCGAATGTTAGGCCCTTCTTGGCACAATGATTTTGACTACGGACTACTCTGTTTACCTGATTAAGATATAGGGCTCACGGCGGGTGTGACCGGTCGACAGGAGATGCTTACTCTTCCCAGGGACCTGATCCCACCTCTGGTATATCTAGGGGTCCGTGTTTGCCCAACTCTGTGTTTTGTATTTTTATAGGAGTTATCAGATTGATCAGTGTTCGTAATATTCACCTTTCATTGATGCATGTCAAATAGGAATGTCAACGACTACTAGACTTCTCAACTGTCGCTCGGTCATACCGATCATGGACAACAATTTTCATAGTTGAGTACTCGTTAAGAATAACACAGTTGATAATGTTCTTGAATTATAAACACTTCGGTGTTTATTTGAGTAAAACTCATGTAGGGGTAAATACAAACCGGTTTTAATTCGTTCATGTTCAAATAAATCATATGAATTTGGATGTCGGTCTGTAAACATGCCTCCGAAAGCTCATGATTGAATAAGAGTACCGCAAACGGTACATAATACGCGCGTGAAATGCTAATTTAAGGTGTTTTTCTTACACCATGATTTGCAAAACTTGGCTTCAAGTAGTATCAGCAACCATCAGGGTGTGACATACTTTCTTTTCATTGTAAAAGCAAGACAAATCATGCACGATCTATGCAATATTTTCACTTGGTATAAGATGTATGTGTACCAAGTTTAATGGTCCTTGCCCCCAACGAATCGGTCGTCATCCTGCTACTATGACCTTCACCTTTGACATTAAGAAACAATAGGCATCCCCCTCTTGGCATAAAGCGTATGTATACGACGTTTGACGGTCCTAGCCCCAACAGTTCAGTTTGTATACTGTCTACAGGGTTTTCCTAGTAAGTGATATTGTGACATTGACCTTGAAAAATAATAGGCATCTTCCTCTCATTATGGTGATCAAATGCACCAACTTGCAATATCTTGGAGCCTACGGTTCGGTTTGTATCCTACTTACAAAGTCTTCCTACTGTGATACTTCAACCTTGACCTTTGATCTCTAACCTAGAAAAAACATTAGGCATCTTCCTCTCATCATGTTGATCAATAATTTTATTGTACCAAGTTGCAATATTCTGGAGCTTACGGTTCGGTTTGTATCCAATCTAATTAAAACTATATCCTAAGATACATTCACAATCGCTACAATAGGATCTGACATAACCCCACAGGGGGTCATGACAGCATAATCCTTTGCTTGGATATTCATAAGAACTATCAGCCAGTCAGATTGCGCCATACAGACAATGATTGTTATTTAGGCGGTCCCCGGCAATTCGTAAACAAGTTGCAGTAATCTCTCTCCCGCAAAGTTTATTCCACATTATAAAATGGCTTATTATCACATAAGGAATTTTTAACATTCGCAATAATGCCTAATCTATTCCGTTCATTAAAACAACAAAATGCACGATATGAATACACCCAAATTAAATTGATTGTGAAATGCGATTTATGTATGAATAGGGATGGGTATGATTTCAATGCTGTTCTAGAACCTTTCATGGTGTACTTAACTCGAGGAATATAACGCCAATCGACGTAAACGGTGCATTGTGGCGTCACACCTAGCTACGATATGTTTTCGTTCAAACCAAACAATCACAGCCATTTTTCTTGAATTGTGAACACCGACGATTTCATTGGCAACGCACTGATTGGCTAACATAAAGTTCACATGAACATGACCCATAGTCGGGTCATGTCAGATATTCTCACGCAGAGTATACGACGCGGGTCTAGGAATTCTGATTTTAATTAGATTGAGTTTGTATCCTGTCTACAAGGGTTTCCTACTAAGTAATACTACGACTTTGACCTTTGATTTCTGACCTTGAAAAACAATATGTATCTTCCTCTCATCATGGTGATCAAATATACCACGTTACAATGTCCTGGAACTTACAGTTCAATTTGTATCCTGCCCACAAGGTTTTCCTACTAGATTCTCCTACTAAGTGACACTATGACCTTTACCTTTGACCTCTGATCTTGAAAAACACTAGGCATCTTCCTCTTATCATGGTGATCAAATGTATCAAGTTGTAAAATCCTGGAGCTTACCGTTAGGTCTGTATGCTGCCCACAAGGTCCGGACAGCAGACGGACGGACAAACAGACGGATGACGCCATACCATAATACGTCTAGTCTTCGAAGGGCGTATAAAAACGGTGAAATGTATTGCATGCGTTAACTGAACGTACACTCTGTGAAGGGACAACAAACGTGTATCATATTAAAGGCCGATATCCGTCAGAATCATCGTTACCGAGTACTCCAAGTATCCGACTAGACGATCCGAGGTAAATTGACATCCCTAATGTCAAAGTATTTCTGCTTTACATGATCTGGCCCCATACATTCTTTGATTATTAGTTGTACCTCGTTTAAACAAGTAACGGATCATTTGCAATTACTGAATATCAAAGAAAACTTTAACTCTAACGTTAACTCATTTTTTGTGATGCTTTCATTGACAATAATTTTAATTTCAAAATTTAAAAAAATGCAACTTCTTTGTAGATAACAACGTCATATCATCAAACGTGAGTGAAGGATATGTCATTAGTGAACATGGAAGACTTCAGATAAAATGTGATGTGGATGGAAACCCGTTATCTACCATCACGTGGCTGTTTGTTCCAAACAACACTGTTATAAAGAACGACAGTGATGTAAGCAGTAGTACACTAGATATATTGTCAGCAAGTTGCTTAGATCACGGGAATTACAAGGTTACTGCAGATAATGGAAAAGGCCCAGTTGATACGACAACAACTCATATTGCTGTTAGATGTAAGTTTCTCTTTCTCAGGACACAATCCTGTCTATCCACACATTCACTATCATCATGTTTGGTAAAATGTTTTGAGTCTGCTTTTTTTTAGTGTCAATGACCCATAAAATGTTGTCCCCAGTAAGCATTTTTATGTATATATAAATATCTTGTAAAAGAATATTTATGGATAGAAACATTTATACGAATACATTTTATTTCTCAATGACATGTTCATAATTTGGAAAGGTAAGCCTCGACTGGATAGCGTTGATGTGCAGACGTCAGACAAACTTGGCATAGGAAATAATGAATCTCTTCAAATACTTGTGAGAATGCTATTGTATCCACAAGCGACTCTGACACAGTGGACGTTTGTGGGAAAAAATAATGAGAGTAGAGTAATTCAGAATAATACAGGCGGCTACAGCATAACAGAAAGTAAGGGAGAAAATAAACAAAACATCTCTCTATACAAAAGGAGTGTTGACACAGAGGAGTTTGGAGATTACACTATAATGGTTCTGAATGATGTTGGTAATTTCACCAGGACCTATTATGTAGATGCAGCAAGTGAGTCAGTTTTATTTTTTCGATCGTAATTATCAAATATACTGAACAGAAAGCTACATGTTTTTAACCTAAAACTATCTAAACTGAAAGTGCAAGAAATCATAGTTTTTAGCTCTTTCATGCTTAAAGCTTTTTTTCAAATAAGTTTTTCTAAAGAAGATTTATTCATAGCTTTTATGTTTTCTGCTAAACATCAGGACCATTTTAAACCAATATTGTCACTAATCATCCTTGGTTTGAGGTGGGATCAGGTGCCTAGGAGGAGTCAGATCTATCTGCGAGTGAGAACTTTATTCTTCATAATGAGTTAATTTGTTAATTTTCGACAATGCTATCAGTCTTACTAAAGCTATAATGCGAGTTATGGCATTGATTAGATTCTACATCAGAAGAAAAATCTTTTGTATTAGCCTTCAACTCAACATTTAGATGTATCAACGACGTTTTATCTGTGCACGACAATCATTTTCCTTCATGTGTCGATTCGATAAATCACTGTGAAATCGAAATAAAAGACACAACATGGTCCTCCACATCGCAAATTCTGTGGATGTCATAGCGATCTAGTTCGCAAATACAACCTGTCTGATGTGTTTTATACCGACTGTTACGCCATTCTTGGCACACAGATTCTGACTACAAATTACTAATTTTACTTGATCAAGAAATAGGGCTCACGGCGTTTGTAACTAGTCGCCAGGGGATGTTTACTCCTCCTAGACACCTCGTCCCACCTCTGGTATATCCAGGGGTCCGAGTTTACCAAACTCTGATCAAGATATAGTGATCATGGTGGATGTGACCGGTCGCCAGAGGATGTTTACTTCTCCTAGGCATATAATCCCACCTCTGGTATATCTAGGGATCCGTGTTTGTACAACTCTTAATTTTGTATTCATTATAGGAGTTATGAAATTATATCTCTGAAATTCAGAACTAAATATCTCAGTTGGAGGAATTTAATTTTTAGCTTATATGTCTTTTGAATGTAGGATATTTCGGTTATTTTAAACTACGTACTTTAAATCTCTAATTTTCAATTGTTGAATGTATATATATATATGAAAGGATATTAAGTTTCAAAATAATATGGGTGAAACCACATTGAAAACAAAGGGGTGGCGAAATATTAAATACATTTTTGAATGATAAATTTGTTACCATTGCTACCCGTAATATACATGTACCTACAGGACCACCTTTAAAACCTACCAATTTAACATTGGTATGTGTCACTTCGTCTGTAAAGTTATCATGGATTTCTAACTTCAATGGTGGAGGCAGTCAGACCTTCAAGATTTCCTATTCCACTGAAGGGAATTTGTTAACATCCTATAAAGATCTAGAGAATATCAATGACAAAGGATATGGGACACTCCATAGTTACACTCCGAGTATTGAGCTACAGGGGGCAGTATGGTTTACTATCACTGTCTCCAACATGTTTGGAGAATCTACATCAGATAATGTCCATTGCATTGTTAAAGGTAAGTATTGTAATCAGCAGTCATCCCTGGGGATATCTCAAAGGGAATCTTTAAATGTCACCCACCGGCAGAGATGCCTTTCAGTGTAGTTAAAATCACATAGTATTGACAAGTCTTTCTATTCAAAAACTTGTATTGGTACTGTATACGTATGATAAGGTTTTAAATAGAGGCAGGCTACTGAAAAACAAGTTGATGTTACAGAGGTTTTAACTGCTTCGTTTAAATTTAGCATTTTGCAAATTATATGGTCTTCATAACGATCTAGTTTGCATATACAACATATTTTTGGGTCCAATTCTGTCCGACATGTTTGATACCGATTGTTTGGCCGTTCTTGGTTCACTGAGTTTGACTGCGAATTACTCTATTCACCTGTATATACATGTAGAGTTCACGGCGGGTGTTATCGGTCGACAGAGGATGGTTACTCCTTCTAGGCACCTGATACAACCACTGGTATATCCAGGGGTCCGTGCTTCCCCAACTCTTTATTTTGTATTCCTTAAAAAGTTATGAGATTAATGAATGTTCATTATCTTCATTTTGTATTTAGAAATGGTTACTTTGTCATTCATGACCGATCGTAAGAAACATTTGTTTGCTGTTTTATGTCCCTTCAGTGAAGTTTCACTCATGAATTTAAGTTATGCAGGTCATCTACGGCCGTAGCTGAGAAGTTTCTTTATCGTGCCAAGATATGCCGTGACACAGGATACCTTACTTTTGTCGAGAATCACATGAAATGAGATTTATCACTGTTCGTTATCTTCACCATTCACTCAGACACCCTGGTTGCAAAGCCTACCGCTACCGGTCTGTAACAAATAGAAAAATAAATATGGACCATTACAAATAGGTTAACATTGTACTGAATTCAACCAGTTCCTTATTTCTACATATTTTTAAGTTGAATTCTACACCCTGTATTTCCTATAAATATATTTCTACTATTGCATGCAAATGTTTTTAGTGCAAACATTGCAGCGCCTAGATATATACCACCTTATACTTAATCAACTATGTGTTCTTATCCTTCATCTGCGTTCAACTATAGTCCAGCTGGACATTCCATTACTCGTAATGTTGATATAGTTAAATTAAGGACCCGAAATCACTTATTTTAAAGGTCCTAAATTCAGAGGACTGCTGTCTTTCAATTTAGCGACAGAACGTCATCTCTATTATGAATTCTGTCAAATATTATGCCAGATGATGGGGTTAATATGAAAAAGAAGAATTTGATACCTCTTCAGAATGGATTAAAAGTATAAGAGCAATGTTAAAATCCTATACTAGACAACTCAAAACCAAAGTACGTACCGTGTATCCTTCTGTGTTTAGTAAACCAGAAGTAATCAAAGAATTAGATAGGTTACATGAGTAATATGTTTTGGTTTCAGCTGACAAAGCTAGTAACAACATTGTCTTTGTAAGGCTCATTATAACAACTGATTTCAAACGAACTTGGCATATATTAATTGCACATTTGGTAATCTTACTTTTACTCAATCTACCCTTTCAAAAATGAAAGTTTTCAAAATCATGCTTCTGTTGTAGACACATATAATATCCCAGTCAATGGGATGGATGAACATGAGTTACCAGACCTATACTGGATTCCTAAACTTCACAAAATCCCTTACAAAGAAAAATACATTTCTGGATCGTGTAAATGTTCTACCAAGCTCCTATCTTTGCTCCTCGCGAAAATATTAACAGTCGTGAAGGAGAAACTTCAAACGTACTGTGCCGTAACATATGTCAGTAGCGGTGTAAATCGGATAAGGATTCTAAAACATTCTAAAGAACTTTGAGTAAATTTGAAATCGCAAAACTTTTCTCAAATCAACAACTTCAAAGCCACAGACACTCGACGTTTCAAATATCTAGATTAATTTTTTTTCTTTCTATCAACAACATATCAACAAGGTATATCACGCCACCATTTGGTTTTATGCTGATTTTTTTTATCCCTGTCATTTGTAGGAATAGAAGAGAAGGTCAACCATCAGACAGAGACGATTGTCGGCAGTGTTGTCGGCAGTGTGGCTTTCATCGTCGCTGTTTTAGTCATTGGGATCTTCCTCAGAAGGCGTTATAAATGCACCTGCATGCTAAGTAATGTATAAAGTTTACTTAAGAGTTGTCATGCGCATTGAATAACATATTTATACACATGTTAACAACGAATCTTTTAACGTAATTCAACATGTTTATTAAAACAAGATCATTCTATGTATTTAGCTGGGGGGGGGGGGGGGGGTGTTATGTCGTCTGTAGTCTGTTTGTCCGTCCCTTCGTCTGATTTGTGTTTTGCTCATTTTCAAATATAGCTCTGATGGTCAAACTTCATGCATATATATATTTTGGTAAAAGGAACCGAGCCTTGATCAATTATTCATTTTGACACCCCCACTCCCAGTATTTCATCAATTTCAAATTTATTGATTATTAACTACAACACGATATTAAGAATGCATATATGTGCATTGGAAAGCAACTTTGAATGACAAAGTTGCTTTTTTGCTGGGGATGCTACATTTAGGTATGATTTTCATATTCCGGAAGTTTGGTGACTCGTAAAGATTTGCTGAAAGGATGTCCCTTGTCCTAGGCTCGTTTGAGAACATTTAAGTTTTAAGAGCGCGTCTTGTTTTATATGTGTACTTTTGTTGAATATTAGAATTTAGCTTTGATATTCAGAATAGGAAAATCTTAGTAGCCCGTGGGACTAGTGATACTTTTAACGAATACTTAGGTGACCAATAGGTATGTGTGCCTCTTGTTGTTGTAAAACATTTGTAGGATAGAGGAATATTAGTTGTGAAATTTATTACCTTACCACCACAGGGCCTCATGGGCGGAACCGAATATGCTAAACTAATGAAATATTTTCAAACATGTTCTCTACTTCCTCACATGTGGCAGAAAAACTAAATGCATATTCATAATGGTCATGAAGCTCTTTATCTAGATTGTGAAACTCACGACCCGTGAGTCAGGGTTTAAGGCCCTAGGTAAGGGTAATATGAATCTTAAAAATCTCCAAACTTCAATATATATTCAAGAAAAACTAAATGCATTATTATGATGTCTATGAAGCTCTATACTTAAATTGTGAAATTCATATATCCTTGATCAGGGTTTCAGACCCTACGGCAGGGCCAATATGGCTATACTGTGAAAATGTATTAAATATCGGAAATTCTTATCAACTCCCATATACATTATATTTGAAAAAAAAACCCACAAAAAAACAAATGCCTGATTATGATGACAATGAAGCTCTTTACTTAAATTATAAAATTGATGGTTCCTTGGTCAGGGGGTTAAGTAACTAGGGCGTGGCCTATATTGTCATATAGTGAAAATGTATTAAAGCTTAGAAAATCTGCTTCAAACTTCCATTTTTCCTCCTTGAATAATTGAATCAGAATTATATGCATATTTTGGAAGATCATAAACATGTGCACACAAGACTCCATATTGAGGCTTAAATGCAAATACGAGACTCCCCGTATGGGCTATGATACTCGGGTGAGTCTTAAGGCCCATGGGCCTCTTGATATTTGTAAGCAAACGCTACGAGTTTTACGTGTTGGTGCAACCATTATGATATCGGAATCTGTTATCATGACTGGGATTGGTAAATAAATAATTGTGTCAATTCATGAATATCGAGGGTTTCGTTTTTCTGACCACACAGCCACAAATTGAGGTATAGTAAGTCTTCCCAGTCTCAGGCTAGCGACGATGGGCACAGTGCACTAAAGTATTGGTACTCTCTATACAGTATATAAGTAACATACATCTTGACGTCCCTTTGGTTTAGACAATTTTCCTCTGCTATGGCCCACACAGTAACACTAGTACTGACATTTAGAGTCCTTTTGTAAGGGAATTTGTCCTACATATCAATAAGATCATTCTATCTGAAGTCGAGTTAATAACATAAGCTTTATTGATATCACTATATTGTAGACCACGTGAGTTATTGACATATTTTACGCATGTTTCATTAGTGCCATATATAATCGTTTTCTTTTCTTTTTTGTAGAAATGGGGATAGAGCGCATGTAAGTTTCACTAACATCATATATTGCAATCATTTTCTGTATCCACGTTGGATAACAGTTTTAAATTTATTTTTAGTATGCGTTCAATTTTTCCCAAAATTCAGTAGGAAAGATTTTTTTTATTGTTAATGTATGTTCGCAAAGCCTATTTTTAATTTGCTCCTGAATACCTGTTACAATCCTTTAAATCTCCATTTAGCACAAAAATTTCCAATTAATGTATGATGAGGTGAATATTAGGAACAGTGATCAATCTCAAAACTCCTGTCTGTCAGACGATTGGCTAAATGTAAACAAGAATTAAAAGTATAAGAGGGATATTAAAATCCTGTATTAGACACATTGAAACAAAGTACGTATCAACTATCATTCTGCGTTTAGTAAACCAGAAGTCATCAAAAACTCCAAAATGTCTTGCTACGATAGTTTATGCCATTCCAGCTTGAAGCATCCCAACAGCGTGATTACGTTGGTTTTCGCTGAGTCATGGCATGACAGAAGGGTACATTTTGTCAAAACGAATAGTGTCCAAACAAACCTTTTACACTTCTTACTCCAAACAGTATTCTAGTAAACCTCGTGCGTACAAACACTTCAATAAACAACAGGTGTTCACTAACCATGGAAACGCCCGTGCATCTGAGTCGGGTATTATCCGATATTGTTAAAAAAACATCATCTTTATCGATTGTTTAGATTTTACAAATATAAAGAATAAATATAGAAAACTTATACTAAATTTATAATGCATAGTAACTTTTTTCCGCTAGTATATTAACAATAATCATTTTCATTGATATGTCGATTTGATATATCCCTGTGAACTCGAGATAGGACTCACGGCGGGTGTGACCGGTCGATATGGGATGCTTACTCCTCTTAGGCAGTTGATCCCACATTTGGTATGCCCATGGTCCAGTGTGTGTCCAAATCTTTATTTTGTATTTACTATAGGAGTATGAAATCAATATTGATTACTGTTTGTTATCTTCACCTTTGATATGAAATGCAAAATTAAGAGATCAACAAACACGGACGCATGGATATACCAGAGTTGGATCGAGTGCCTAAGGAGATTAAGCATCTCCTGCTTATCGGTCACGCCGGCCTTGAGTCATATACCTTGACCAAGTAAACAATGTAAACCGTTGTTAAAATAAGTTTGTAAAGAACGACCTAACAATTGGTATGCAAAACGTCAGGCAGGATTTAACTTAATGACAGACTGTTGTGTCAAATAGATTGTTATATTTACATTTGCAACTGTTTTCTCGTACATAACACTATTACGAGCAATACGTATTTATTTCTGGATAAATCTACTACGGGGTCAACAGAGGTCACGGCTGTGCGTATGAACATTTGTTAAAAGTAGGTAACAGATACTACTTTTACTAAGGCAATACACATCTAGAAATCGCTCTCACTTACTACAGAAATCTTTCAATAGATGAAATCAACATCACAAAATGTATTTACGGTTTTATTTGTATTCCAAGCAGTGGACTTTCATCAATACATTGATAAAAGCATTTCTGTAAACAATGTCTTTAGTTACTAGCCTACTAGGCCTAATGTATGTCTAAAATTTCGTCTGCTACAACTTCACCCTGGTCATCGGTGATGCGGAATTGTACCTACTGCTAGACGATGACATTAGGCTTTATCAAAAAGGTCATTCACAGGATCTATGGCCGATAAGTCGTCAAAGTGCATTAAGACCTACACACCACACTGCTTCCGTGCCACAACAGCCATAGGTGCTTGATGTCGGTTTCCAAGTTTATGTCGGGACATCGAATTGAGGCCTCGTTAAAAACCTATTACAAAAATTTATCGAGTCAAAAGAAGCGTCCAGTGAGCTCATGTTTATCAACAATTACATATCCAAATCCAAACCGTCCCTTAATACCTCCGTGCAGTTCCACATTTTCTGCGATGTTCAGTTCTTTCCGGAGATTCATCTGAGCTGCGTCCTCTGTCTTGTCTATATATGATTTGCCTACACCTGACGACTGCCGCCCTGTTCTTCATGTTCCTCCATCTCAGTCTTCTGTTAACTCCGTAATATCCACAGAATATCTTTCAAAGTCGGTCTTCAACGTCTTCACTTTTCAAAAGTCAAAGCGCATCACAACTCTAAGTGTAACACTGCGCATCCCCGTTTAAATCATAATTCCCTCACCCCCTAAAATTAGACATATGGAAGAGTTTTCTATTATATACTCCCGAGTTAATGTATAAGTATATGTTGATATACTTGCTTTCTAGCGTCTTAATAATTAAAACAGTTCTTCATTTTATAGAACTTTGTTTTGTGTTGTCGTCATTTTGAACATCTATGACACTTCGTTGTGAACGTCAACAATTTGAAATGTATGGAAACGTGTTGTTAACACAATTCAGCAATGTTACCGACCAAAAATGTAAATATAAGTAATAAGGTATCATTTAAAAATATTTATCGGGATATAAATATGGGTTGGTACATGATCAAATTTTCCATAAAGCCCTTCGGGCTTTATGGAATTTGATCACGTGACCAACCCGTATTTATATCCCGATAAATATTTTTAAATGATACCTTATTTCTTAAACAACGACCATAGCATTTCCGAAATGCTGTATTTTTATAAAATGTGTATCTATTTTATGGCTGTTAGAACATATAAAGGATTGTTGTTAAGTTCTTCATTGTACTAAGTGCATGTAACATACAATCTGAATACCCCATTCAATGCTATACTTTGATGGATTTCCTACAGTTGATTTTATTGCAGGCGGAGGCATTCGTGCCGTGCCGATTTATCTAGTTTAAATTTAAATTTTCAGTTGATAAAGAGGTATTGTGCAATAGTAACAAATTGAAGGTGTATTTGGTTCAACAGGTCAAGCATATGCTAAAGAATGTACTCTTATAATAGTGAATTCCCCCATGTTTACAAGTCGCGGTAGTACGAAAGCTCAGATGGTACATGTACATTCGATATCGAATCTTTTATTTCGAATGTTAAACGAACCATCTGAGCCTCCGTACGGTAGTTTAGTAGATAATATCGACACTTGTTCTCACCATGAGGCCATGAGTTCGATTCTGTATCCCTGTGACTGCGTGAAACGTTAACGTTTGACATAATTTGTGATTATCCCTTCGACTGTAGCACCCATAATTAGGAGTAAAGGATCATTCGGATATTTCCACGGAAGGCATGGATGCAATGTAGAGGGCTTTTTTCTGCTTCGGCTACTGCTTTAAGCGTCATGTATTGTTCAAAACTTGTGACACTTCCCCTGCAACCGGTGCTATCCATAGATGAAATGTTAATGGGGCCTAAAGCAACAAGCAAACTAAAAACATATTCGGAGTGCTTAGAATACATAGTTACTGAAATTAAATATGAAGTATGATATTTCCGTCATTATTTTTACCAATGATGTGGAATGATAAGAGTGTGAGCAGGTTGACAACATAATTTCTATGTACATTTATAGAAGCCTAAATACAACATACTTAGTGTTATGTACACTTTGTAATGCATCTTCATCTCTACACAGACGACAATGGACTTCTTTTGGGGATGGATATGCTGTCCATATGCATACTGATACTTAAACTATTGATTTAATGTACTGTAATGTTCAAATGGTAGCCCATCTCCACTGAAAGTGATAGTAACATGCGAATTCAGCCATTTCTATTACCTTTTTTATAGAGACGAAAATGTAAAAGCAGCTGACATGTCTAAAGATGAATCTCAAATTTCTTTGGCAGGTAAGTGATTGCATCATAATGAAAACGTCCACATACGGAACTGCCTGTCCAGCCCAACATTAAATGTTATTTTGTGAATAAGATATTGTTTAAGTTACTTGCCCAGTCATCAGGAATAATAATTAAACATGGGTAGAAAATAGAGATAGAAAAAAACTTCTAAATGCAGATGTTTCAGTTCCTTTTTTATTTTGTTCGCGTAGGAATTATATTTTCGGATGAACAGATAATTTATTCGGGTAGGGTCTACTCTGATAATTTTACTCATGGAAAACATTTCAACGATTACCATGCGACGACAGCAAAGGTGATCATAGGACTTAACACTACATTTGATCTACTAAATAGAATTTACCTCACCTAATTTGAAGATTTTGAAGTGAGGTTTTCTGATAAAAACATTACTATCCAGCTTATGTTTGTCCATCTGTGTCTCATTTAAATCTTCACATTTTTCTTCTTTGGTGTTGAATAAAACCCTGCTGAATTCGACAATTGAAAATATCTGAGTATAATAAGACAATTGTAGAGGTTAGACTGGTTCGACTGCCGATGCCAAATCCAGCAGTTCAGCTGGTAAAGCACCAAGGTT
Organism: Ostrea edulis; assembly: GCF_947568905.1. Taxonomy (NCBI): domain Eukaryota; kingdom Metazoa; phylum Mollusca; class Bivalvia; order Ostreida; family Ostreidae; genus Ostrea; species Ostrea edulis. Next base: position 28,447,187 of record NC_079170.1, read on the forward strand.
CAAATTTAGTATGTATGGTATGGTTTATGTTGTTTTAAAGTAGTTACACCCTCCTGTGACGTCATAGGAGTTTACAAAATGAATGATTTATTTAGATTTATGCATGGTATTACCATAGACTTTGTGGAAGTCCTTTCCATTGGTTATTATAAAAAAATCTTTTTTAAATGTATAATATTTAAAAAGCCAAAGTTATATATAGATAATCAATAGTATGTTTCAAAATTTTGAATCCAAGGGCAATAACTCTGAATCATTGAATCCTTCATCTAGTTCATTGTGCGATAGAGTTTATTTTTTACAGAATTTTTGAATAGCTTTGTAAAGAAACAGTTTCATGAAAATTTTATGAATACTATTATTTTGTTTTAATCATTTTGTTTTTGTAAAATTTGGTAATGCTGTTGAAGGAAAATTGCAATTTTCTGACATTGATATATGATTTTGTATTTTTATGTCTCACATCTTAAAAAGTGTTGTGACCTTTATATCTTATATGATAATTTCTTAGTTTCAAATCCAATAAATTGAAATAAATACACATTTTAAACTTTTATCAGATAGCAACGCAATTATGGAGTTATCTTAAATGACAGTATTAGTATGCTATTTCTATTACCAGTGCTGACGAACCTGAAATTTATGTTATAATTGTGTCACTCGGATCACATCGGTCGATTCCAGAATCTGCCGAAGTTTGCCGAATGATAAATGTATAAGGAAGTAGTCCGGATCTGTGGCGTTTCTGACGAAAAGATTCACTTGTGCAACAATATAAATCAAATTTATAACCAAAGTTTACATTTTTATCATATGTATATGGATATTTTAAATAATATGCCACTGTAGAACCAAATATGACGGTGATACACGAGTATCCTAGTAAACTTGATAATAACCAAAGTGATTGAAAGTCATTTTTCGACGTATCAGCATATGATCGAATTCAGGAGCAGATTATTTTATACACACTTGCTGCTTTTTAATTTAATTTTTATTTATATTTTTCAGAGCAACATGAACAGGGAGAAAGGTAAATACAGCTATTGGAGTGGAGTGGTGATGTAATGCTTTGAGAATTTCTAACATTGAACATAAATTCAGTCAATTAATATATCATTGTTTCTAAAGGATGACTACAAATACGTTCCATTGAACCGGTTTTTAGTTTTGAACTGATCAGGAGGACTTTCCATTTATTACTCAAAACAGATTTTTTTTAATAAACCTGGTTTCAACTATTATTCATTTAGTCCATACAAAACCAGAACTATTTACTCAATTGACACAATGTAGATGGTTAGTGATTACACAAAATGATCCAGAGCGGCTAACATAGGTCAAGATGTGTGGCAGTTCACCAGAAGGTGGTGACGTCTTTAGTGAGTGAAATATTATCAAATGGGCATCAAACTCTAAAACAAATCAAACGAGTAATCTCGCTTAGATACACCTTGGCAACAGCACTATGTTGTGGTAGAATGTTTATTGATTGTTGATTGGTTGGTTTTACATTTCGTCGAGAATATTTCTCTCATACCTAAACGTCACCAGTTATAGGTGAAGTACCAAAAATGTATATCTATGCTTAGCGCCCAGGGCCATAGTAGTAAAAGTTCTTTAGCATACCCCTGCAGCGACACGGGATCTCCGATTTTATGGTAATTTCCGAAAGACCCGTCATTCTCACTTCTAAATGCCGTGCGTTTTACGAAGAAGTAACCACTACCTATTTTAACGTCTAACGTTTGATGAGGTCATGCCACGAGCGGGGCTCGAACTCACGGCCACCTGGTTACGATTTTTGTTTGAGCTAATTTATTATGAACTTATAATATTGTGTGTACTTGCACTTTTGATCTTTGCATGATGTCTGATAATCGGCCTTTAGTCAATAAATGAAGGCAGTGATAAGCATTTGTACCCATCGCGTGTGAACGAAAGTATGTTTTGCGTCTCCCTGTTCGTAAGAGTTCCACAAAGGGAAAGAACTATTGGACAACTCGGAAATTGCGTATTGGGCGGGCAACAACACAAACAAATCATGTTTCTGTTTACAAATTCTAACAACACTTCACATTTAAAACATGTACTCTTTCTTTGTAGCGAAACAGGTTTACTTCAAGGACACATATCATGTTTTCAAAGTATACAATATTACATGCATTTTGTCTTCTTTATGCTTATAGTAATTAATTCTAATAGTTCGTTCGCCGAAATTTTGCGATAATTAACCACAATACAGACTTACATCTAAGCCCCGATTTCAAATAGTCAAGTTAATTAGGTAGGTAGTCACGTGGTACAGTGAGGTCACATGCGCCCTTCGGATTGTGAAAGTACTGCGAGATATTATTAAAAACTCAACTTTTTGGGGCCCAATTAATTTACCATGGGCAACATTTAAATCGATGTTGATAAATTGTCCGAGTTTTATATGTGTTCGCCACCAGTGCACACATATAACGATGTAAATAACCAAATATAGCGAGTAAAGCGTGTATGAAATCGGCAAAATTGTGAGTAAATAATGTTTATATGGGTCGCTGTCTACAAACTGTTTGGGGATGTTATTCCTTTATACATCTGTAATTGGCGCTGTTTTTCTAAAATAAACAGTGCAATCATTATTTATTTTTGGATTAGACAAATTATGATACGTTAAATTGTTGACAACTAGGCCCTATGTCAAGCTATTGTCACGCGTGCATTTCGGAAAGAAAGAAAAAGACAACACACACACAAATCAATAAAAATATTCAAATTTAAAGTGGTAATCACATTATTTTATTTTGATAAAGCAATCTTATTACTAGTTTTGAATTGTGATCTGCACGTCTTTAGGAAGTACGAAGTGGGAGCACGGCGTTATAGCCTACGAGTTCAATAAAGAAATAATTTTATAATTCAATTTAAAGTTAGGAAATACAATATTCTATTATTTGTATAATTAAAAGTTCAATTATTTTGTATCTTTATTTTTTGTTGTTGTAAATCTACCAGTTTGTAGAAGTTACATTGTATCGTCGATATATGTTGTTACAAGGTGAAGGTCAGTTGATCCGAGTGTGTATTGAATTTGAAGAGCAAAACAGAATGTATGCTATAGGCCTACCAGTGCTTATAGCTTCGATATATCCATTTTCTCGCAGTTTATCGGGGTCTCTGTCCAAGCGATGTTTGAAAAGGTGACTGGGTATGTTTTTTAAGGTAAAGTTCTTGCTCCAACAAAAAAAATTATCCACGTCTTTTTTCTCGTACCTTCCTTCGAAAAATTGAAAAATACTCAGTCTAAATCCTTTCTACCGACAACTAGTACACCCGAGCACGGCACAAAACATCTTAATGCATTATTATTTACAAGCCGTTAACGTGACAATTGGTTTTTTGTCGATTAAATCTAATCTGTTTATAAAATGGCTTATAGATGTTTTCAAACCCAAGGGCGCATATGACGTCACATAAAACGGCGCGTAAACTAGCGAAAGAAAATATGCATATCGCAAGATTTGAATTTCATCGCTTTCAAACTCGAAAACTACGCAAACTATTTTATTTAAAACACATGTAATGTAGTTTTAGGCATAAAAAGAGTTAATTTTGCTGAAAAAATGAAAAAGTTTAGAAACATGCGTTGTGTCCTTTCAGAATTGCTTCAAAATAACTATTTCATAATTAAATCAATAACAGAAAATAGTGAATGCCATAAGGAATTAGATTAGTAAAAATAATTAACTCGTATTTATTAATAAATTAGCTTCAACCCATCACCTATGTTTTGTAAACTGAAGTCAAGATCTGAATATAGCTTTGCTTGGTTTTATAATCTAGTAAAATGCAGAATGCAAATATGACAAATGGTTTTCAAGCCAACTGCAGTACTAATGAAATATTTTGCCAGGACAAAATCATGTCATTTATGTATGGTAACTTAACCAGGCCAAATCTTTGCTTATGAGCCTTTGGTAATTTGTTTTAATGAAATACAACCTATTGAATTTTGCTGATGAAATGGAATATTTATATCCTTCAGAAATGTGTATGAAGAATTAAAAGAGCGAGAAGCTGGAAATCAATACCAGGATCTTTCCATTAAAGGTAACGTTTTGTTGTTACCTGGATTTGAAAACTTACATTTCATTATACTAATTTTCATAACAAGTGCTAAAATCTAATTATTTTCTTTATACAGGAAATAAAGAAAGCAAAACGTAAGATAACTAGGCGTTCTCTCTCTCTCTCTCTCTCTCTCTCTCTCTCTCTCTCTCTCTCTCTCTCTCTCTCTCTCTCTCTCTCTCTCCACTAGACCTCTTTTGCGATCCATTGTCATCCATCACAGTTTTTCAATGCTCAAAAACTATCTACATTGTTCATAATAACCCAAATCAATGTGCATCATCTTCTGGTGAGGGCAAACAATGATAATGTAAATGTTGTTTCCACATTTCTAATTTTGACCAAGGATAAGGACACTAGTAAATATAAGCGAAATATTTATTCTGTTTGCAACTTTATAATGAAGTGATATCAGAGGTTCAAACTGATTTGAACTACGAATAACTCCGTTTACCTAATCAAGATATTGGGCTCACAGCAGGTGTGACCGGTCAACAGGAGATGCTTACTCATCCTAGGCACCTGATCCCACCTCTGGAATAATCAGAGGTCTGTGTTTGCCCAACTCTCTATTTTGTATTGCTTATAGGAGTTATGAGATTGATTACTGTTCGTTATCTTCATCTTTCATGCTAAGGAAAAAAGGGCGTTGACACCCTGAATCAAAGTAATGAAGTGAAAAATAATTTCCATATCACAGATATCACTATCCTCGAACAGAATGCAATGACCTGCATGGGCAAATAATTTGGTTAAGATCAAACTCTCTGGTATATTTTACCTATAATGATAGAAAGAAATACTTTAATTAGGTCATAAATTTGTAATGGAGAGACATTGAAATATCACATGAAACATACTGGTTGCTTATACCAGGTAGTGAGTCTTGGCCCTGAACATAAATGATTTGACCAAATGAAGGGTCCATAATAAATGATAGAACTACCTGTGAAATCAATCAGTGAAGGAAATGTTAGTACTGATCCTTAATTTTGCCATTTGGTCGCTTGAAACACTTGAACATTCGTATAACAACATTTTCTAGGCGAACCTATGAAAACATACAAGGATCCAATGCTGGCAATGAATACAAAGAAAATTCAACTGTTTCTAAAAAGAAAGGTAAGTCCAATTATATTTAGATATTCTTGTGTTACTTTCTAACCACCGCTCAATGTTGTGGGGGTATTAAAGACAACTACAATTTACGATTAATTGATTGATTGTTGTTTTACGTCCCACTCGAAAATTTTTCACTCATATTGAGACGTCACCATTACCGGTGAAGGGCTGCAATATCTAGGCCTATCCTTGGCGCTTACGGCCTTTGAGTAGAGAGGAAAGTTCATCGTGCCACATCTGCTGTGACAGGGAGCCTCGGTTTTCACAGTCTCATCCGAAGGACCGCCCCATTTAGTTGCCTCTTACGACAAGCAATGGGTACTGGGTATCTATTCTAGATCGGATCCCCACGGGATTACAATTTAAGAAATGATGATGCATATCACAAAGCCTACTATGACGTCATAAAATTTGATTATGTTTATCCTGTTGTTCATTAATCTCGGTATGTGTTACGTATGGGGTTACCCAACGTGAAGGATAAATCCCAAGTTTCCCGAGGATAATTTTAAATAAGAGAATCAAACTCTTTGAAGCAAATTGAAATACATGCATGTTTGTTTTGTCCCTTGTTTGTTGATATTTAGTCTTAATTTAAGTTTCGAGGTCTTCCTTTATGAACGTATGTGGATTCTAGGCGTCTTGAAGTCAATTAAAGTTGATGAGCCCCCTTTTCATTTTAATTCGTAGTCTACCATATTCATACTTAGATATTTGATTAAAAGTAGACATTAACGGCAAACTGACAACTCAATTGTATGACAAACGGGATGATTTCAGCTTCTCCATCGTCAACTTCACATATTTATGTAGCAATATTCCATTATCACCTGCATATGGTGTTTATATCTCTCTATCGATACCATACGCAAGAGCTTGTTCTGCGTATGGTCATTTTTTAAATCTAGGCAAGCTATTGACAAACAAGTTGATGGTACAGGGGTTTCAACAGTCTCGATTGAAGTCAGCATTTAGCTAATTCTATGGTCGTTATACCCCCGAAGGTAGGGTGAGGCCACAATAGCGGATCAAAGTTTTATATACAGGTCTATAGGGAAAATCTTTAAAAATCTTATTCTCAAGAACCACTGGGCAATGAAAGCTCAAATCTACATGTCAGTTTCCTGACATAGTGCAGATTTAAGTGTGTTAAGATCATTGTCCACAGGGTAGGGTGGGACCACAGTAGGGGATAAAAGTTTTACATGGTAAAATATATGGAAAATCTTTAAAACTCTTCTTCTTAAGAACTACTAGACCAGGAAAGCTCAAATTTACACGAAAGCTTCCAGACAGAGTACAAATTCAGGTTTGTTAAAGATCGTGGCCCCTAAAGGGGTAGGGTGGGGCCACAGTAAGGGATCAAAGTTTTACATGGTAGTATATATGGAAATATTTTAAACTCTTCTTCTAAAGAACCACTGGATCAGGAAAGTTTACAAGTATATGCAAACTTTTTGACATAATGCAGATTTAAGTTTGTTAAAAATCATGGTCCCGGGGGTAGGGTGGGGTCACAATAGGGGATCAAAGTTTTACATACAAATATATCAGGAAAATCTTTTAAAATCTCCCAAAGAACCACTGGCCAGAAAAGTTTAAATTTACATGAAAGCTTCTTGACATAGTGTAGATTCAATTTTGTTAAAATCATGGCCTCCAGGGGTAGGGTGACGCCAGAATGGGGTATCAAACTTTTACTTACAAAAATATTGCTAAAAAAATTATCTCAAGAGCCACTAGGCCAGGAAAGTTCAAATTTGCATGGCAGCTCTCTGACAAAGTGCAGATTCAAGATTGCTAAATTATGTTCTACAGGCGTAGGGTGGGGCCACAATAGGGGATCAAAGTTTTTCATAGGAATATATATTATAGGGAAAATCTTTAAAAATCTTCTTCTCAAGAACCACTTGGTCAGACAACTTTAAATTTACATGAAAGCTTCTTGATATTATATTCTTTTATTTGACAAGAATTTTTGACGCCCTTCCTTTACTTATAAAACAATGCTACATTTTCCGAATGTCAAACTGATTTGAATAGTATTTCTGACTATTTTACGCCTCTATTTATGAAGACATTGTCAATAAATGTATATAATCCTTTTGCCAAATTTGAAACTTAAGTTATACCATTTGTCTCTAATATACCCTAAATGTGTAATGTTTTGTATACATTTCCTTCCCACAAATAATAGATTCTTTAAATGTTATGTATAACAGTTTTATCTGCATCAAACATATACAAATATGGTGCAATCTAAATATATTTCATAGTCACACTTTTTATTTTGTACGTACATTTATTTTTGGATTATATCTTCAGGTTGATATACATGTAGTTGCAATAAAGTGAATTACGCAAAATCTAAGGGGGAAAAACATCATTTCTCAACACGGGGTACCTATACTGCCCGTACTGTTTGTATGTTATATTTATCTTGACTTCTTTCGAGAGTGTGTTTTAATTGCATGTATCCCAAACGACCAAGGTCGTAAATTTTGAAGTGCATGTATATCTATAAATTGTTTATGTCACTACAGTGCTAATTACTTTTTTCACACACATTATATAAACTAATGTATTAAGGATTATCTCCCTCATGCATAGCTCTATCCTTGGACAAATTTGGCTTCAGTTTTTGGCACTCTAGTTTTCCTATTAGCTCTTACAAGTTTATCGTTATTTCGAATTTCCAACATTTTGGCTTGAGCGTCACTAAAGAGACATTACTGTATTTGTCGAAATCTGTATCTGGTGAATCAAAATTGGTACCGTATACGTTTTACATTAAGAAGTTGAATATCATATATCATTAGTAAAAATATAACACATGTTGTATACCGAAATGATGCATCAATATTCATAATTTATGAAAACGTCAAGAATTCTAAATATTATAAAATATTTTTTCTTCTACTTTTCCATCTATTCATATACCTGCACCTGTAATACTGTACACAATGTACTTTTCGTTTTTGCTAATTTGTACGGAAATTCGTTAAGTCTCATTATATTAGTTTCATCTAATTTCATTTAGTGCCCTGCTATAGTTTACTATTTCATGTCTACTACTTTTAAATGTCAGTCATCAGATGTATGATATTTTAAACGTTATTGTATTTAAAAAAAAAACCAATTTATTCTTCACAATTCCTTTGCTCTGTGCTCTGTCAATAATTAATATCAATGAAATGTAAATTGTTTTCACAGATGAGAGAGACCAGACTTACTACAACACCCGGATGGTAACGCCCACTGATGTGTACGTCAACACCTCATTTCAGAACTAGTCAATCAGACTTACTACAACACCCGGATAGTAACGCCTACTGATGTGTACGTCAACACCTCATTTCAGAACTAGTCGTAGGAAGTCCAAGCCACGTCATAGTCATGTGGTCTATCAGAAGATACTTATGATTTGTCGTGTGTGTGTGTGTGTGTGTGTGTGTGTGTGTGTGTGTGTGTGTGTGTGTGTGTGTGTGTGCGCGCTTTTCCTTGCACCCCTTCAGTATTTTGAAGGTTGGGTATATTTAGATATTAAAGTTTTATGAGTTTCATTTATCTATTTTTTTTGCTTGTAAAGTATTATAGACAACTGTGAAGTCAACTTCTCATAACACTGTCCTCTCCCTTACTTCGAAGAACAGGGCTACGAGGCAGTACATAATGCCAATCCACCAATAAGTTAAAATGTAAATACGGGCTGACCAAACTAACTTTAGCTTGGATTTATTTCTGTTGTTAAATATAACGAAAACATATTCAAATATTACCGGTAAGATACATGTATATAAACTTACAAACATCTGCAAATTGATATACTCTGATGATTTATAAGATATACACTATATAAGATATGCATTTTTATAAACACTTACGAAGTTGACGTGTGTGGTGTTTTTTTAGTCTTGGAAATTTCTATATTAAGAAACATTTTGTTTATTTGATTAAGTACATGTATCATTGCTACTACTTGTTTTCAAACTAATCTTAGATTTCGGGAATAAGAGAAGGTCTTACAAAGTTTCCGTAAGATATATCATTTTAGCGATTTAGTTATCACCTCGCTATAACGATATAGCTAATTTGTTTTAACGAGACAATTAATTCGTTATAACGAAAAAACTAACTCGTTATAACGAGATACTAACTCGTTATAACGAGATTATTAACTCGTTATATCGAGAAAACTACCTCATTATAACGAGATACTAACTCATTCTAACGAAGTACTAACGTTATAACGAGAAAATTAAGTAATTATAACGAGATAACTAACTCATTATAGCGAGATGACTAAGTCGTTATAACGAGATAATTAACTCGTTATGACGAGATACTAACTCGTTATAACGAAATACTAACTCTTTATATCGAGATACTAACTCGTTATAGCGAGATAATTAACTCGTTATAAATGAGATACCAACTCGTTATAAGAAGTTAAATTTTTTTCCCTTTTCGAAAATGAGCCTATCCGGCTTTCGTACAATGAATTCATCAAAATAAAAAAATCGACGCAGCATTAGACCGTACGTCACACGAAACTCCTGTTTATCTGTGGGTAAACTAAAAGTGCATGCTTCCAGGGAGTTGTGACGTTTAACAGCGCTTTGATTTTTTATGTCTTTTTTAAAACTCTTTAAGCGTATCAGGCAGAAATAGTCCTGTACTCTGTCATTCTATTTATACAATTATAAATTAACACAATGGAGAATTATATTTGATCGTTGAAAGAAATATGCCGGAAGTGCTCGCATTCGCTGCAATGTTCAATGCACATGCCACACTTCTATTTACCTCTTGAAAGATAACATTTTAAAACATGCAACTCATGTTTACAAACACCTCAGACAAGAACTAGGAAGAAAACCTGCCAAAATGTGTGCTGGATTTTCGTCTCCGTTATTTGGATACGGCACCCTTTCATTAATTTGCCTCATTCTACCTCACTGCGTTGGTACATGTAAGTAATATCAATGGCAAGTTATTGTTAAACATTTTAATTGATAGTTGACTAATGTTTTTCTGACTGGCTTTTATATGATATTCTGTAGACGATACATGCATGTGTGTTGATAATACATATGACTAGAATGTCATGATGCATATATGCATTTACACTTTCATCTATGTATACTTGGTCAGATAATGTGTATGAATGAATGAATGTGTACCAGGCAGATGCCACTAACAAGCAGCCAGTAAGGAAAATCATGAAAGGACTGAGAGTACTCATAATCAATATTTAATTTGAAATCTATCTTAAAGGAAAATGGGATATAAATTCATGTTTTCAATTAATAAATGTCAATCACAATCACAAAGTCACACATTAATGGTTTATAAACATCCTTTATCACTAAAGGGAAATCAAATGGCATATGCTAAATGCTGAAAAATAAACATCCGTAAATTATATACTCTGATGAAATCCGTGAAGGCCAACATATCACGGAACCAAATGTTGAAAAATTAACAACACCATTAAAAGACTTTCGGAGATATTCACGGTGAAGCATAGGTAGTTTTATGTACATGATATATACGTGACTGTTTTTCTACGCTTCAATAATATTTCTGCATAGCGGGAAATTGTTTTCAAAAGCCTTCTTTCAAAAGCCGGACATTATATGTTTAACATGAACCCGGGCAACTGATATGTATTTATAAGTTACATGGTTGTGAAAACATACATAAACTTATTTTTGTTTACGTTATGGTTTTAATTTTTCTATTAACATGAAGCAGAATTTATTTAAAAACTTATACGCGAGAAGAAGAAATTCTTGCTGTGGCCTTCAATTCGACATTTAGATATATCGACGACGTTTTGTCTATTAACAATGATAACTTTCATTCGTATGTCGATTCGATATATCCCTGTGAGCTCGAAATAAAATACACCACAGAGTCGTCCACTTCTGCTTCATACTTAGATATTTTATTGAAAATACACATTAACGGAAAACTGACAACTCAACTGTATGACAACAAACGGAATGATTTCAGCTTCTCCATCGTCAACTTCCCATATTTATGTAGCAATATTCCATTATCACCTGCATATGGTGTTTATCTCTCTAAACTGATTTGATACGCAAGAGCTTGTTCTGCGTATAGTCAGTTTTTAAATCGAGGCAAGCTACTGACAAACAAGTTAATGGTACAGGGGTTTGTTTCAACAGTCTCGATTGAAGTAAGCATTTCACAAATTCTGGGGTCGTTATAACAATCTAGTTCGTCAATACAACCTATCATTGGGTCAAATGCTGTCTGACATGTTTCAGACCGATTGTTAAGCCGTTCTTGGAACACTGATTTTGACTACGGATAAATCCGTTTACCTTATCAGGACATAGGGCTCACGGCGGGTGTGACCGGTCGACAGGGGATGTTTACTCCTCCTAGGCACATGATCCCACCTCTGGTGTGTCCAGGGCTCCGTGTTTGCCCAACTATCGATTTTGTATTGCTTATAGGAGTTATGAGATTCATCACTGTTCGTTATCTTCACCTTTCATTAAAACCTTTCATGTTATTCTTAGATAAAACAAATGGTTCGTCTAAATCTAACTTCTTAAGGGATACATCATGATTAATAAAGATAGTTCCCATCAAATCATTCGAAATTGGATATAATTAACTAAATAGTTATGAAATAATAATAGGCTTTCTGAATACTTATCACCGCTTTGTGATTACCAAGAGTACGATATATTAGTTAATCGTATTTGTCCTGACAAATCAGTAAATACCTATGGGTTAAAGTTGATTTAGATGTGTAGTGAAACCGATTTGAGAATTTTGAATGGTAGGCATATTGGAAAATTGGCCAATGACTTTACATATTGTGGTGTTAACGGTTGCAGTGTTTTTGATTACGTTTTAGCTACAGTTGACATATTTCAGTATTGTCACAAATTTATTGTTGGTAGTTTCAATACTTACTCAGATCAGGCATCATTACATATTGAAATGAAACTAACTGTAAATGCGTCTGATGATAGAAAAGACAAAACTGTATATAAAAATGATCATTCTCAATGCCGTTGGAATGAGGAAATCACTGAAGATAGTAAATTATTTTTAGAATAGAAATTTACTTCAAGATTGTTTTAATGGTATTGATGTAAAACGGGGAAATCATTTAGAAAATTGTGTATAGTCTTTTGTTGAAAACTTAGCTACTTTGATGTCTGATTTTCACAAGGTACCTATTTTTCACGAAAATGATAAATGTAAGAAACAAAAAAGTGTTGTAAGCGCCTTTATGCTATTTATCGTAAAGCGCTGTTTGATTTTAACAAAGACAAATCTTTTGATAATCACTGTTTTTTAGCTTCAAGCAAACGAAAATAAAAATTCATGAACAGAGATGTAAAAGAAAATATTTGTATAAAGAGTGCAATATGCTAGAAAGTATTAGGAAGGCAAATCCAAAAATGTTTTTCTCAAAATTCGCAAAAAAGAAAGCAAACAAAGTAAATGTTTCACTAGAGGATTTACGTGAGCATTTTAAATCTTTGGCTTCTGATGTAAACCTCACTCATGAAGAAACTAGTGGTTTAACTAATGAAGATGATGTTATTTTTGAATAATTAGAAGAGGAAATTTGTTTAGAAGAAATTGAGGATGCTATTAAAAGTTTAAAGACGGGTAAAAGTCACGGAAAGGATTGTATTATAAGTGAGTATTTTATTGTGTTTAGAGACATTCTGTTACCGTGTTTACATACCATATTTAATGCAATGTTTTCCACTGGATATTTTCCTAACATATTATGCACATCGCTTATTGTTCCTATATACAAAAAGGGAAGTACTACTGACCCAACGAATTAGAGGAGAATTAGCTTGGTGAGCTGTTTAACTCAACTATTTACTTCAATTTTGAATAAAAGACTTATGGCTTGGGTAGAACATAATGATATCATCTCTGACGCAGAATTCGGTTTTAGACCTTCTTTTGGAACTGTTGATGCCATTTTTGCCTTGCAAACTGTAATTGATATATATCTTTCTAAGAAAAAGAGGTTCTACTGCTGTTTTATAGATTCTAAAGGGCGTTTGATTCGGTAGATATCCCCCAACACACTGGTGCACCAGTTTCTCATCGCAGATTTCCCCTCTCAGTTTCTTGGAATTACTGGCTTCCACACAGTTTTTGGAATCATCCAAGTCGGATTCCTTGTGGCGCTTCGGTGATTTCGTACCCGACTCGATGCGAGGCGGATCCAGGACACTTGCTACCTGCTGTTGAATGGTCGTGGAAGATTGTTTATACTTGCGAACGGTTTTATTTTATCTGTGCCCATGATTTCCTGCCCGTCATGTATAGCTGGGTTGCACAACTTTGTTTTCAACTATGATTGATGTAATTTCCCTTTAGACCACAAAGCTCACAAATAATTTTCATAAACATCTTTAATTTGTTGACCCCCACTGGTTGTCCTCCATAACGAATAGGTTGTCCATGAAGGGGTCGTCTGTAAAATGCACCTTGGACGCCCAATGCCTTGATGTACTTTCAATAGTAATCTACGATAGAGATAATATTATTATTAATCTTACCATTTTGGCAATAATGCCGAATGTGTTTGTTGGCCATTTTCAGATCCTTGAGTCCACCTTTGTACGTTTTATTGCTTCGGCCACTGTAGCTGGTGGTGCTCATCATGACCCTTCAATGCAAAAGGTTACATGCGTAAATGAACATAGTATTCTGCAGAGCTTCAGCGCTGGAATTTCAAAACAAAACCTTATCCCATAGCAAATTCTCGTCTTCTGATAGAATAGTCTGTGCCTAAATACCTATATATTAGGGTGTGATGTTTTCTCGCCTTATACTTTTGATACACTCAAAAATTGAACACAATCTAATGATTTCACATCAATTGCTGAACATTCAGGAATTTGAACTTTAACTATTATACTGTATATATTGATGAAAATTTACTCTCAACACCTCTCTCAATGGCCAAAATGTTACTCTCACAAATTGAACACAATCTATAGATTGAAGTGGTATAGTGGTTACCACATGAAATCTATGAACTTTAACATTTTTCGTATTTCATAGAGACAAAAAGGGTTTTATGACTGCTTTTAGGGCTGTAATCTTTGAAGGCAAGGCGGAAGGAACATCAAGGCAAGGTAGAGGACCCTTAGGGCTGGTTATCATTTACCGCTTTCAATTTGGAGCTGTAGTGGTAGCACCTGGTGACTCCCAAGGATCTGGAGATTTGAATTTGGAGTCCCTATTTCTACTCTATAAGGGGAAACAGGGACAAATTATCCATTGGCTAGAGTAGAGTGCCTTATATGTACTCGATGCCATGCACACAATATGGCTGTGATACCCGGAAATATTGTTTAGCTCGCCTGAACTTTGACATTTTTCGTAACCAATCCGGAGCGTCCCGGTATATAACAAAAACGAAAGTAGCAGTTAGTTAGACTTCAGTTTCAAGATTAAAATCGAGCGTCATTTAAAGAAATAGGTCTTTACTGATTACTTACAAAATTTCTCCCCATGATATAAACTTGTTCTTCGTTTTATAAGCAAAAGTAAAGTAAAAAGGGAGAGAACTCTAGGATATCCAATGTACAAAATGACATTTTACACCAGAGTATGGCGTGTGCAACGTTGCTATTCGGTAATTGTGTGATGTATATTCAATATCTTGTGCTGTATATTCATATTCTATGGTTTTGTGATGCATGTTCAATATCTTGTGATGTATATTCAATATCTTGTGATGTATATTTAGTATCTTGTGATGTATATTCAATATCTTGTGATGTATATTCAATATATTGTGATGTATGTTCAATATCTTGTGATGTATATTCGATAATGTATATTCGATGATGTATGTTCAATATCTTGTGATGTATGTTCAATATCTTGCGATGTATATTCATATTCAATATCTTGTTATGCATATTCATGTATTCATATTCAATAATGTGATGTATGTTCAATATCTTGTGATGTATATTCAATATCTTGTGATGTATATTCATTATCTTGTAATGTATATTCAATATGTTATGATGTATATTCAATATTTTGTGATGTATATTTATCTTGTGATGTATGCAAGGTGAAGATAACGAACAGTGATCAATCTCATAACTCCTACAAGCAATACAAAATAGATAGTTGGGCAAACACGGACCCCTGGACACACCAGAGGTGGGATCAGGTGCATAGGAGGAGTAAGCATCCCCTGTTGACCGGTCACACCCGCCATGAGCCCCATGTATTCGATAATCTTGTGATGAATAGTCAATATCTTGTGATGTATATTCAATATCTTGTAATATCTTGTGATGTATGTTCAATATCTTGTGATATATGTTCAATATCTTGCGATATATGTTCAATATCTTGCGATGTATATTTATATTCGATAGTCTTGTGATGTATGTTCAATATCTTGTGATGTATATTCGATAATCTTGTGGTGTCTATTCAATAATCTTGTAATTTATATTCAATATTTTGTGATTATTTTCGATAATCTTGTGATGTATGTGCAATTATTGCATTTTGGGTTTTATGACGTAACAGAGTTCTACTAAAGTAAGGACTATGTTCATTGGTTGTAAATAACGAAGGTATCCGATGATGCAACTACATGTATGTTACGAGTATATAACTCGGTATGAATATTTAGGACCTGTCCTATTTAAGTCAGAACTCTGGGGTTCAAAATTTTTATTTTATGGTACATTGTGTTTCCCTTTATATGCATTTAGTTTTTATAGAATATCAGTAAAATTAAAGAAGTCCTTCAAATTATAAAGACTTTAAATCACTAGGATCATTTTGACCCCATCCTAATACCAAATGCTTGGGATTATGAAATTTACAATGTTGACAAAAAGTTTCTTGTTCCATTCTGTTTCAATTTAATATCATAAGCATTAAAGAAGATGTTATCCTGCATCATCGGATAGGTTTGGTATTTCCAACCAATGAAAATTGTTCTTACTTTAATAGAACGCCGATACTGAAAAAAACATCACAAAATTATCGAAGATAGTAACGTTTTACACGCCATACCAAACACAATTGTTCCTGATGAGTATGTGACAAACTTGTGCTTATCAGTTCATATAATCCTCCATCTTATGGCGTCGGTGGCCTAGTGGTTAGGCCGTCAGACTCTCAACCGAAAGGTCGTGGGTTCGAGTCCTGGCCGCGGCAGGGCTGACGTTTTGTCCTTGGGAAAGGAACTTTACATGAATTTCCTCACTCCACCCAAGTGTAAAAGGGGTACCTGGCTATAGACAGTGAAATATATTGTTAGAATGTTAGTGTTCTAGCGCTTGTAATGGCAGCTTGCACTGTATGCTTCCTAGGAGGCTGAGAAAGTTCTAGATTGATATAAGGTCTGCCGGGGTAATAATATACATTGATTATTGTAAAGCGCTTTGAGCAGCATACGCTGGAAAAGGCGCTATATCAAACCAATCATTATTATTATTATTATTACCTTTGTCAAAATTAGCGTGTCACATTAAATCTTTATTTCACTCCAGTAATATCGAGATTTGTATGACCCAGGAGTATGTACAGAATCTTATCTTTCAATCAATTATGCAACAATATCGTCTTTCTTCTTGAACTTCAGAAATTGCATATCATTTGAATTGTTGAAATTAGAAAACAAGTACTTTGTTACTAGCTTGAAAATACAGATGTATATTTAATTGCTGTTATAAAATTTAGAAATTCATTTCAAAATTAAAGATTATCTCCCTCACGCATAGCTCTTATCCTTAGACGAATTTGACTCCACTTCTTTGCCACACTGTTTTCCCTATAATAGCTCTAAAACGTCATTGTTATTTCGGATTTCAAACATTTCGGTTGAGCATCACTGAAGATATATTATCTATCGAAATGCGCATCTGGTGCATCAAAATTGGTACCGTATAAGTTTTACATGCATATTCACTTATAAATAATTCCTCTTGTCATTATTATGAATTAACAAATGACTATCACATTTTGACAAGAAAGAAAAGAGAGTAAGAACAAAAACTGAAGAACCAAAAAGAGGGCTTCTTCAGTTAAAACTGTAATTGGATCAAACAAATTAAACAGTAAAGGAAAAGGTTATGACATCAAATATGAGAATGCATGAATGATACGATGCGAAAGATAAACAAGATGGGCATATACAACAGATTGACAATGTCAATGGTATAAACAAAACGCAGAAAAGCAAATATCAATTTTACAGTATGAATAAAATGCATGTAAATAAGCGAATTTTTAGTATCAATGGTACTGATACTAAACAAGAGGAAAAATGATAATCAAATGAAGACAACATGAAGAAAGACAGACATTGACTGAAGACAACACTATACCCAAGTAATTCGTCCAACATGATGCATGTGTACTGTGTTTCTTCTTTCAGCGAATCACAGCGTCATCAGCATATGAAGTTTGTATAATTTTGGGATCAGAGATTTCTGATTCAAATGTATATTTCTGTACATTCGGAATTTTCTTTCCTTTTCGTTATGGTTGGACTTTTCATTATGTTTACCTGATCAAGACATAGGGCTCACGATGGGAGTAAGCGGTCGACAAGGGATGATTACTCCTCTTAGGCACCTGCTCCAACGTAGAGGGCATTAAAAACTGATCTTACGCAGAACAAGCTCTTTCTTATCGAATCAGTTGAGATATATAAACACCATATGCAGGTGATAATGGAATACCCCTACATGAAATAGGAAGTTGACGATGGAGAAGCTGAAATCATCCCGTTTGTCATCAAGTTGAGTTGTTAGTTTGTCATTAATATATATTTTCAACAGAATATTTAAGTATGTTGCAGATACGGAGGACTGTGTGGTTTTTTTTTTATTATTTCGAGTTAACAGGGATATATCGAATCGACATATGAATGAAAATGATTTTTGTTAGCAGATAAAACGTCGTCGATATATCTAAATGTCGTGTTGAAGGCCACACTTCTCATGTAGAAGTTTTCGAGTAAACTCTGCGTCATAAGAATATAAAAACTGGTCACCTAACAAAGGAGCACAATTCGTGCCCATGGGAATTCCAACAGACTGTAGTTGAAAATATTGATACACCATTTGAAGTTCAAGAAGAACGTCGTAGTATTCCTTGTTGCATTGTAAAATATTTATTTTAGAACCATAAAAATACCATCACCCGATTGTATGTCACTTCACAAGTATAAATAAATATATATATATATATATATATATATATATATATATATATATATATATATATATATATATTTCGAAAACATTCAAAAGCAAAGTGAAATCTAAGTGTTGGAAGACATACACATTAAGGGGAAAATGTGTGTTAATTTGCAGCGGTTGTAATTTCGAAAAAAAATTATTTCTAGATTTTGTTTTCATTAAGATACATATGCATATATAATAACAAAACTATATCTCTATTGTTAGATCTACATTGTACTATAGGTACGAATTACGAGTACCTTGTACAAAGATGGAGGTGCTACTGCTTTTTATATCTTGCCCACCACCACTTTTCTGACAGTCGACGGTCTGGTTGTGAACAGGATTTAACAATGTTAGTTTGAATTTCCACGGAGTTCCAAAATCACACTCTATGAGTGCATCATCAGTGTCATTGTTACATGACTCGAATCCTCATCCTACTGAAGCATAATGAATTTTAAGTCCCTCACTGTTGATATAAAAGAACTGATATACTCCACTAGTCTGGTTTGATTGACATGTCAGCACTAAAATTTGTCCCTCTCTGGCTGTGGCAGGACTCTGTGGAGTTAACCTTATCTCTTAACCTGCAAAATATGATAGAACAGAAAATGAAATAGCAAGGATGGAATTGCGCCTACCGTTATTTTCCATGGGACTCCCACTTTTGAAGTAAAAAAGGTCTTCTAAGACTTATGAAAAGTCCGTTTGAGAGTAATACCTTGTGAATTTACAGTTATTTGTAATATCACCCTAAAGATAAATAATATCAAAAGTGTGTAAAAGTGGAATTTCGTCAACTTCTACTAATAAACCACGATGTTTCCCATTGATTGAGAAAATACAGCATAATTGAATGAAATATTAGTCAAATCTAACTTTATTTGAAATTTGTTTCATTCTTTGAAAAAGCATCGCTTTCTATATTTTAGTTTAGAGATTCATATTTTTGTAAATTTTTAAAAATTGTCCTTTTTCAGTGATACATATATTTATAAATTTTAAGAAATTGATAAATTCTTATTTTCTTCTGTTATATCGAACTGCGGATTCAAATAATATCTATATCTCAGGAACCAAGTGGAAACTACATTGTCAAGGGCCTGTAGATGCCAGAAAATGTGTCTATATTCAAAATTTTGAAAAGCACTTTAAACAGATAATTTACCATCCGTCAGCACTGCATACGAAGCGTTCCGTGCAAACGGTTTGCGTTCCATATAAGAATAATTCGTACCGTTCCGTAGTAGCAAGCTTCAGAGTATGTATCTTTATTTTTATTTTTAAACCCTATATTTTGTATTCTGCAACAATATCACCATGCCGAACCGGCAAGTGTTCCTTGCATAGGGGTCTGCTTTTGAGGTACATGTATGCACTCGTTAAACCATTTGCAGACAAGTGCTCATGGTCCTCAACTACAGACGAGTTGTCAGTTTCATACTGTCTCGTTTTCCACCATTGGCATTTCGTTTTCTAGAACACTTCAAGTGTACTGGTCCCCGAAATATAGCACTTAATTACGTACATGTAGTTTATGTTCCGAAATAGATAGAATCCATTCTTTAGGAAATGGTCACATGTGCATTATGGTACGTAATTCTCCTGAATATCCACGTCACTGATGTTGATGTAAGTAAACTGAAACTCATCTGGGATTGAGAAATGATTCTCCTTATTTTACAAAAAAAAATTTAGTAAGTGCAACATCGGAAAAAAACAACTATATAAAACGTTTTGTCGACATGTTAGCTCACGGGCACTTCCGTAATGGGGGCTTCCCCCAGCATCCTTGCTTTATTTTTTACCTATGATGGTACACTGTAACGCACATGATCAGCTTGATTTGTCGGGATCTATCGCCCCAAACCTCTGCTTAATTACACTCAAACGCCACTGGGCTTTCTAATCAATTTTACTACACAAAACATTGATGAGTTTCACGTCTCAACATCAGAGGCGACAATGGAATTCGCGGCGTGTTTACAGTCCGATTATCAACTGTTCCTGCACAGTCGCGTAGTATTGGGGACCGACATAATAGAAACTTTCCGAAATCTGCATGCAACAGTGTAAAGGAAATTTGACAGTTATTCATCTAGATCTCTCAGGAAGGGACCCATCCAAAATGATGTCACTTTTTCTAATCGGAAAATACACACGTACTTTTCACCAGTTTCGAACGTAGATCATGCAACTTTTGCATCATGATGCTTCTTCAAGCGCCATATTTCCCTTTCAGTATTCTCTCTAATCATTCTGTGCGCCGTTTCCAGACGACCATGCAGAACCCAGACCCATTGATTTGAAGGAGTATCATTTACATCCAGTGGCACCTCTTACATCTGGTATATTGGAGTAGTTGATTCCCTCCCTAACATCAACATGTTTGGGGGGAAATTTGTTGCCTCATGCGCTGTAGACCTGTAGGCCATCAGTTGGTAAGGGAGATAAACATCCCAGTCACATTGATCTTCCTGAATATAGGTACGAAGTATTGAGAGCAGTGTCTGGTTAAATCGTTGTACCATCGCATCTGATTTAGGGCAGTAGGGAGTGGTACGCGTTTTCTTAATCCCTAGTAAGTGACACATCTCAAAGAACAGTTTGCTGTCGTATTGGCGAACTTGATCAAAATGAATTACATGTATTGAAGGCATTATTGTGCGTGTTTCAGTTTCAACCTCCATATGTTGTAGAGTGAACGCTTCTGTCCACTTTGTGAAATAATCGGACACTACAAGTAATTGTAGGTAATTACCTTTGTCTATCTCTCGCAACTCGCATAATATACCTGCCACAATTCTCTTCATTCGGGTATCTGAAACAGCAATTATGCCCTTCCAGAACATGTAAGGGACTGTAGAACACTGTGTGCGTTCAAGAAGTCACTGAAAACACATTTTTCCAGGACTAGTTTCTATCATTTCAGTCATTCGTGTTTGCTGTTTCAGTGCATTAAGATTATCCTGTCTGTTTTGACTGTGTGTTTTAGTTTTCGAGTACCATTTTGTGATGTTTTATAAAAAAAAATCTATGTTTTAATGTATTATAACTGACACTTTATATACTGTGTGTGCGTGTGTGTATTTCATTATTATTATTATTTTAATGCGCCCTGGAACTGATGTTTATTCTTATCTAGCATATTTATGGTATCTTGTGTTTTCATGTTTTATATGAACAATCAAGATAGGTACAGCTACGGACTGTTTACATTTCATAACGCCTTTTATATCATTGCTTTTTAATGTTTTATTTATTTTCTATGTATTATGTGTATAACATTCTGTCGTAAGGTAAAGCACCTTTGAGCGTACCTAGAGTATGAAAAGGGTGCTATATAAATATGGTATTATTATTATTATTATTATTATTATTTAGTATAGAGACCTTTTGTTTAGGAATTGGATTCCTACAAAAAAGTAGAACACACAATACTGATAAAAATAACTTGATCAAGATGTAGAGCTCACGGTATGTGTGACCAGTCAACAGGGAATGTTTACTCCTCCTAGACATCTGATCCCGCCTGTGATATGTCCAGGGGTCCGTGTTTGCCCTACTCTTAATTTTGTATTCCTTATTTCAGTTTGTTATCATCACTTGTTCATTCTTGGGCATGGCGCAGTTTTCACAACCCGAAATATACTGATGGACATCTTTTGAAGACTAGGCCAATGACACGTTTGCCTTATTTTGGCGAAAGTCTTGGCAACCCCTAAGTGTCCTAATATATGACTGCCACGGCATATTTTGAATACTCTTCTGTACTCTTAATGTGGTATAGTATGCTAGTATGTTTTCTTGCATGAGGATAGCAGTACCCATTTCCGCACTAACAGTCCTTTTCTTATGCATAATCAATCATATTGATTCCACAGTTATTTCACTACAAAACCTTACTGTAATATCTAACAAAGAGAAGGTCTTTAACAATTTCAACTTTCAACTACAATTACTTCAACATTCTCCTTTGATTGTCTTATCTGTATGACGAAATTGTCTTTTCCAAACTGATAAGGCCGTGAGCCACTGGCTTTCATTATTTTTGCTTACTCTCTTCTAATCTGGGCTTGGCTAGTAATTTATCATAACATATGTTCTGAGACAGCAAAGTCAGGAATGTGCCAATATCAGTTAGAGATTCGGTTCTAAATCGATTTACTTCCGCACATATCAAAATGTTTGCCTTTCCACATAAATTACATGCCGTTATATTTCCTTTTGAGATTTTTCAGGTTTTTAGCCTTTACTTAACACGAATACGACGCACGTTGCCTTCTGCAGGCTGATCACCGCGCTTACTAGCTTTATCGCTTTCTTCTTCAATTTGGGACGAATGTGTACTTCCTCTGAACAGTTGTAACACTTCACCTTCCCGTCGTTCTGTCTATTGACAAATCTGCGCCATTCAAAGAATGCGTTGACTTGTATCCTTTTCTTGAATGTGCCTTTTTAACAATTCTAACTTATTCTGGAGCGTTTTCATTATGTCATAAAAATCTCTCGAATATGTTTCGTTTTCATTTGTGGATTTCGTGCAAGCGACTTCTCTTTTCAGTTTTATACAATACATCCAGCTCAACTGTTCAGGGTATGGCTTCGTTTAAATTTTGAGATCTGCTTTGTTTCAAGCGCAATTGTAATGTCGGAATCTACTTGTGTATTTTATGAAATCATCTTTCCAAAGCCTTTCCTTTACTTCCATTTGTTACGACGGATAAGCCAAACAAGTGAATCTTCTGATAGCTTGTCCTAACTCTGCCTAGGTCTCAGATACCCTCTGACGTCTCTCTTTTAATTCTGCACTTTAAAGCTGTTTGATTTCGCTGCCTCTAAGGAAACATTCCCAAGCACTCCTTGAGCAGCACCTCGTAATGATACAGCTAAATAAAGTGCTTCCTTTAAACTTATCAAATTATTAATTACCCCGCAAGCATCAAAATCAGATTTGACTACCAACAAAAGACGCCGGGTTTAAATCCTATTTTGTCGTGTTTTATATATGGCTGTCGGCCTTTGCATAGATATCTTTATTTTGTCTGGTTCTCAGAGAGTGATTCCGCGACTCCGCTCATTGCACAGGTAGGTAAATAAGGTTGCGCTTATATCGGTATGTAAGGGTACACATGCAGTGAAAAATGGGGTTACATACACGCAGAGGTCTCACTCGGCGCTCTCGCAATTCCAGATGCGCATTCGACAGGGTTAGTGGCGTTTTGGTAATAAGCGGCGGTGCAATCGGTTGATACTGTTGCGAGCTTTCAGTTCATTTTTTTTTTATTCTGTCCAAATGCAGAATTTTCAGTGCTATTTCGTCCAGTCGTTTTTCTCATAGTGATGGCACCCGTGCTACTACCTTCCACCCGAGGATTTTTCGTTCGCTTCTCATTCAATATAACCACTGTATAATCAGCCTCTTCTCCAGACGAGCACCCTAGCCCTCCCTGTTCCTTGGTCTTCGATTTAATGCCGAAATATCGCAAATAACTCTTTTCAATATATGATAATTCCTCATCCAGTGTTTCCTCTTCCAGAATTTCCTCCATTGCGGTCATCATTCAATAATCAGAAATGAGAAAACACTTTATCTGATTAATATATCTACGTGTAATACTATCCTTTATTTTCCGAATGCCGTTACCACCAAATCTATAACATTTTTAGGTTCGATTTGGAATTCGTTTACTCTTCATGTGAAGGAGAAAATTCAAACGTACTGTGAGACTACATATACCAGAAATGGTGTAAATCAATGTGAATTTAAAAACATTCTAAAGAACTTTAAGTAATGAAATCGCAAAACATTTTGCAAATCAACAACATCAAAACGTGCGACTTTTTCAACACATTACAAGACCATTCCTCACGATGAATTAAAGATTAGACTTTTTGACATCATAGATAGTTGCTTTTTCAAAAAAGGGAAAAGGGAAATATTCATATTTAGTGATCAGTGATCCAAAAAATTACTTTGTAAAACACCACTCAAATACTCTGAAGTTAAAATAAAAAATATGCTTGAGTTCCTCATTGACAATATCTCCGTAGTCTTTGGTGATCAGGCCTTCCAACAGTCTGTTGGAAACCCATGGGCACGAATCGTGCTCTTTTGCTACCTGACCTGTTTTAATATTCTTATGAAGCAGAATTTAATAATAATAAAAAAAAAACAACGTCTACGTGAGAAGAAGAAATCTCTTGCTTTGGCCTTCAATTCGACATTTAGATATATTGACGATGTATTATTTTTTAACAATAATAATTTTCATTCATATGTCGATTCAATATATCCCAGTGAACTCGAAATAAATGACACTACAGAGTCATCCACGTATGCTTCATACTTAGATATTTTATTGGAAGTAATTATTAACGGCAAACTAGCAACTCAACTTTATGACAAACGGGATAATTTCAATTTCTCCACCGTCAACCTACCATTGCGTCAAATGCTGTCTGACGTGTTTCATGCCGATTGTTAGGCCGTTCTTGGCAAACTGATTTTGACTACAGATAACTCCGTTTACCTGATCGGGATATGTGGCTCACGGTGGGTGTGACCGGTCGACAGGGATGCCTACTCCTGCTAGACACCTGATCCCACCTCTGGTGTGTCCAGGGCTCTGTGTTTGCCCAACTATCTATTTTGTATTGCTTATAAGAGTTATGAGATTGATCACTGTTCCTTATCTTCATCTTGATAACAGTTGAAAAGATGACGTAAGAATACTGGTCACATTGTAGAGACGTTAATTCATTGACGAGCTGGATGAACTTCCATTCATGAACACACCGTCACTGTACCATGTAATGTTTGCTGCTGGTCTGGCAGGTCTTGATACATATCTGAAGGTGACGGACGTTCCTTCAATGACCTCTACACTGGGCGTTTGTGACAGTGTGACACTACTGATGGGCACTGAAATAACAACGCCTTATTATCATCATCACTATAATTATTAGTGCTATCATTATTACATTTTACAAATATATAAATCACATTCATAGCGCGATCGATTTGATTGATTGATTGTTTTTATGTTTTTCGCCACATTCAACAATTTTTCAGTTATATAGTGGCGCCCAGTTTTTGATGGTGGAAGAGAGAACCCAGATACAATGTAACTGGGAAGAGACCATCGACCTTCCGAAAGTAAACTGGGAAACTTTCTCACTTACCGGCGCGAGCGGAATTCGACCCTGCGTCGATCAGAGGTGAGAGGCCGTGTGATTATGAGCGCGATGCTCTAACCACTCGGCCACGGAGGCCCCTGCACGATCGGTAATGTCAATAGTTTTGATTGTTTCGTCTAGAGTAAATATCACCATTTGACAAAATACCCATCAAGCCCGATTTGTCGAAAGCTGATTACATCTAACACAGTGATTAGATTTAATGCAGTCATCATCAAGTGCTCAGTTAACGCAGTGGTTAAATTCTGTTTTTCAAATTACCTAAAATTATGTTAACTGAGTGAACCACTTGCTAATCACTTGATTACTCAATATGCACATTTACTTGCTATACAAACAAAAAAATTTTGTCGTGAAGAATTCTGGGATGAAGTTGAATTTGAATTTGCTATTGCTTACCCATGTGTTTGTATCAGTCACTGTTAATGAATTATTACAAAAAGTCACAACAGTGACTTCTATAATCTTGGGGGGGAATGAGACCATTGAAAACATAGATGAATATCGTATTTGAAATCGGATCGTTGGTCTTGGAAGGGGGTGTCCTTCGTTGAATGGGATATAATTCATGAAATTATAAATCTTTATAAAATAATAAATATGGACCTATTGAAAACTATTATAAGTATAACTGCCAATGAATACCTATCCTATTTTATGCTGATCAATCGCAACTTCTGAGGTTATTTCTTGACTTCACAGAAAGGCCCAGGAATGTGGGATTGGCTGTAGATTTAAGCGTCTATCATGTCCCCTCATTCTGGAAATTTTCATAAACCTGATTCAAGACTAAAATCTCGGATTGAAGAAACGAACAGGCATAATTTATTTATTCAGAAATTGCCAAATCGTATTTCTCCTGTAAGATCAAAATCAAGCATCCATTAACAACTGATTTACTTCATATAGTATCATCTTAAGTTGTCAATTAAAAAATAAAAACTGGTTAAGATCCACGAAAGCGTATCTACCACTTTACTCTCGTGTTTGCTATTTCAAGGTAGTTTATCGAAAACGATATTTGATAATCAAGTAAGATTATACTATAGCTTACGGACTTTAACTTTTATATGAAACAATATCAAAGGTGCAGGCAGTAACTCTGGAGCAAGCGTTTCGGAGTTTATCGGCAAAATTTATCAATTTATAAGTAGATATATCACCAACTTGCTATTAAATTATAGAGAGTTGTGAGGATTTTCTTGAAATATTAGTCCTGTGGGGCACCGGGTTGGAATAGACATTACCCCTTGCTTGCTGTAAGTGGCGACTAAATGGGGCGGTCCTTCGGATGAAACCGAAAAGTTGGGTTTAAAGTGTTAATGGTAGTAATAGAGAGTGTTAAGAGTTTATTGAAAAACTCTAGCATGCTAGGGTTTCTCTAGCGAAATGCAAATATAAAAAACATCAGAAATTAATCATATTGAATTAAATAGATGTACCCCCTGCTGCCCCACAACTGACAGCTGGTGGATCTACGTCAGTGGATGAAGGGCAGCCCATTACATTAAGATGTACCTTGTCTACGCTGGGTAATCCTCCCATCACGTGGAGCTGGGTGTGTGGGGATGACATACTGACCACTGGAGTGACCAATACAGGGACCCAGTCAGAGCTGACATTGACAGCAAACAGAAAGTACAACCAGAGAACGTGTCAGTGTAGAGCCACAAGTCCAAGTCCGTCATTGGCGTATAACAGGATGTCAGCAACACAAACTATTACCGTGTACTGTAAGTTAATTGTAAAAATGTAATACTAAGTTGACTGCAATTATACATTATATTCATTTGTAGCATTGTGGCACTATGTTTAAGAATATCTCAAGATTTCAGATATGTAGAAAAGTATTACAGGTTTACATTTCTATAAGAATATCTAATTTACTCCTTTGTATGTTTAAATCATGCACAATGCATATAAATAAAAGGATTTAATCGTTTTCAACACCTGTTTAAACTTAATTTGGGGTTCAACGTTTAAATAACATTCTGTAACTATGAATTCAAAACTCAGTAATAGAATCTAATTACAATGAAACAGCTGAAATTCATGCTAATTAATTTGATTAATTGATATAATGTTGAATGTAATCTCATGTTCATGGAGGAAGGAAATAACTGCAACACATTTTAAGCTTTGAAACATCTGCAATGTGATATATAGATTTTCTTTAGATGGGTTTTGACATGTCACTTTCATTTAAAACGGCCAAGATTTAGATCTGGTCGCGGTAACTGAATAGTATAGCTTTTGTGTCGTTACAATGAGAAGGTTGTGAGTTCCAAGGCTCGCTCGTCTCATGGCCAAGTAAAACCTAAGACGTTTGCATAGGCAGTGATTTTCCCTTCGCCTAACAAATTGAGAGTTTCGGGTCTTTCAGATATGACTGCTACGGCCCTAAGCGCTAAGCATAGGTACTTCACCTACAACTGCTGACGTCTCAATACGAGCGAAACATTCTTGAAGGGACGAAGTACAAAGAAACAAGCACCAAATATATAGGGTACCCCTGTTAAAATTCACAGTTTATTTATGAATGAAATTGATCTTAACATATTCTTAATATATTTGCCAATCAGCAAGTAGAAGCAACGTTAAACAATAAACAATCAATCAACACGACAATGAAGACACATTTTGTTTCAATTTCGTTAGATCCTATTTTAGTACCGCCTGTCCACGTATGAATTTAATTCTATAATCCACGAGCTCCGCGACCTAATTCGCAGCTTGTTGAAAAATGTTTTCTAGTTTAATTTTAACGCTGTATTTCAGAAAGACTAATAAATAAAGTCTCCCTACATTACATAATAGTTATTTGTTCCGTTTAGAATATACCCCCACTACTTCCCTATAAATTCCTTACTAAATATATCAAGGTGAGGTCATGTTCATTTGTTATGTTGTTCGAACAACGTAAAAGTCAATGATACATATATTTATAGTTATGTACTTGAAAATATTCATATCTAAAAAAAAAAAACACTCAGAAAAATATACACAATGAAATGTCTTTCTTTGGTTTGATAAATGGGAAATGAACGTCTACAACATTACATGAAAAAGGCGGAACGTGCTAATGCAGTTTGTAAAGTTTTCTCTGCAATTTTTGTGAAAATCTATCCTATTTAACAAACTAAAAAACAGACTCAGGCTTCAAAATACGTTAATATACATAACGTAAATTTTGCTTTTACTGATATAAAGGAAAACAGCATTCTTGTACCATCGAACATTGCACTAAAATAGATATTAGTTTGTAGTATTAAATACAACGTTTTCAACCGTCTTAAAAACTGAAAAACGTGTTTTGTAATTTGTTTCCATGGTGTTGAAACTTTGATGACAAATATTATCATCTTAAAGTTTCATACACTGAAGAGACATTATTTGTCGAAATGCGCATCTGGTGCATCAAAATTGGTATCGTACAAGTTTTACATTCAACGTCATCAATTTGGTTTAAATAGACGCACCCCCTGCTGCACCACAACTGACAGTTGGTGGATCTACTTCAGTAGATGAAGGTCAGTCCATAACATTACGATGTACCTTGCCTACGCTGGGTAACCCTCACGTCACATGGCGCTGGGTATGTGAGGACGACACACTGACCACTGGAGTGATCAATATAGGGGCCCAATCAGTGCTGACATTGACAGCAAACAGAAAGTACAACCAGAGAACTTGTCAGTGTAGAGCCACAAGTCCAAGACCGTCATTGTCGTATAACAGGGCATCAGGGACACAAACCATCACCGTGTATTGTAAGTAAACTGTATAAGTTTAAGACTACATTGACTGCAATTATACATTATATTCATTTGTAGCATTGTGAATCTATGTTTAAGAATATCTCACGATCTCAGATATGTAGAAAAGTATTACAGGTTTACATTTCTATAAGAATATCTAATTTACTCCTTTGTATGTTTAAATCATGCAAAATTCATATAAATAAAAGGATTTAATCGTTTCCAACACCTGTTAAAACTTAATTTGGGGTTCAACGTTTAATTAACATTCTGTAACCATGAATTCAAAACTCAGTAATAGAATTTAATTACAATGAAACATCTGACATCCATGCTAATTAATTTGATAAATTGATATAATGTTTAATGTAATCTCATGTTTATGGAGGAAGGAAATAACTGCAACACATTTTAAGCTTTGAAACATCTACAGTGAGATATATAGATTTTTAGATAAGTTTTGACATGTCCCTTTCATTTAAAATGGCAAAAATATAGAACCAGTTGCGGTAGCTAAATATTAGAGCTTTCGTGTCGTGACCATGAGGAGGTTATGAGTTCGAAGACCCATTCATCTCGTGACCACGTAAAACCTAAGACGTAAGCATAGGCAGTGATTGTCCCTTCGCCAAACGAATTGAGAGTTTCGGGTCTTTCAGATATGACTACTACGGCCCTCAGCGCAAAGCATAGGTACTTCACCTACAGCTGCTGACGTCTCAATACGAGCGAAACATTCTTGAAGGGACGAAGTAAAAGAAACAAGCACCAAATATATAGGATACCCGTATCAAAATTCACGGTTTATTTTTTAAAGAAATTGACCTTGGCATATTCTTAATATATTTGCCAATCAGCAAGTAGAAAATCGACATTCAGCATAACTAGGTGTGGCACGATAAAGATCCCTCCCTGTTCAAAGGTCTTAAGCACCGAGTATGGCCCTAAATTTTACAGCCCTTCTCCTTTAATGTTGACGGCTCCATATGAGTGAAAGATTCTCGAGAGGGACGTTATACAATATACAATCAATCAACTCAACAATGAAGACACATTTTGTTTCAATCTCATCAGATCTGGTTTTTAGTATCGCCTGTCCACGTATGAATATAATAATATAATCCATGAACTCTGTGACCTAATACGCAGCTTGTTGAAAAATGTTTTCTAGTTTAATTTTCATGCTGTATTTGAGGCTAATAAATAACGCTCCCCTACATTACATAATGGTTATCTGTTCCGTTTAGAGTATATCCCCCACTACTTCCCTATAAAATCCTTACTAAATATATCAAGGTGAGGTGATATTCATTTGTTATGTTGTTAGAATAACGTAAAAGTCAATGATACATGTATCTATTTTTGTCTACTTGAAAGTATTCATATCTAAAAAAAAATTAAATAAATAAAAACTCAAAAAGATATACACAATGAATGTGAAGTTAACGAACGGTGATCAATCCCATAACTCCTACAAGCAATACAAAATAGATAGTTGGGTAAACACGGACCCCTGGACACACCAGAGGTGGGATCAGGTGCTTAGGAGGAGTCTTCCTTTGGTTTCTTTAATGGGTAATGAAGGTGTAAAACGATACATACAACAGGCAGAACGTGCTAATGCGGGTTATACATTTTTGTCTGCAATGTTTGTGGAAAATCTATCCCATTTAGCAAACTATATTACTTATTAATTATTGATTACTGGTCTCGAGCGCGTGTTGAATGCATTTTCTCGAACACCTGTGAATGAGGAATTATCATTATCATCTGATTTATATTCTCCTTTCATTATACAGATTGTGAAGTGTTTAGTTTACTTAGAATTTCGGGCTTTAAAATACTTTAGAGTACATATAATGTAAATTTTGCTTTTGCTGATAGAAAGGACCAGAGCATTCTTGAACCATCGATAATTGCACTAGAATATATATTGGTTTCCCAGGTTTTATACTACGTTGATATGTAAAGTCATAAATTTGGTTTATATAGACTCACCCCCTGCTGTACCACAACTGACAGCTGATGGATCTACATCAGTGGATGAAGGACAGTCCATTACATTAAGATGTACCTTGTCTACGATGGGTAACCCACCCATCACGTGGAGCTGGCTATGTGGGGATGCTAGACTGACCACTGGAGTGACTAATACAGGGACCCGGTCAGTGCTGACATTGACAGCAAACAGAAAGTACAACCAGAGAACATGTCAGTGTAGAGCCACAAGTCCAAGACCGTCATTGTCGTATAACAGGACATCAGGGACACAAACCATCACCGTGTTCTGTAAGTAAATTGTAAAAAGTTTATAACTGAATGAAGAGAAAGGCATTTCAAGTATGATTTAATTGTACGTAAATTTAATTTACATTGTGGTATTGTGAAAATTATATACCTTGAATTGAAGTTGATTTGGTGGTAAAATATTTTGACTTTAAGTCTTATTCAGAATAACTTGAGCCCGTCCTAAAATGTATTTGCAAATTATTTTCCATTGATTGATTGTTGAATATTTCTTTTAACTTCATACGTTTAACCATTATAACACACATAATTACTCAAAGTATGCTTTCAAATTACAGCATCTGTAATCCGATTTGACATTTACAGGTTAAACACAACCATTCTATACTGAGGTGAGACACATTGATATTTTGATGTAGAAGTTCCTATGACAAACATTCACACACTCAGTAACGCATATTTATAAAATCCATTGACTGGGATATTAAATGTGTCTAAAACTTAAACATGTTTTTGAAGAATTTGTTGGTTTGAAAGGGCAGTTGAAGTACCGGTACATGTATAAGTACAATTACCAAAAGTGGAATTAATGCCAAGTTCGTTTCAAATACAGTTGTAATAATAAGCCTTACAAACAAAGACAATATTGTTACAAGCTTTGTCAGCTGGAACTAAATCATATTCCTCATGTAACCTATGTAATTCTTTTATCACATCTGGTTTACTAAACACAGAGGTGTAGATTATACGTATTTTTGTTTTGATGTGTCTGATGTTGGACTTTGATATTCTCCTGATACTTTTAATTCATTGTGACAAGGTATTAAGTTCTTTTTTCATAGTTAGCCCATTGTCTGGCATAATATTCATCAGGATTCATAACAAGAGGCCCAATGGGCCACATCGCTCACCCGAGTTACCTTGGCCCATATGTAAACATTTTCCTATATAGCTGCATGTGAAACCTTTGATCCATATCTGAAGACTCTCCATATATATTTGCATGTAAAACCTTAGTCCCTATTGTGGCACCAATTTACCTCTGGGGGCCATTATTTTTACAAATTTGGATCTGTACTGTGTCAGAAATCTTTCATGTAAATATAAAGTTCTTTGGCCCAAGGATTCTTGAGAAGAATATTTTTAAAGATTTTCCCTATATATTTGAATGTAAAACTTCGATCCCCTATTGTGGCCCTACTTACCGTACCTATACTGGATTCCTAAAACCTCATAAAAACCCTTACAAAGATGCATTGATGGATCCAGTAAAAGTTCTACCAAGCCCCTATTTCTGTTTCGCAGGAAAATATTAACAGCTGTAATGGAAAAACTTCAAACGTACTTTGCGACTACATATGCCAGAAATGCTGTAATTCAAATGTGGGATCTAAAAAGTTGCAAACAACTTTTAGTAAATTTGAAATCGTAAAACTTTTCACAAATCAACAGCAACTAAACGTATTACTTTTCAACACTTTACACGAGAATTCCTCATGACGAATTGAAGACTAGACATTTTGATCTCATAGACAGTTGCTTCTTCAACAAAAATGGAAAACGGAAACATTCATATTTAAAGCTTATCCATCGTCAACTTTCCATATTTATGTACCAATATTCCATTATGACCTGCATATGGTGTTTATATCTCTCAACTGATTCGAGCTTGTCCTGCGTGTAGTCAGTTTTTAAATCGAGGCAAGCTACTGACAAACAAGTCGATGGCACAGGGTTTTCAACAGTCTCGATTAAAATCAGCATTTTGCAAATTCTATGGTCGTTATTATTATTATTATTTTATTCATTTATAAAGCGAAAAATTACATATAGTTTCTGTGCTTTTAATCAATGATAACATACTAATAAAAGACCTGCAAGAGTTATAAAGGAAATGATAAAACAATAGAAAGAATTTAAATAAAACATGGTAGTAAAATGACAAAGTGGTGGACTTTGACTTGACAAGATACAATTGACATACATGTATTTTACATTCAAGGGGCATATTTATGCTTGAACAAGAGTGTTTTAAGTTCTTGAGGAATGGTCCATGTGCTTCAAGCTCTCGAAGTTCCAGTGGCAATTTATTCCACAATTGTACACTTAGTGTTTTTATGGCTCTTGCATTGTATTTGTTTAATGATTTCTTCACTACCACTTTTCATTGGTCGGATGATGATCTCAAGGTCCTATGTGGCTGGTAAACAGGACAAAGCTCTCTCATGTATGCTGGTGGTGCGAGAGAGTGTGTAGTGACATATGTATGGTTGTCAGCACTTTAAACACAACACGTTGTTTTGCAGGCAGCCAGTGTAGTTGTTGAAGTACCGACAAAATATGTTGTCTGTAGCAAGTTCTTGTAGTCGGTACATGGGGCGATCGGTTATGCCAAGCAGGAGGGCATTGTGATAGACAAGGTGGGATATGACTGTTGCATTGATGACCTTCGCACACGCTTCCTGGGTGAGATGGTGTTTCACCTTGGATATTCTCCTGATGTTGATGTACATCTTCCTTACTACGGAGCTGACTTGTACTTCCATTGATAAGGTGCCGTTCAGGGCAACACCGAGGTTTGTAACAGTAGACTTAGATGTCAATATTGCCTCACCAATCTTCAGACGGATACACTTCGCACTGGTTGTGGGCACTAGCAACCACCATTATCTAAGTTTTTCCTTCATTTAGTTTAAGTTTGTTCACAGTCATCCAGGTTGGGATATTCGGTATGCAATCCTCCATAATGTTGACCAGATAAGTCCGCATGGCAGTCGGTTGGTTTTTGTTACACTCAAACGGTTGTAAAGTTGAGTGTCATATACGAACCCATGACGATTTATGGCATATTGCTTGA
Organism: Ostrea edulis; assembly: GCF_947568905.1. Classification (NCBI taxonomy): domain Eukaryota; kingdom Metazoa; phylum Mollusca; class Bivalvia; order Ostreida; family Ostreidae; genus Ostrea; species Ostrea edulis. The sequence continues at coordinate 28,481,746 of NC_079170.1, forward strand.
TAACTCTCCTGAGTCGGAGAAGGTACACCAGGAAGAGAAGAGGGCCGAGAACAGACCATTGGGGCACTCCGGTGGACACACTGAGGACACACTAGTGCTGATCTCCACCGCTTGGTTGCGGCCACTCAAGTAAGACTGTACCCAATGGAGCGCTTTGTCTGTCAATCCAGCTTCCTCACGTAGTCTCTCCAGCATGAGGATATGATCGATGGTATCAAATACCGCACTTAGGTAAAAAAAAAAAAAAGGACAAGGAGCATAGCATCACCATCATCCAGTACTGCTTCTACGTCTGCTTTTATTCGCAGGATGGCTGTCTCAGTGCTGGTACCGGTCTTATAAGCTGACTGCAGATCATCATGTAGACCATTCCTGCTGAGATCGCTATTAAGCTGCTGTGCGACGACATGCTCGACGACCTTGCTGATGAATGGGATAGTTGATGCTGGTTATAACGTTCTATTTCGTCAATACAATCTATCATTGGGTCAAATGCTGTCTGACGTGTTTCATACCGATTGTTAGGCCGTTCTTGGCACACTGATTTTGACTACGGATAACTCCGTTTGCCTGATCAGGAGATAGGGCTCACGGCGGGTGTGACCGGTACACAGGAGATGCTTACTCTTCCTAGGCACCTGATCCTACCTCTGGTGTGTCCAGGGGTCCGTTTTTGCCCAACTATCTATTTTGTATTGCTCAAAGGAGTTATGAGATTGATCACTGTTCGTTATCTTCATCTTTCATTTAGTGATCAGGCATCCAAAAAAATACTTTCTTAAACACCTCTCTGAATCCACACAAAAGTACTCTGAAGTTGAAGTAAAAACTATGCTCGAGTTCCTCGTTGACAATATTTTCATAATCTTTGGTAATCAGGACTTCCAACAGTCTCTTGGAATTCCCTTAGCCATGAATTGTGTTCGATTGTTAGCCGACCTGTTTTTATTTTCTGATGAAGCAGGATTTATTTCAAAACTTCTACCTGAGAAGAAAATAATCTCTCAGGTGGCCTTCAATTTGACATTTAGATGCATCGACGACGTTTTATCTATTAACAGTAATAATTGTCATTCATATGTCATTTCGATATATCCCTGTGATCACGAAACAAAAGGCACCACAAAGTCGTCCACTTCTGGTTCATAGTTAGATATTTCATTGAACGTAGATATTAACGGCGAACTAACTATTCAACTTTATGACAAACGGGATGATTTCAACTTTTCCATCGTCAACTTTCCTTATCACCTGTATATGATGTTTTTTTCTCTCAACTGATTCGATACGCAATAGCTTGTGCTGCGTATGATCAGTTTGTAAATCGAAGCAGACTACTGGCAAACAAGTTGATGATACAGGGGTTTCAACAGTCTCGTTAAAAGTCAGCATATCGCAAATTCTATGGTCGTCATAACGATCTAGGTTGCCCATACAACCTATCATCGGGTCACATTGTCTGACGTTTTTCATAACGATCGTTAGGCCGTTCTTGGCACACTGACTTTGACTACGAACAACTCTGTTTACCCGATCATGATATAGGTGACCCCTTTATTTCATAACGAAGAGGTTCATGTCCTTATGTTGTGGATTTGTGATACTGTAGTGAAAGTTAAGTTATACTTGAACCCTTGCATGCTAGTGGTATATTAAAAAAGATACAAGGGGAAGATACATTGGCCGTTCAAGTTTCTGAGGGAAACTCGGGGTTTTTTGTTTTTATTCTTTTCCGTCCTTATATATCTTTCACATTGCTTTGAATGGAACTCCTTTTACAATTTAAGAGGTAGCAATAAAAAGTTTAAGCAAGCTTAAAATCATTTATATATAGTGATTGTATAATGTTTAAGGAAGTAAGATTGAATATGTCCGTAAAATAGCGCAAGGGTGAATCCAATAATGCGCCTGTAGAAAGGCCAGGATTACTGATCGTCCATCGTAAACGGCGTATTTGGTCGTGGAATTGTTAGGGGCACGTTTGCGCGAATGGATTTATTTCGCGTTTATTTGAAACGTTACTCCAAGCATTTGTTTTGTTCAATACGCTGTTAAACTATTTCTCTTTAACAAGAAGGATCCTAGAATTATGAATCTGACTCTTGATTCTCATGATTATGCAATCAGTGTATACTAGTATTTCACTAATTTCAAAATAAGTTACCTTTATCTATGTTAACTTCTATGGTCGTTATAACAATCTGGTTTGTTAATACAACCTATCATTGGGTCAAATGTTGTCTGACTTGTTTCATACCTATAGTTGGACCGTTCTTGGCACACTGATTCTGACAACGGACTACTCCGTTTACTTGATCAAGATATAGGGCTCACGGCGGATGTGACCGGTCGTCAGGGATGCTTACTCTTCCTAGGCACCTTATCCCACCTCTGGTATATCCAGGGGTTCGTATATACCCAACTCTGTGTTTTGCACTTTTATAGGAGTTATCAGATTGATCTGTGTTCGTAATTTTCACCTTTAATTGACTCATGTAGGAATATCAACGACTACTCGACTTCTCAACTATCACTCGGTCATACCGATCATCGACAACAATTTTCATAGTTTAGAACTTGTAAAGAATAGCGTTGGAAATAATGTTCTTAAATTCTAAATACTTCTGTGTGTTTGTGAGTAAAACTCATGTAAGAGTCAATACAAACCGGTTTCAATTCGTTCATATGTTCAAATAAATCATATGAATTTGGATGTCGGTCTAAAAACATGCCTCTGAAATCACATGATTGAATAAGAGTACCTCAAACGGTATATAATACGCCCGTGAAAAGCTAATTTCAGGTGATTTTCTTACAACAAGATTTGTAGGACTTTGTTTCAAGTAGTATCAGCAATCATCAGGGTGTGACATACTTTCTTTTCATTGTAAAAACAAGGCAAATCATGCACTCTATGTAATATTTTCACTTGGCATTTGATTTAAACATATTTTATTGAGACACTTTACAGGATTTGGCATAAGATGTATGTGTACCAAGTTTGATGGTCCTTGCCTCAACGAATCGGTCTGCATCCTGCTACTACGACCTTCACCTTTGACAATAAGAAACAATAGGCATCCTCCACTAGGCATAAAGTGTATGTGTACAACGTTTGACGGTCCTAGCCCCAACAGTTCGGTTTGTATACTGCCTGCAGTATTTTTCTACAAAGGGATACTGTGACCTTGACCTTGAAAAATAATAGGCATCTTCCCCTTATCATCAGGATCAAATATACCAAGTTGTAAAATCCTGGACCTTACGGTTCGGTATGTATATTGCCCACAAGGTCCGGATAGACAGACGGACGGACAGACGGATGACGCCATACCATACCATACGTCTCCGACGGGCGTATAAAAACGGTGAAATGTATAACATAAGTTAACTAAACGTACTTTATATGGAGGGACAACAAACGTGTATCACATTAAAGGCCGACATCTGTCAGAATCATCGTTACCGAGTACTACAAGTATTCGACTAGACGAACCGAGTTAAATTGACATCCCCGATGTCAAATTATTTCTGCTTTACATGATCTGGCCCCATACATTCTTTGACTATTAGTTGTACCTCGTTTAAAAAATGCAATTTCTTTGCAGATAACAACGTCATAACATCAAAGGTGAATGAACATGTCATCAGTGAACATGGAAGACTTGAGATAAAATGTGATGTGGATGGAAACCCGTTATCTACCATTACGTGGCTGTTTGTTCCAAACAACACTGTTGTAAAGAGAGAATCTGATGTACACAGTAGCTCACTGGATATATTGTCAGCAAACTGCTTAGATCACGGAAATTACAAGGTTACAGCAGATAATGGAAAAGGCCCCGCAGCAACGAGAAGAACTCATATTGCTGTTAGATGTAAGTTTCATTTTCTCAGAACACAGTCCTCTCTATCCATACATTCGTTATCATCATGTTTGGTAAAATTTATTGAGTCTGCTTTTTTCTTTAGTGTCAATGACCCAAAAAACGTTGTCCCCAGGAAGCATTTTATGTATACATCAGTAAATATCTTGTAAAAGAGTATTTAAGGATAGAAACATTTATACGAATACATTTTATTTCTCAATGACATGTTCATAATTTGGAAAGGTAAGCCTCGACTGGATAGCGTTGATGTGCAGACGTCAGACAAACTTGGCATAGGAAATAATGAATCTCTTCAAATACTTGTGAGAATGCTATTGTATCCACAAGCGACTCTGACACAGTGGACGTTTGTGGGAAAAAATAATGAGAGTAGAGTCATTCAGAATAATACAGGCGGCTACAGCATAACAGAAAGTAAGGGAGAAAATAAACAAAACATCTCTCTATACAAAAGGCGTGTTGACACAGAGGACTTTGGAAACTACACTATAATGGTTCTGAATGATGTTGGTAATTCCACCAGGACCTATCATGTAGATGCAGCAAGTGCGTTAGTTTTATTTTTTCGATCGTAATTATCAAATATGCTGAACAGAAATCTATATGTTTTTAACCCAAAACTATCTAAAGTGAAAGTGCAAGAAATCAATGTTTTAGCTCTTTCATGCTAAAAGCTTTTTTTTTCAAGTTTTTCTAAGGAAAATTCATAGCTTTTATGTTTTCTACTAAACATCAGGACCATTTTAAACCAATATTGTCGCTAATCATCCTTGGTTTGAGGTGGGATCAGGTGCCTAGGAGGATTAAGATCAATCTACTAGTGAGAACTTTATTCTTCATAATGAGTTAATTTTGTTAATTGTCCACAGTGCTATCAGTCTTACCAAAGCTATAATGCGAGTTGTGGCATTGATTGGATTCTACATCAGAAGAAAAATATCTTGTAGTGGCCTTCAACTCAACATTTAGATGTATCGACGACGCTTTATCTGTTCACAACAATCATTTTCCTTTATATGTCGATTCGATATATCACTGTGAAATCGAAATAAAAGACACAACATGGTCCTCCACATCGCAAATTCTGTGGATGTCATAGCGATCTAGTTCGCAAATTCAAATCACAAATTCTGTGGATGTCATAGCGATCTAGTTCGCAAATACAACCTGTCTGATGTGTTTTATACCGACTGTTACGCCATTCCTGGCACACAGATTCTGACTACAAATTACTCATTTTACTTGATCAAGAAATAGGGCGTCACGGCGTTTGTAACTAGTCGACAGGGGATGTTTACCCCTCCTAGGCACCTGATCCCACCTCTGGTATATCCAGGGGTCCGTGATTACCAATTCTGATCAAAATATAGTGCTCATGGTGGATGTGACCGGTCGACAGGGAATGTTTACTCCTCCTAGGCACATATCTAGGGATCAGTGTTTGCACAACTCTTAATTTTGTATTCATTATAGGAGTTATGAAATTATATCTCTGAAATTCAGAACAAAATATCTCAGTAGGAGGAATTTAATTTTTAGCTTATATGTCTTTTGAATGTAGACTATTTCGGTTATTTTAAACTAAGTACGCTATATCTCTAATTTTCAATGTATACTTATTTTGTTGAATGCATATATATATATATATATATATATATATATATATATATATATATATATATATTAAAAGAAATAGAATAAACAGTACACAAAGTTAAAAATTGAACGCAAGCGCTTTCATTTTATAATCCTCAGGCGTTACATTTTAAAATAGTTTTGAAATGGTTTGACGTCATAAAGGCGTCCTAACATTTCACGTACATAACGACGTCATAAACGAATGAAGGGAAAAGGATTTTACGTTAAGCATATTATGACGTCATAGATAATAACAGTAAACATATTTTACAGTAAGCTATTGAGAGCCGGTTTTAAAGTCTTAATAAAGTGTCTTTCTTTTTCTCGTCGGGAAATAGTATTTTCTGTATACAGTTTATAAAACGGAAATACACTGAATTGTCCGTGGCCACACACATCTATATGTTCACTAACTTTAATTTTTCTGTATTCTCTGAGGATTATAAAATGAAAGCGCTTGCGTTCAATTTTTAACTTTGTGTACTGTTTATTCTATTTCTTTTAATATTTTATACCGGACACTGTGATTTTTTTTAAAAACACAATTTGGATATATATATATATATATATATATATATATATGATAAATTCGTTACCATTGCTACCCGTAATATACATGTACCTACAGGACCACCTTTAAAACCTACCAATTTAACACTGGTATGTGTCACGTCGTCTGTAAAGTTATCATGGATTTCTAACTTCAATGGTGGAGACAGTCAGACCTTCAAGATTTCCTATTCCACTAAAGGGAATTTATTAACACCCTATACAGATCTAAAGAACATCAGTGACAAAGGATATGGGATACTCCACAGTTACACTCCCGTCATTGGGCTACAGGGGGCAATATGGTTTACTATCACTGCCTCCAACATGTTTGGGGAATCTACATCAGATACTGTCCATTGCATTGTTAAAGGTAAGTATTGTAATCAGCAGTCATCCCTGAGAATATCTCAAAGACAGTCGTTCAAAGTCATCCACTAGCAGAGATGCCTTTCAGTGTAGTCCAAATCACGTAGTATTGACAAGTTTTTCTATTCAAAAACTTTTATTGGTACTGTGTAAGTATGATAAGGTTTTAAATAGAGGCAGGCTACTGAAAAACAAGTTGATGTTACAGGGGTTTCAACTGTTTCGTTTAAAGTTAGCATTTTGCAAATTCTATGGTCGTCATAACGATTTAGTTTGCATATACACTGCACAACCTATTGTTTGGTCCAATTCTGTCCGACATGTTTGATACCGATTTTTTTTGGCTGTTCTTGGCTCACTGAGTTTGACTATGAATTACTCTATTCACCTGTATATACATGTAGGGTTCATACCCCTTCAGTAAAGTTTCACTCATGAATTAAAGCTATACAGGTCATCTTCGGCCGTACCTGAGAAGTTTCTTTATCGTGGCAAGATATGCCGTGACACGGGATACCTTACTTTTGTCGAGAATCACATGAAATGAGAATGATCAGTGTTCGTTATCGTCACCATTCACTCAGACCCCCTGGTTGCAAAGCCTACCGCTACAGGTCTGTAACAAATAGAAAAATAAATATGGATCATTACAAACAGGATAACATTGTACTGAATGCAATCAGTTCCTTATTTCTATAGATTTTTAAGTTGAATTCTACACCCTGTATTTCCTATAAACATATTTCTACTATTGCATCCAAACGTTTTTAGTGCAAACATTGCAGTGCCTAGATATACACCACCTTATACTTAATCAACTATGTGTTCTTATCCTTCATCTACGTTCAACTATAGTCCAGCTGGACATTCCATTACTCGTAATGTTGATTTAGTTAAATTAAGGACCGAAATCACTTATTTTAATGGTCCTAAATTCAGAGGACTGCGGTCTTTCAATTTAGCGACAGAACGTCATCTCTATTATGAATTCTGTCAAATATTATGCCAGATAATGGAGTAAGTATGAAAAAGAAAAAATTTGATACCTCGTCAGAATAGATCAAAAGTATAAGAGGAATATCAAAATCCTATACTCGACATCTCAAAACCAAAGTACGTACCATGTATCCTTCTGTGTTTAGTAAACCAGAAGTAATCAAAGAATTAGATAGGTTACACTGTACATGAGGAATGTTTTGGTTTCAGCTGACAAAGTGTGTATCAACATTGTCTTTGTACGGTTCATTATAACAACTGTATTTCAAACGAACTTGGCATTAATTGCACATTTGGCAATCTTGCTTTTACTCAAACTACCCTTTCAAAGATGAAAGTTTTCAAAACCATGCTTCTGTTGTAGACACATATAATATTCCAGCCAATGGGATGGATGAACATATACTATACTTGATTCCTAAACTTCACAAAATCCCTTACAAAGAAAATTACATTGCTGGATCCAGTTAATGTTCTACCAAGCTCTTATCTTTGCTCCTCACGAAACTTCAAACGTACTGTGCCGTAACATATGCCAGAAGTGGTGTAAATCTGATATGGATCATAAAACATTCTAAAGAACTTTGAGTAAATTTGAAATCAGAAAACTTTTCTCAAATCAACAACTTCAAAGCCACAGGCACTCGACGTTTTAAATATCTAGATTTAAAAAAAATCTTTATTTCTATCAACAACATATATCAACAAGGTATATCACGCCGCCGTTTGGTTTTATGCTGATTTTTTTTTTATCACTGTCATTTGTAGGAATAGAAGAGAAGGTCAGCCATCAGACAGGGACGATTGTCGGCAGTGTTGTCGCCAGTGTGGCTTTTATCGTCGCTGTTTTAGTCATTGTGATTTTCCTCAGAAGGCCTTATAAATGCACCTGCATGCTAAGTAATGTATAAAGTTTACTTAAGAATTGTCATGCGTATTGAATAACATATTTATACACATGTTAACAACGAATATTTTAATGTAATTCAACATGGCTAATTCTATGTATTTAGATGGGGGGGGGGGGTGTTATATCGCCTGTACTCTGTTTGTCCGTCCCTTCTTCTGATTTGTGTTTAGCTCTTTTTTCAAATATAGCTCTGATCGTCTAACTTAATGCATATATATTTTAGTAAAAGGAACCGAGCCTTGATCAATTATTCATATTGATACCCCCACTCCCACTCCCAGTCTTTCATCGATTTCAAATTTATTGATTATTGACTACAACACGATTAAGAATGCATATATTTGCATTGGAAAGCAACTTTGAATGACAAAGTTGGGTTTTTTTTGCTGGGGATGCTACATTTAGGGATGATTTTCATATTCCGGAAGTTTGGTGACTTGTGATGCTTTGCTGAAAGGATGCCCCTTGTATCATACTATGTACTTGTTTCACATTAATGATATTGTCTTCAGTTAACCTAAAGAACATTTGATATTTTGGAAACAACGGAATGTACTTTCATCAATATATAAATTATTTCATAGGCAGAAACAAATACAATAGCCAAGTATACAAGAAATGGGAGATCAACACATGTTCAAATACATGAATTCGACTTCATTATGAAAATTACAAATTGTACTTGTGAAATGAATAACACGAAATAACTGTGAATTCGACATCCTTACAAGGATTTTTTTTTCGTTTTTCATACCCTGCTTTTGCGCTATTATATATGTTGTGTATTTATACCCACTTCATTTCAGAATACATTTAAATATCTTCATACATATCATCATAGTTCTAAGTTATGAGTTATGAGATTGATCACTGTTCGTTATCTTCACCTTGCTTCTAAGTAAAGGATATAGGCCTACAGGCCTCGATCAGTTCTTTCTCTCACAGAATGGACATTTTGAGGCTTTTATCCTACTTAAAACATTACATCTTTTGTTCTAAGAATGGACAGACTCAGGTAAACCCATTGACAATGATAATTATTAATAAAACTATTTTGAATAGTCTGACAATATAACCAGTCTTGCGTAGAATTCCGTTTCTTTTGTTCACTTATTGGATAGTATCAGATAAGTAGTCTTCTACTGCAGGTTTTATATTCACTCTTTCTATAGTACTGAACAATATCAACATGTCTTCCTCTGATGGGAAAAGCATTTTCATTGCACGATCAAAATTTAAGGATTTTAGTGAAAGTACTGCAAATATGTGTTATATTCTGGATAAGGAGGGTCAGAAAGTTATGGAGCCAAAATTTGATCTGGAAAGCTTTGTGGTTTTGAATATTTGGATGAAGATATAATAAACCCAGCCAAAAAACCCAAATACGCCTATCTCGTGAAATGAAATTATTTATGAAAGCGAAAATAATAAATCAGAATTAGGATATGCTAATAAAGAAAACATAAAAAAGCATTGTGAAGAAATTTCGGAATGTGCCTCTGAATCCAGCGAAATTCAAATACAGTATGGAAATATGTCTTTCAAATTTAAGTTTTGATGCGATAAAGTAATGGCCAACGGAATTAAAAATTTGTGAATCTTACAAGTTGAAGTAGATAATTCTACTAAACAGAAATATCGTTTTCAAGTGTTTCAGTGATTTTTCCGATATCTGTGTTGATTCTTACTTGTAGGGAATTTAGAATTAAATTTGTATCTCTTTGACAAATGTATTGTTTTCTCTTATTTTCAGCCTACATGTAGACGTCTAATAAGTTATTGGGTTTACCTGGCACTGTCCAATAAGTTGACAATTATTGACCATTATTTTTAAGAACAGACAGTATATGTCCATTCTTTAAAATAATGGACAGCAATTGTCAACTTATTGAACACCTACAGGTAACCTTTTCACTACAAGTGGACTTTCTTCTGTATAAAAGGCTAAAAAGACAAAGGATTGCGTAACAAAAATGTTTTAATCACAATTATGTTGAAATCATTATCTTCTCATATTTTCCCATCGTACATTATGGATAGTAAGTACTTCGTTACTAGCTTGAAAATACGGATGTATATTTAATTGCTGTTCAAATTGTTGAAATTCATTTCAAAATTAAGGATTATCTCCCTCATGCATAGCTCTTATCCTTGGACGAATTTGGCTCCACTTTTTTGGCACGCTGTTTTTGTCTATATTTAGCTCTAAAACTTCATAGTTATTTCGGATTTCGAAGATTTCGGTTGAGCATCACTGAAGAGACATTATTTGTCGAAATGCGCATCTGGTGCATCAAAATTGGTACCGTATAAGTTTTACATAGTAGGCATTGGTAAACAACAGTAAAAATCCCGAATGAATGTCCCCAAGTTGATATTGAGGTACACACCATCAAATGCCCACCCGAAGTCATTGCATAATAGAGCGGACCAAACTGTAGAGGTCCGCTTCCGCACAACGACTGATGTTCCTGATATTTAATCAAGAATCGTTTTAATACCCTTTTTTTTTTTTTTTATCAAATTCAAGAATGAAATTCTAATTTAACAAGCGCACATTCGTTACAATTTTGTTAGTTTTACGTCCATTATTATTTGTAAACAGAAGTAACATTATAACCAGTTACAAAATATGTAAACAGCTGTGACGTCAGAAGTCAAATTAGTTTCTACCTGGGTGGTTCAGTACCATCGTTACAAACCACACCTATTGTTTCCGTTTGCTCTATGTCATAGCCGTGGTTGTATGAATTTTAGATACTTTTGGTCATATATAAACAAATCGGGGAACGTTCACATTTGGGGGGGGGGGGGGTAGTAAAAAAATACTCGGGGATTATCGCGTGGCTCGTAGTGAAATAATCCAAGGATTGCCGATTGGGACAAGCCCAGTCTCTGTTGTAATGGCGAATTTCGATTAACAAATAGCTAGATAGTTGACTTGCTTCTAAGATTGATCTGTCATCTTTTTGTTATCAAGTCACCTGATTCACTCAGGTGAGCTATTGCCGTTGGTCTTCGTCCGTTGTCTTGCGTTAACAATTTTACATTTTTAACTTCTTGAAAACCACTAGTCGAATTGTTACCATTTTAGGCCACCTGAGTAACATCATGCGGTGTATTGTAATTGGTCTGAGTCCGGCGTCGTGCGTCATCCGTCGTGCGTTAACAATCGTTTATTTTTAACTTCTTGATAACTGTCATTCCAATTCTTTTCATATTTGGTAGGGCAAATATTGCTATATAGTGAAAATGTATTAAATATAAGAAATTATTTTCATCTACTCCCATACATGTATATATTTGGAAAAGAACTAAATGCATGATTATGATGAACATGAAGCTCTCTACTTAAATTATAAAATTCATGGCTCCTGGGTTAGGGGGTTGAGGCCCTAGGGCGTGGCCAATATATACAATAGGTGTGGTTTGTAACGATGGTACTGAACCACCCAGGTAGAAACTAATTTGACTTCTGACGTCACAGCTGTTTACATATTTTGTAACTGGTTATAATGTTACTTCTGTTTACAAATAATAATGGACTTCGGGTGGGCATTTGATGGTGTGTACCTCAATATCAACTTGGGGACATTCATTCGGGATTTTTACTGTTGTTTACCAATGCCTACTATGTAAAACTTATACGGTACCAATTTTGATGCACCAGATGCGCATTTCGACAAATAATGTCTCTTCAGTGATGCTCAACCGAAATCTTCGAAATCCGAAATAACTATGAAGTTTTAGATCTAAATATAGCCAAAAACAGCGTGCCAAACAAGTGGAGCCAAATTCGTCCAAGGATAAGAGCTATGCATGAGGGAGATAATCCTTAATTTTGAAATGAATTTCTAAATCTTATAACAGCAATTAAATATACATCCGTATTTTCAAGCTAGTAACGAAGTACTTAGCTACTGGGCTGTAGAGACCCTCGGGGACTAACAGTCCACCAGCAGAGGCCTCGACCCAGGGGTCATAATGTAAAACTTATACGGTACCAATTTTGATGCACCAGATGCGCATTTCGACAAATAATGTCTCTTCAGTGATGCTCAACCGAAATGTTTGAAATCCGAAATAACTATGAAGTTTTAGTTTTAGATTAGTATATAAGTAACATACATCTTGACGTCTCTTTGGCGTAGACAATTTCCCTCTGCTATGGCCTACACATTAACACTGACATTTAGAGCCTTTTGTAAGGGAATTTGTCCTATATATCAATAAAATCATTATATCTGAACACGAGTTAATAACATAAGCTTTATTGATATCACTATATTATAGGACCACGTGAGTTATTGACATATTTTACGCATGTTTCATTAGTGCCATATATAATCGTTTTCTTTTTTATTTTGTAGAAATGGGGATAGAGCGCATGTAAGTTCCACTAACATTATATATTGCAATCATTTTCTGTATCCACTTTGGATAACAGTTTTAAATTCATTTCTAGTATGCGTTCAATTTTTCCAAAAATTCAGTAGCAAAGAAAACGCGACTATTTCAGAGGTCTTGAAAATGATATTGTAAATGTATTATTTTCAAAACCTATTTTTAATTTACTCCTGAATACCTGTTACAATCCTTTAAATATCCATTTAGCACAACAATTTTCAATTAATATATGACCAGGTGAATATCAGGAACAGTGATCAATCTCATTACTCCTGTATGCCAGACGATTGGCTAAATGTAAAAAAGAACTTGTCAGAATGGATTAAAAGAATAAGAGGAATATTAAAATCTTGTATTAGACACATTGAAACAAAGTACGTACCATCTATCCTTCTGCATTTAAGTAACCAGAAGTCATCAAAAAATTAGATAGGTTACATGAGGAACATGTTTTTGTTTTAGATGACAAATCTTGTAACCGCATCGTCTTTGTAATGCTCATTATCACAACTGAATATTAAACGAGTATTCTTTAATGCAAGGTGAAGATAACGAACAGTGATCAATCTCATAACTCCTATAAGCAATACAAAATAGATAGTTGGGCAAACACGGACCCCTGGACACACCAGAGGTGGGATCAGGTGCCTACGAGGAGTAAGCATTCCCTGTTGACCGGTCACACCCGCCGGGAGCTCTATACCCTTATCAGGTAAAGGGAGTTATCCGCATTCAAAATCAGTGTGCCAAGAACGGCTTAACAATCGGTATGAAACCACGTCAGACAGTATTTGACCCAATGCGCGGTTGTATTGACGAACTAGATCGTTATAACGACCATAGAATTTGCGAAATGCTGACTTCAATCGAGACTGTTGAAACCCCTGTACCATCAACTTGTTTGTCAGTAGCTTGCCTCGATTTAAAAACTGACTATACGCAGAACAAGCTCTTGCATACCGAATCAGTTGAGATATATAATGATAATATATAATAATAATCCATGTGTCGAAAGATGGATGCAAATACGAAATGTCCGATTTAAACATGTATACCATAAATAAGGTGACCAATAACTATGAGCTTTTTAGAATGGCATCATAACAAATAATGCACGTGTCAATGGGCTCATGACGTGTGTCTTGTCAACAGGGGTGATCACTTCCCCCTAGGTTCCTGATCTCACCCATGGTGTTTCCATGAGTTTGTGTTTACCCTGCCCTCGATTCATAATTTACAGGGTTTAAGAAACTGATTGTTGATCGTTATTTTCACGTTTTCCTTCTTTATAACTTTTTTGTCTTACAATGACCGTGTACAGAAATGCATAGCTATCAACAGTAAGCCTTTATGCCCCAGCTAAAGGGTAGTCGTGGCATACAGCTTTACCCTTATCCGTCCTTTCGTACGTCTATCCTTACGCGACACCCAATTTTCCTGACTTTATTTCTAAACGCCTTGAGATATTCAATTGATTTTTTTGTATGCAGGTGTATATTGATGAATTTCAGATCGAATTTTAGTTTGGTCCAGTCCGTTGATTTTTGATGTAGCTGTGTCCCTTTAACATAAAAAAATTAATGTGATAAACAGTTTTCCGGAAGTTGTTTCCAAACGCCTTGAGATATGTTTGCAGGTGTATATCCCATGAGTTACAGTTTGATTTCAGTTTCGTTCCGGTTCGTTTATTTTTTTATGGAGTTGTCCCCCTTTACATAGAAAAAAATAATGTTAGAACCAGTTTTACGGGCTTGTTTTCTAAACGCCTTGAGATATTGAACTGAATATTTGTATGCAGATGTATAATGATGATTTACATATCAAGGTTGAGTTTAGCCCAGTTTGTTGATGTTTGATGGAGTTGTGCCCCTTTTATAAAATATGTATTTATTTTATGACTGTTAAACATATTAAGGATTGTTCTTGAGTTCTTCATTGTACTAAGTGCATGTAACATACAATCTGAATATCACATTCAATGTTATACTTAAATGGATTTCCTACATTTGACTTTAATGCAGGCGGGGGCATTTGTGCCATGTAAATTCATCTAGTTTAAATTTTCAGCTGATAAAGAGGTACTGTGCAGTAGTAACAAATTGCAGGTATATTTGCTTCAACTGTTCAGGAACTGAATACCAATCATAGGCTAGAGTATGTACTCTAATAGTAGTGAATTCCCCGATGTTTACAAGTCGCGGTAGTACGAAAGGTCAGATGGTACTTGCACATTCGATATTGAGTCTTTTATTTCGAATGTGAAATGAGCCACTTGAGCTTCCGTACGGTAGTTTAGTGGATGGTATCGATACTTGTTCTCGCCGTGAGGGCATGAGGTTCATTCTGCATCCCTGTGGCTGCGTGAAACGTCAACGTTTAACATAATTTGTGATTATTCCTTTGACTGTAGAATCCGTAATTAGAAGTGAAGGATCATTCGGATATTGCTACGGAAGGCATGGGTGCAATGTAGAGGGCTTTTTCTGCCTCGGCTTCTGCTTTAGGCGTCATGTATAGTTTAAAACTTGTGACACTTCCCCTGCAACTGGTGCTATCCGTAGATAAAATGTGAATGGGGCGTAAAGCAACAAGCAACCTAAATGGGGCGTAAAGCAACAAGCAACCTAAAAAAAAGTATTCGGAGTGCTTAGAGTACATAGCTACTGAAATGAAATATGAGGTATATTTCCGTCATTATTTTTAGCAATGATGTGGAATGATAAGAGTGTGACCAGGTTCACGACATAATTTCTATATACATTTATATAAGCCTAAATACAACATACTTAGTGATATGTACACTTTGTAATGCATCTTCATTTCTGCACAAACGAAAATGGACTTCTTTTGGGGGATGAATATGCTGTCCATATGCAAAATTAATACTTAAACTATTGATTTAATGTACTGTAATGTACAAATGGTAGCCAATCTCCACTGAAAGCGATAGTAACATGCAAATTCAGCCATTTCTATTACCTTTTTTTATAGAGATGAAAATGTAAAAGCAGCTGACATGTCTAAAGATGAATCTCAAATTTCTTTGGCAGGTAAGTGATTGTAACATATTGAAAACTTCCACGAACGGAACTGCCTGTCCAGCCCAACATTAAATGTTATTCTTGTGAATAAGATAATGTTTAAGTTACCTGTCCAGTCATCAGGAATAATAATTAAACATGGGTAGAAAATAGAGATAGAAAAAACTTCTAAATGTAGATATGTTTCAGTTCTTTGTTGTTGTTTTTTTGTTCGCGTAGGAATTATATTTTCGGATGAACAGATACTTTATTCGGGTAGTGTCTACTCTGATAATGTTTACTCGTGGAAAACATTTCAACGATTACCATGTGACGACAGCAAAGCTGATCATAGGACTCAACACTACATCTGATCTACTAAATAGAATTTACTTCACCTAATTCGAATATTTTGAAGTCAGGTTTTCTGATAAAAAATATTGTCCACCTTATGTTTGTCAATCTGTGTCTCAGTTAAATCTTCACATTTTTCTTCTTTGGTGTTGAATAAAACCCTGCTGAATTCGACAATTGAAAATATCTGAGTATAATAAGACAATTGAAGAGGTTAGACTGGTTCGACTGCCGATGCCAAAATCCAGCAGTTCAGCTGGTAGAGCACCAAGCTTCATATCTAGTATGTGTGGTATGGTTTATGTTGTTTTAAAGTAGTTCCACCCTCCTGTAAATTAACGTCATAGGAGTTTGCAAAACCAATCATTTATTTAGATTTATGCATGATATTACCATAGACTTTGTTGGAGTTTTTCCCATTGGTTATTGTAAAAAAAAAATCTTTTTAAAAGTAAAATATTTCAAAAGTCTAAGTTATATATAGATAATCAATAGTATGTTTCAAAATTTTGAATCCAAGAGCAATAACTCTGAATCATTGAATCATTCATCTAGTTCATTGTGCGATTTGAAACTTTTATCAGATAGCAACGCAAGTATGGAGTTATATTAAATGACAGTATTAGTATGCTATTTCTATTACCAGTGCTGACGAACCTGAGATTTTATGTTATAAATGTATCACTCAGATCACATCGGTCGATTCCAGATGTAGAGTACCGGAATCTGCCAAAGTTTGCCGAATGAAAAATGTATCTGGAAGTAGTCCAGACCTGTGGCGTTTCTGACGAAAATTATAATTTGCGCAATAACCAAAGTTTACATTTTTATCATATGTATGTGGATATTTTAAATAATATGCCGCTGTAGAACGAAATGTGACGGTGATACACAAGTATCCTAGTAAACTTGATAATAACCAAAGTGATTGAAAGTCATTTTTCGACGTATCAGCATATGATCGAATTCAGGAGCAAATTATTTTATACACACTTGCTGCTTTTTCATTTAATTCTTATTTGTATTTTTCAGAGCAACATGTACAGGGAGAAAGGTAAATACAAGTATTGGAGGGGGTGGTGACGTAATGCTTTGAGAATTTATTCTTAACTTTGAACATGAATTCAGTCAATTAATATATCATTGTTACTAGAAGATAAATACTAATACGTTCCACTGAACCGGGTTTAGTTTTGAACTGATCAGGAGGACTTTCCATTTATTATACTCAAAGCAGATTTTTTACGAAACCTGGTTTCAACTATTATTCATTTAGTCCATACAAAGCCAGAACTATTTACTCAATTGACACAATTTAGATGGTTAGTGACTAAGCGCAGTACTGGTCCCCGTAGCTCAATGGTAGAGCATTCGCTTCGTGAACGGGAGGTCGTCAGTGAGTTCCGCTCGTGCCAAGGCTACGTCAAACCTAGGTAAATGTAGTAAATGCTCCTTCGCTAAATGCATGGCACCTAAAAATAAATCACGGATCTTTTGAGTATGACGTTAAAGAACCCTAAATGCTACAGCCCTGAGTGCTAAGCATAGGTATAAATTTGTCATACGTCACCTACACGCTTACCTGATCAAGATATAGCATTCGTGGAGGATGTGACCGGCCGACAGGAGATGCTTACTCCTCCTAGGTACCTTATCCCACCGCTGGTATATCCAGGGGTCCGTTTTTGTCCAACTCTCTATTTTGTATTGCTAATATGAGTGAAAAATTATCAACAGGAAGTAATAGAAAAAAATTATAAACAACGAAGTGAGACTGCTACGACAGATTAGTTGATAAAGTGGTCGCTTCCTGTATCACAAACAGTCCGGATGTAGTCCGCCGCAGATATGTTTGATTAAAACGTGTATTTGCTTCTTCTTTGCCAAGCGCTTGCAGTTGACATTTTAAGTGACAGTCGCAGGTCCTTAAAAGCCGAGATTTCCTGTCATGCTAAGCGTTGGTACGATAAAGAACCCCCACTGCTAAAATGATCCAGAGTGGCTAACATAGGTCAAGATGTGTGGCATTTCGCCAGACGGTGGTGACGTCTTTAGTGACTGAAATATTATCAAATGGGCATCAAACTCTAAAACAAATCAAACGACTAATCTCGCTTGGATACACATTGGCAACAGCAGTATGTTGTGGTAGAAATGTGTACTGATTGTTGATTGTTTGTTTGGTTTTACATTTCGTCGAGAATTTTTCTCTCATACCTAAACATCACCAGTTATAGGTGAAGTACCTATGCTTAGCAGCCAGGGCCAGAGTAGTAAAAGTTCTTTCACATACCCCTGCAGAGACTTGGGATCTCCGATTTTATGGTTATTTCCGAAAGACCCGTGATTCTCACTTCTAAATGCCGGTGTTTGGCGAAAAAGTAACCACTACCTATGCGTCGAAAGTTTGATGAGGTCAAGCCAAGAGCGGGTCTCGAACTCAAAGCCTCTCGGTTACGATTTTTGTTTGAGCTATTTTATCATGAACGTACAATATTATGTGTACTTGCACTTTTGGTGTTTGCATGATGTCTGATAATCGGCCTTTAGTCAATAAATGAAGGCAGTGATAAAAATTTGTACCCATCGCGTGTGGTTGAAAGTATGTTTTGCGTCTCACTGTGCGTAAGAGTTCCACAAAGACAAAGATCTATTCTACAACTCGGAAATTGCGTATTGGGCGGGCAACAACACAAACAAATCATATTTCTGTTTACAAATTCTAACGACACTTCACATTTAAAACATGTACTCTTCCTTTGTAGCGAACCAGATTTACTTCAGAATTGCTTCCAAATAACTATTTCATAATCAAATCAATAACGGAAAATAGGAATTAGATTAGTAAAAATAATTAACTAGTATTTATAGTTAAATTAGCTTCAACCCATCACCCATGGTTTGTAAACTGAGGTCAAGATCTATTATATAGCTTTGCTTTGTTTTATAATCTAGTAAAATGCAGAATGCAAATATGACAAATGGTTTTCAAGCCAACTGCAGTACTATTGTAAGATTTTGACAGGACAAAATCCTGTAATTTATGTATGGTAACTTAACCAGACCAAATCTTTGCTTATGGGCCTTTGGTAATTTGTTTTAATGAAATACAAACTATTGAATTTTGCTGATGAAATGGAATATTTATATACTTCAGAATTGTGTATGAAGAATTAAAAGAGAGAGAAGCTGGAAATCAATACCAGGATCTCTCCATTAAAGGTTGTGTTTCGGTCTTACTTGGATTTGAAAACTTACATTTCATTACACTAATTTTCATAACAAGTGTTAAAATCTAATTATTTTTTCAATACAGGAAAAGAAGAAAGTAAAACGTAAGATAACTAGACGCTCTCTCTCTCTCTCTCTCTCTCTCTCTCTCTCTCTCTCTCTCTCTCTCTCCACTAGACCTCTTTTGCGATCCATTGTCATCCATCAGAGTTTTCCATTGCTCAAAATCTATCTACATGTTTAATAATAACCCAAATCAGTGTGTATCATCTTCTGGTGAGGGGAAACAATGATAATGTAAATGTTGTTTCCACATTTTTAATTTTGACCAAGGATAAGGACACTAGTAAATATAAGCGAAATATTTATTCTGTTTGCAACTTTATAATGAAGGGATATCAGAAGTTCACACTGATTTGAACTACGGATAACTCCGTTTACCTGATCAAAATATTGGGCTCACAGCGGGTGTGACCGGTCAACAAGGGATACTTACTCCTCCTAGGGAACTGATCCCACCTCCAGATCCAGGGGTCTGTGTTTGCCCAGCTATCTATTTTGTGTTCCTTATAGGAATTATGATACTGATTACTATTCGTTATCTTTACCTTTCATACTAAGGAAAATGGGCGTTGATACCCTGAATCAAAGTAATGAAGTGAAAAATAATTTTCATATCACAGATATTGCTATGCTCGAACCGTATGCAATGATCTGCATGGGCAAATAATTTGGTTAAGATCAAACTTGCTGGTATATTTTACCTATAATAATTGAAAGAGATACTTTAATTAGGTCATAAATTTGTAATGGAGAGACATTGAAATATCACATGAAACATACTGGTTGCTTATACCAGGTAGTGAGTGTTGGCCCTGAACATAAATGATTTGACCAAATGAAGGGTCCATAACAAATGATAGAACTACCTGTGAAATCAATCAGTGAAGGAAATGTTAGTACTGATCCTTAATTTTGCCATTTGGTCGCTTGAAACACTTGAACATTCGTATAACAACATTTTCTAGGCGAACCTATGAGAACATACAAGGATCCAATGCTGGCAATGAATACAAAGAAAATTCAACTGTTTCTAAAAAGAAAGGTAAGTCCAATTATATTTAGATATTCTTGTGTTACTTTCTAACCACCGCTTAATGTTGTGGGGGTATTAAAGACAACTACAATTTAAGATTAATTGATTGATTGTTGTTTTACGTCCCACTCGAGAATATTTCACTCATATTGAAACGTCACCATTACCGGTGAAGGGCTGCAATATCTAGGCCTATCCTTGGCGCTTACGGCCCTTGAGTAGAGAGGGAAGTTCATCGTGCCACATCTGCTGTGACAGGGAGCCTCGGTTTTCACAGTCTCATCCGAAGGACCGCCCCATTTAGTTGCCTCTTACGACAAGCAATGGGTACTGGGAACCTATTCTAAATCGGATCCCCACGGGATTACAATTTAAGAAATGATGATGCATATCACAAAGACTACTATGACGTCATAAAATTTGATTATGTTTATCCTGTTCTTCATTAATCTCGGTATGTGTTACGTATGGGGTTACCCAAAGTGAAGGATAAATCCCAGGTTTCCCGAGGATAATTTTAAATAAGAGAATCAAACTCTTTGAAGCAAATTGAAATACATGCATGTTTGTTTTGTCCCTTGTTTGTTGATATTTAGTCCTAATTTAAGTTTCGAGGTCTTCCTTTATGAACGTATGTGGATTCTAGGCGTCTTGAAGTCAATTAAAGTTGATGAGCCCCCTTTTCATTTTAATTCGTTCTCTACCATATTCATACGTAGATATTTTATTAAAAGTAGACATTAACGGCAAACTGACAACTCAACTGTATGACAAACGGGATGATTTCAGCTTCTCCATGGTCAACTTCCCATATTTATGTAGCAATATTCCATTATCACCTGCATAATTATGGTGTTTATGTCTCTCCACTGATCCCATAAGCAAGAGCTTGTTCTGCGTATGGTCATTTTTTAAATCTAGGCAAGCTATTGATAAACAAGTTGATGGTAAAGGGGTTTCAACAGTCTCGATTGAAGTCAGCATTTAGGCAATTCTATGGTCGTTATACCCCCGAGGGTAGGGTGAGGCCACAATAGCGGATCAAAGTTTTATATACAGGTCTATAGGGAAAATCTTTAAAAATCTTATTCTCAAGAACCACTGGGCAAGGAAAGCTCAAATGTACATGCCAGTTTCCTGACATAGTGCAGATTTAAGTGTGTTAAGATCATTGTCCACAGGGTAGGGTGGGACCACAGTAGGGGATAAAAGTTTTACATGGTAAAATATATGGAAAATCTTTAAAACTCTTCTTCTTAAGAACTACTAGACCAGGAAAGCTCAAATTTACACGAAAGCTTCCAGACAGAGTACAAATTCAGGTTTGTTAAAGATCGTGGCCCCTAAGGGGGTAGGGTGGGGCCACAGTAAGGGATTAAAGTTTTACATGGTAGTATATATGGAAATATTTTAAACTCTTCTTCTAAAGAACCACCGGGTCAGGAAAGTTTACAAGTATATGAAAGCATTCTGACATAATGCAGATTTAAGTTTGTTAAAAATCATGGTCCCGGGGGTAGGGTGGGGTCACAATAGGGGATCAAAGTTTTACATACAAATATATAAGGAAAATCTTTTAAAATCTCCTAAAGAACCACTGGGCCAGAAAAGTTTAAATTTATATGAAAGCTTCTTGACATAGTGTAGATTCAATTCTGTTAAAATCATGGCCTCCAGGGGTAGGGTGACGCCAGAATGGGGTATCAAACTTTTACTTACAAACATATCGGTAAAAAAAATTATCTCAAGAGCCACTAGGCCAGGAAAGTTCAAATTTTCATGGCAGCTCTCTGACAAAGTGCAGATTCAAGATTGCTAAATTATGTTCCACAGGCGTAGGGTGGGGCCACAATAGGGGATCAAAGTTTTTCATAGGAATATATATTATAGGCAAAATCTTTAAAAATCTTCTTCTCAAGAACCACTTGGTCAGAAAAGTTTAAATTTACATGAAAGCTTCTTGATATTATATTCTTTTATTTGACAAGAATTTTTGACGCCCTCCCTTTACTTATAAAACTATGCTACATTTTCCGAATGTCAAACTGATTTGAATAGTATTTCTGACTATTTTAAGCCTCTATTTATGAACGACATTGTCAATAAATGTATATAATCCTTTTGCCAAATTTGAAACTTAAGTTATATCATTTGTCTCTAATATACCCTAAATGTGTAATGTTTTGCATACATTTCTTTCCCACAAATAATGAATTCTTTAAATGTTATGTATAACAGTTTTATCTGCATCAAAAATATACAAATATGGTGCAATCTAAATGTATTTCATAGTCACGCTTTTTATTTTGTACGTACATTCATTTTTGGATTATATCTTCAGGTTGATATACATGTAGTTGCAATAAAGTGAATTACGCAAAATATAAGCGGGAAAAAACATCATTTCTCAACACGGGGTACCTATACCGCCGGTACTGTTTGTATGATATATCTATCTTGACTTCTTTCGAGAGTGTGTTTTAATTGCATGTATCCCAAAACGACCAAGGTCGTAAATTTTGAAGTACATGTATATTTATAAATTGTTTATGTCACTACAGTGCTAATTACTGGGCTATCTTATTTCACATACATTGTATAAACTAATGTATTAAGGATTATCTCCCTCATGCATAGCTCTATCCTTGGACAAATTTGGCTTCAGTTTTTGGCACTCTAGTTTTCCTATTAGCTCTTACAAGTTTAAATTTATTTCGAATTTCCAAAATTGTGGCTTGAGCGTCACTAAAGAGACATTACTGTATTTGTCGAAATCTGCATCTGGTGAATCAAAATTGGTACCGTATACGTTTTACATTAAGAAGTTGAATATCATATATCATTAGTAAAAATATAACACATGTTGTATACCGAAATGATGCACCAATATTCATGATTTATGAAAACGTCAAGAATTCTAAATATTATAAAATATTTTTTCTTCTATTTTTCCATCTATTCATATACCTGCACCTGTAATACTGTACACAATGTACTTTTCGTTTTTGCTAATTTGTACGGAAATTCGTTAAGTCTCATTATATTAGTTCCATCTAATTTCATTTAGTGCCCTGCTCTAGTTTACTATTTCATGTCTACTACTTTCAAAGTCAGTCATCAGATGTATGATATTTTAAACGTTATTGTATTTTTAAAAAAAAACAATCTATTCTTCACAATTCCTTTGCTCTGTGCTCTGGCAATAATTAATATCAATGAAATGTAAATTGTTTTCACAGATCAGGGAGATCAGACGTACTACAACACCCGGATGGTAACGCCCACTGATGTGTACGTCAACACCTCATTTCAGAACTAGTCAATCAGACTTACTACAACACCCGGATGGTAACGCCCACTGATGTGTACGTCAACACCTTATTTCAGAACTAGTCGTAGGAAGTCCAAGCCACTTCATAGTCATGTGGTCTATCAGAAGATACTTACAATTTGTCGTGTGTGTGTGTGTGTGTGTGTGTGTGTGTGTGTGTGTGTGTGTGTGTGTGTGTGTGTGTGTGTGTGCGCTTTTCCTTGCACCCTTCGGTATTTTGAAGGTTGGGTATATTTAGATATTAAAGTTTTATGAGTTTCATTTATCTATTTTTTTTTTTTTTTTGCTTGTAAAGTATTATAGACAACTGTGAAGTCAACTTCTCATAACACTGTCTTCTCCCTTACTTCGAAGAACAGGGCTACGAGCCAGTACATAATGTCAATCCACCAATAAGTTAAAATGTAAATACGGACTGACCAAGCAAACTTTAGCTTGGATTTATTTCTGTTGTTAAATATAACGAAAACATATTCAAATATTACCGGTAAGATACATGTATATAAACTTACAAACATCTGCAAATTGATATACTCTGATGATTTATAAGATATACACTATATAAGATTTGCATTTGTATAAACACTTACGAAGTTGATGTGTGTGGTGTTTTTTTTAGTCTTGGAAATCTCTATATTAAGAAACATTTTGTTTATTTGATTAAGTACATGTATCATTGCTACTACTTGTTTTCAAACTAATCTTAGATTTCGGGAATAAGAGAAGGTCTTACAACGTTTCCGTAAGATATATCATTTTAGCGATTTAGCTATCATCTCGCTATACCGAGATAGCTAATTTGTTTTAACGAGACAATTAATTCGTTATAACGAGAAAACTAACTCGTTATAACGAGATTATTAACTCGTTATATCGAGAAAACTACCTCATTATAACGAGATACTAACTCATTCTAACGAAGTACTAACGTTATAACGAGAACATTAAGTAATTATAACGAGATAATTAACTCGTTATGACGAGATACTAACTCGTTATAACGAGATAATTAACTCGTTATAAATGAGATACTAACTCGTTATAAGAAGTTAGATTTTTTTCCACTATCCGGCTTTCGTACAATGGATTCATCAAAATAAAAAAATCGACGCAGCATTAGACTGTACGTCACACGAAACTCCTGTTTATCTGTGGGTAAACTAAAAGTGTATGCTTCCAGGGAGTTGTGACGTTTAACGGCGCTTTGAATTTTTATGTCTTTTTTAAAACTCTTTCAGCGTATCAGATAGAAATAGTCCTGTACTCTGTCATTCTATTTATACAATTATCAATTAACACAATGGAAAATTATATTTGATCGTTGAAAGAAATATGCCGGAAGTGCTCGCATTCGCTGCAATGTTCAATGCACACGCCACACTTCTATTTACCTCTTGAAAGATAACATTTTAAAACATGCAACTCATGTTTACAAACACTTCAGACAAGAACTAGGAAGAAAACCTGCCAAAATGTGTGCTGGATTTTCGTCTCCGTTATTTGGATACGGCACCCTTTCATTAATTTGCCTCATCCTACCTCACTGCGTTGGTACATGTAAGTAATATCAATGGCACATCTTAATTAATAGTTGACTAATGTTTTTCTGAATGGCTTTTATATGATATTCTGGAGACGATACATGCATGTGTGTTGATAATACATATGACTAGAATGTCATGATGCATATATGCATTTACACTTTCATATATGTATACTCAGTCAGATAATGTGTATGAATGAATGAATGTGTACCAGGCAGATGCCACTAACCAGCAGCCAGTAAGGAAAATCATCAAAGGACTGAGAGTACTCATAATCAATATTTAATTTGAAACCTATCTTAAAGGAAAATGGGATATAAATTCATGTTTTCAATTAATAAATGTACATCACAATGCAATCACAAAGTCACACATTAATGGTTTATAAACACCCTTTCTCACTAAAGGGAGTCAATTTGCATATGCTAAACGCTGAAAAATAAACATCCGTAAATTATATACTCTGATGAAATCCGTGAAGGCCAACATATTACGGAACAAAATATGAAAAATTAACAACACCATTAAAAGACTTAGAAATATTCATGGTGAAACATAGGTCGTAGCCTTCCTAGTTTTATGTACATGATATATACGTGACTGTTTTTCTACGCTTCAATGATATTTCTGCATAGCGGGAAATTGTTTTCAAAAGCCTTCTTTCAAAAGCCGGACATTATGTGTTTAACATGAACCCGGGACACTGGTATGTATTTGTAAGTTACATGGTTGTGAAAACATACATAAACTTATTTTTGTTTACGATATGGTTTTAATTTTTCTATTAACATGAAGCAGAATTTATTTAAAAACTTATACGCGAGAAGAAGAAATCTCTTGCTGTGGCCTTCAATTCGACATTTAGATATATCGACGACGTTTTGTCTATTAACAATAACTTTCATTCATATGTCGATTCGATATATCCCTGTGAGCTCGAAATAAAATACACCACAGAGTCGTCCACTTCTGATTCATACTTAGATATTTTATTGAAAGTACACATTAACGGAAAACTAACGACTCAACTGTATGACAACAAACGGGATGATTTCAGCTTCCCCATCGTCAACTTCCCATATTTATGTAGCAATATTCCATTATCACCTGCATATGGTGTTTATCTCTCTCAACTGATTCGATACGCAAGAGCTTGTTCTGCGTATAGTCAGTTTTTAGCTCACCTGAACCGAAGGTTCAAGTGAGCTATTCTGATCACATTTTGTCCGGCGTCCGTCTGTCTGTCTGTCCGTCTGTCCGTCTGTCTGTAAACTTTTCACATTTTCGACTTCTTCTCCAGAACCACTGGGCCAATTTCAACCTAACTTGGCCAAAAGCATCCTTGGGTGAAGGGCTTTCAAGTTTGTTCAAATGAAGGGCCATGTCCCTTTCAAAGGGGAGATAATCACAAAAATAGGGTGGGGTCATTTAAAAATCTTCTTCTCAAGAACCACTGGGCCAGAAGAGCTGAAATTTGCCTGAAAGCTTCTTGACATATTGCAGATTCAAGTTTGTTCAAATCATGGCCCCCGGTGGTAGGATGGGGCCATAAGGGGGGATCAAAGTTTTACATACAAATATATAGGGAAAAACTTTAAAAATCTTCTTCTCAAGAACCACTAAGCCAGAAAAGCTGAGATTTACATGAAAGCTTCCTGACATAATGCAGATTCAGGTTTGTTCAAATCATGGGCCCCTGGGGTGGGATGGGGCCACAATAGGGGATCAAAGTTTTACATACAAATATATAGGAAAAATCTTTCAAAATCTTCTTCTCAAGAACCACTAAGCCAGAAAAGCTGATTTTTACATGAAAACTTTCTGACATAGTGCAGATTCAAGTTTGTTCAAATCATGGCCCCCGGGGATAAGATGGGGCCCGAAGGGGGGGGATCAAAGTTTTACACACAAATATATAGGGAAAAACTTTAAAAATCTTCTTCTCAAGAACCACTAAGCCAGAAAACCTGAGATTTACATGAAAGCTTCCTGACATAATGCAGATTCAAGTTTGTTCAAATCATGGCCCCCGGGGATAAGATGGGCCCCCAAGGGGGGGATCAGCGTTTTACACACAAATATATAGGGAAAAACTTTAAAAATCTTCTTCTCAAGAACCACTAAGCCAGAAAACCTGAGATTTACATGAAAGCTTCCTGACATAATGCAGATTCAAGTTTGTTCAAATCATGGGCTCCGGGGGTTGGATGGGGCCACAATAGGGGATCAAAGTTTTACATACAAATATATGGGGAAAATTTTCTTCTCAAGAACCACTGAGCCAGAAAAGCTGATTTTTACATGAAAACTTTCTGACATAGTGCAGATTCAAGTTTGTTCAAATCATGGGCTCCGGGGGTAGGATGGGGCCACAAGGAGGATCAAAGTTTTACATACAAATATATAGTTAAAATCTTTTTCTCAATAACCACTGAGTCAGAAAAGCTGATATTTACAAGAAAACTCTCTGACATAGTGAAGATTCAAGTTTGTTCAAATCATGGTCCCCGGGGGGTAGGATGGGGCCACAAGTGGGGGGGGTCAAAGTTTTACATACAAATATAGAAAAAAGCTTTAAAAGAACCATTGGGCCAAAGAAGTTGACATTTACATGAAAGCTTTCTGACATAGTGTAGATTCAAGTTTGCAAAGGGTAGTTTGGGGGCCGTAATAGGGACCAAGGTTTTACATGCAAATATATATGGAAAGTCTTCAGATATGGGCCAAGGTGACTCAGGTGAGCGATGTGGGCCATGGGCCTCTTGTTAAATTGAGTCAAGCTATTGAACTCAGCATTTCACAAATTCTGGGGTCGTTATAACAATCTAGTTCGTCAATACAACCTATCATTGGGTCAAATGCTGTCAAATGCTGTCTGACATGTTTCATACCGATTGTTAAGCCCATCTTGGAACACTGATTCTGACTACGGATACATCCGTTTACCTTATCAGGACATAGGGCTCACGATGGGTGTGACCGGTCGACAGGGGATGTTTACTCCTCCTAGGCACATGATCCTTTCATGTTTTTCTTAAATAAAACAATGGTTCGTCTAAATCTAGCTTCTTAAGGGATACATCATGATTTATAAAGATAGTTCCCATCAAATCATTCGAAATTGGACATAATTAACTACATAGTTACGAAATAATAATAGGCTTTCTGAATACTTATCACTGTTTTGTGATTACCAAGAGGACGATATGTTAGTTAATCGTATTTGTCCTGACAAATCAGTAAATACTTATGGGTTAAAGTTGATTTAGTTGTGCAGTGAAACAGCTTTGAGAATTTTTGAATGGTAGGCATATTGAAAAAATGGCCAATGACTTTACATATTGCGATGTCAATGGTTGCAGTGTTATTGATTATGTTTTAGCTACAGTTGACATATATCAGTATTGTCACAAATTTATTGTGGGTAGTTTCAATACTTACTCTGATCACGCACCATTACATATTGAAATGAAACTAACTGTGAATGCGTCTGAGGATAGAAAAGACATAACTGTATATACAAATGATCATTCTCAATGCCGTTGGAATGAGGAAATCACTGAAAATAGTAAATTATTTTTAGAATAGAAATTTACTTCAAGATTGTTTTAATGGTATTGATGTAAAACGGGGAAATCATTTAGAAAATTGTGTATAGTCTTTTGTTGAAAACTTAGCTACTTTGATGTCTGATTTTCACAAGGTAATAATTTTCACAAAAATGATAAATGTAAGAAACAAAAAAGTGGTGGAAGCGCCTTTATGCTATTTATCGTAAAGAGCTGTTTGATTTTAACAAAGACAAATCTTTTGATAATCCCTGTTTTTTAACTTCAAGCAAACGAAAATATAAAATTCATGAACAGAGATGTAAAAGAAAATATTTGTATAAAGAGTGCAATATGCTAGAAAGTATTAGGAAGGCAAATCCAAAAATGTTTTTCTCCAAATTCGCAAAAAAGAAAGCAAAGTAAATGTTTCAGTAGATGATTTACATGAGCATTTTAAATTTTTAGCCTCTGATGTAAGCCTCATTCATGAAGACACATTAAATAGAGAAGATGATGTTATCTTTGAATAATTAGAAGTAGAAATTAGTTTAGAAGAAATTGAGGATACTATTAAAAGTTTAAAGACGGGTAAAAGTCACGGAAAGGATTGTATTATGAGTATTTTATTGTGTTTAGAGACATTCTGTTACCGTTTTTACATACCATATTTAATGCAATATTTTCCACTGAATATTTTCCTAACATATGCACATCGCTTATTGTTCCTATATACAAAAAGGGAAGTACTACTGACCCAACGAATTACAGGGGAATTAGCTTGGTGAGCTGTTTAACTAAACTATTTACTTCAATTTTGAATAAAAGACTTATGGCTTGGGTGGAACATAATGATGTCATCTCTGACGCACAATTCGGTTTTATACCTTCTTTGGGAACTGTTGATGCCATGTTTGCCTTGCAAACTGTAATTGATAAATATCTTTCTAAGAAAAAGAAGTTCTACTGCTGTTTTATAGATTTTAAACGGACACCACTGATTACCTTAATAAAACACCTTCATCGGGCCTGCCAGACCATTCCCTCCTTGTGACCATGGATGTTACTTTACTTTACACTAGCATTCCACATGACTTCATGTTCAATGGTGAACACTAGCTGCAAATAAGTGGCACAGCTATGGGAACAAAAATGGCACCATCGTATGCCAACATCTTTATGGGGAGACTGGAACGTAAACTTCTAAATTACTCACCAGTTAAACCCCTTAGTTGGCTACGTTTTATAGATGACATTGAGATGAAGTGGGTTGACGGTCGTAAAAGTCTGGACGATTTTATCGAGATGGCAAACTCTTTCCATAATTCCATCAAGTTTACTGTGGAAATTCCCACCTCCAATAACACTTTTTGGATACCACAGCCACATTTAGAAACGGAGAAATTGAGTTTAATCTCCACACTAAACCCACTGACTCTCATTTGTACCTTATGCCATCTAGTTGTCATCCACCCCACACTTTCAAAGGTGTGCCTAAGAGTTTAGCTACGCGAATCCTCCGCATCTGCTCTACTCCTACTATTTTCCAAGAACAAGGAACAATCCTCAAAACTCATCTCACTAAGAGAGGATTATGATCCTTGCAAGGTACAGTCCACGATTGATGAGATGGCACTGCAGGACCGACAGTCCCTCCTCCAGTATAAAGAAAAACCTCAGAATAACAGGATTCCATTGGTCACTACGTATCATCCCGCCCTCAAGAACATCAACGGTATTCTGGGGAAAAAACACCTGCCTATTCTGCATGCCAATAAACGAATGACTGGTGTTTTTAAGGAACGACCGATGACATAGTTCAGACGCCCCAGAAACCTGAAGGACATGATAGTAACCCTTTACCCAATGGAGATTTCAAAACATGCTCAGACCTCAGATGTCAATTATGCAAATATAGTTCAGACACTGAGGGTTTTAGCAGTCCTGTCATGGGTCGCAGTTATAAAATATTGGGAAACTTTTCCTGCAAAACCAACAGCTGCATCTATCTCATCTGCCAGAAGCAGTATATAGGAGAAACAACAGACCTTCGCAGACGGGTCAACAACCACTGGTCCTCTATTAGAAATAAAAACAATTTGCCAATAGCGACACATTTCAATGTCAATAACCACCGATGGGAGGACATGACAGTAGTGGTTATTGATCATGACCCAAATGGACAGATACCGAAAGAAAGCAGAAGGAAAAATTCTGAATGCACGGGTTGAAGTCTTGACGTTTTTCACTTCATCATATTGGTAAAAAAAAAAAACAACCTGTCTGAAATGGATTGTAACAGCAAAGTCAGACAAGTATAACTATGCAGCATACAACCTCTTACAAATCAAATTCTCGTGGCAGATAAACTTTTCTTTGCAAATGGCTGTCAGTATTTCAATTTAAACCACGTGATACAATACGAAACTGCATTTGTTTATAGAGTTATAGCCACAATTTTGTAATTCTTGTAACTAAGTATTGGTAACGTATGTAAGATAACAACAATTTTCCACTGAACGTTTGAAAGCAAGGTGAAGATAACGAACAGTGATCAATCTCATAACTCCTATAAGCAATACAAAATAGATAGTTGGGCAAACATGGACCCCTGGACACACCAGAGGTGGGATCAGGTGCCTAGGAGGAGTAAGCATCCCCTGTTGACCGGTCACACCCGCCATGAGCCCCATATCCTGATCAGGTAAACGGAGTTATCCGCAGTCAAAATCAGTGTGCCAAGAACGGCTTAACAATTGAAAATAACTACTCTTTACCGTTCTTTTTCATTTTTATAGTAATTCAATATACAACCGGAATCAAATATTGGCTCAACAGATGTTGTTAGCAGCTATTCGCTTATCAAAATATATCCTAGGTAGCGTACGTATTGAAGGAAATCAAACTATCCAATTCTGTGATTTGTTCATATGATAATCATAGAAACACTCATAAGTTAAGATAGTTGTGTAGTTGTTATTTGAGTACGATTACAATGGATTGATTTTGAACTTTTTTACCCCTAAAAAGTCTATTTGTTAGCAGCATTGTGTCAAGTTTTAAAAGGCGATAACTTATGTATTTTAACATTGGCGACAAACGTATTCACTGGAGTTGCACTTTATGAATGATGCAGTTTCATTTAAAAAGAACGAAACTTATAATTCTTTATTTGATGCATGTATCAAACGACAAATTGGACTGAAAACATGTAAAACTTATACGGTACCAATTTTGATGCACCAGATGCGCATTTCGACATGTATCAAAGAATTATAAGTTTTATATCTTATCATTTAATTATATTTTTGAAATAGAAAAAGAAGTAGGTTCTCTCATCAAAAAGCTTGAATTAACGTTTTGAAATGGTACGTAGGAATACCTATACGTAACAGTGAAAACAACAAAACTGGTTGTGCGTTTGGGTGAGGTACACTGTAGAGTTACTATGCAGAATTAAGGAAAGGCCGTGCTTTTACGTATCCGGTTTTAAATTTTAAACACCGACTAGAAAGTTCCGGTTATAACTTCTTTGTATGTTTGTAGTTTACGAGAACTGTACGAGTCAAATTTAACATTCAAATGTGAATCTTCAGATATATTTACCATAAATTATTATAGTGTCAAGTCCTCACTAGCTCCAATGGTACAAAGCAATGTAATATCTACACCGATCTCTAAAAGGCTCATAGCTAGCAATCTAAGCCTGAACAAGTTAAAAATCATCCATAGGCGTGACCTCCACAGGGGAATTCAAACTGTTTTAGTGAGTTTGTGTTTGGTTCAAAGAAACCCAGAATTACAAAGTCTCAGGAAATCATCAGCAAAGTTGTTGAATATTTGAACTTTTATTCAAAAGTACTTTCAAGAAACAAAATTATTTCTACATGAGTTCTAGTTGCTAGAATCTACATGTATGTTACACTACATTTATTTTTTCTATAAGTATGAGATAGCATGTATGTATTTTATGTATGATATGATTTATAGCAAAGAAAAAGGAAAAAAAAGAATAACACACACACAAAAATTGTGAGAAAAAGGAAGGGGTGGGGGTGCTGTATTTGCTGTTACATTTTACTATTTTCAAAGTGTGAAAAAAACATAATTGTAAAACTAAAATTTTAAAAATGGGGGTTTACGTATTTAAGAGAACATTTTGCAAAATATCTCTCGTCAACTATGGTAAAATATATCTTTTGTTAACCTTAGATATAATTCTAAATATTTTAAAAGAAAAACTGGCATGTAAACAATTTAGATTTTGAGAATTTTTCAAAATTGCGATATTCTGTGATTTTTTTTTCTGAGGGATGTGAGCAGATTAAACAGCAATTATGTATGTTTTCAATTGAATATCTTTACAAATTCTCTCAGTAAATGAATATGCATTGGTTTTTACATATTATAGTTTAATATAATGTGCTTTGGTGCATAAATTAATAAAATATGAGATCATACATCCCTGTGTTAAAATTTGGCTTTTGCATTTGGGGGTATATGTGCCCTGTAGCACATAGTATAAAAATAAACCCGCAAAGGTATGTCTAATATGGGTTATTTAGTTAGTTTATGGGTATTTAAAGTTATTTAAATGAAAAAAATGGATTATACGCCAAATTGAAGGTGCAGTGATTAAAAGCTGAATTAAATATAAAGGAAGAGAAAAAGTGGTGACTGGATGTATGCTGCATTGCATTCGAGACGTTGAACACTGGTTGTATCGTAGGAACGGTGGAATGCGATTCGGCTCCATTTCAATATCAAGTAAAAAACTCAACACCTCTTCATCTAAATTGCCCTCGTTGACTGAGCCCCATATAACGCAGTTCAATTTTATTAATATCAAAAGTCCCCGTCATGTTATCGAACTCCTAAACCAGACGATACATGCCGTAATATGTCTACTTCTACCAGTCAGTGCCCTACGTCATAAAGTTGACTATTCTGCCACGTCATCACTAGGCCTATGTATGTTGTTTCTTTGAATGAATTTGTATTTTATTCACATCTTTGGTTGTGATTATTTTTGGTAGCATCAAGCGGACACATTTCGTTTACAATGCATGTGTGGAAATTCCCGTTCTATGAATAGCGCTAAAATTAGAACGGCCGTTAATGGGGAAGCCGCATTCCAGAGAAAAGTAGTCCCGCGTGCTTAGTGCAGATGAATTCCGGACGATTGTTTTTGGACACAGAAATCAAACAAATTTTTCATCCAATCATCATCGTTGTTAAGTCATTACTTTCGCGGCTGTGTTAAGGTTTTCCCCATAAATACCAGTGCTGCAAAAAATGTACTTTACCGAATTGGCACATTACATGACGTCACAATGAAAAATACGTCGTGAAGAAGGTCATGACGTACATATCTACAGACCTTTTGCGGTTGGAAATGTCAAAATATTTTTTCGTTATTTACCACCGCTTACAAACGATAAACCGCAATTGTGTAAAAGTTTCTGTCAAATGGGGTATATTAATTCTCTTTGATATTGAAATACTTTCAATTTAGTCTTTATATAACGTACTTGCTAATGTAATATTATATTGAAATCTTGATATCGCCCCCAATCTGCACGTATAGTGACTTTCACATTGGACTTATTTGCATAAACAGGGTTTCCATACATAAAAATTTCATCATCGGCACGACACCGTGAGGTTTTTGAGCGAAAGATGTTTGATTTATGTGACATGTGAACTTCAGTGCAAAAGGAAAGTTAGGAGAACAAGTTGTGGCTTAAACAGAAAACATGTTTTTCAGGCTAGATTCAACTGTATATGCAAAAATCGCTGCATCTTGTATATTCAATGCAAAAATTAGACATGGTACAAGTCACGATAAACTTTGTCCCATCACTTTTCAAATTAAGGAATTAATATGCTTTGAAGTTATATTAAATTCAACTTGCATTGATATCTGTATATCGTGCCAATGGAACGATATATACATACATGGTACGGTTTTTTCTTGATCACCTGATATACAGCTGATGTAGAGACTGTCGGTCTGGTGAAAAATGTATGGGAGGTCAATATGCACTTAATTATATATAACACAGTGATTAGATTTAATGCAGTCCTAATCAAGTGCTCAGCTAACGCAATGGTTAGATTCTGTTTTTCAAATTACCTAAAATTGTGTTAATTGAGTGAACCACTTGCTAATCACTTGATTACTCAATATGCACATTTACTTTCTATACAAACAATAAAATTTTGTCGTGAAGAATTCAGGGATGATGTTGAATTTGAAATCGTCATTGCTTATCCAAGCATTTATATCAGTCACTATTAATGAATTGTTACAAAAAGTCTATAATATCGGGGGAAAATTGACAACATTGAAAACATCAGATGAATATTTATTCAGAAAATGCCAAATCGTATTTCTTCTGTAAGATCAAACTCAAGCATCCATTAACAACGGATTTACTTCATATCGTATTATCTTAAGTTGTCATTTAAAAAATAAAAACTGGTTAGGATCCATGAAAGCGTATCCACCACTTTATTCTCGTATTTGATATTTCAAGGTAGTTTATCGAAAAGGAATGCAAATTTGAAATCAATTTTGCGATATTTGATAATCAGGTAAGATTATAATATAGCTTACGGACTTTACCTTTTATATGAAACAATATCAAAGGTGCAGGCAGTAACTCTGGAGCAAGTGTTTCGGAGTTTATCGGCAAAATTAATTTATAAGTAGATATATCACCAACTTGCTATTGAATTATAGAGAGTTGTGACAAATTTCTTGAAATGTTAGTCCCGTGGGGAACCGGGTTGGAATAGGTCGACATTACCCCTTGCTTGTTGTAAGAGGCGACTAAATGGGGTGGTCCTTCGGATGAGACCGAAAAAATTGAGACCCCGAGTCACAGCAGGTGTGACACGATAAAGATTCCCCATGCTTAAAGGCCGTAAGCGCCGAGCATAGGCCTAAATTTTCAGCCTTTCATCGGTAATGATGACGTCTTCATATGAAAAACAAATTATCGAGATGGGGCGTTAAACAATATAAATATAATCATTTAATCTTAAAATACTACTACACAGTATTCATTACACTACCAGAGTTCCCCCTTTTCAATTAAACAGGGAATGAGGGTTCGAACGTCCTCCCCTTATGCTTTGCAGCATCCTACATGTAATATAATTTTCGCATATGCAAACTTAACAGCGAATTGACATAATGGGATTGCGCAGCATTTTTAACTACGAATATCCATACCTACTTTTAAAGAGACTTCCAAGATCGTAACGCATGGATGCTCAATAAGTTAGGTTTAAAGTGTTCGCAGTGGTAATAGGAAGTGTTAAGATTTTAATGACAAACTATAGCATGCTAAGGTTTCTCTAGCGAAATGCAAATTTAAAAAATATCAGAAATTAATTATATTGAATTAAATAGATGCACCTCCTACTGCCCCACAACTGACAGCTGTTGGATCTACGTCAGTGGATGAAGGACAGTCCATTACATTAAGATGTACCTTGTCTACGCTGGGTAACCCTCCTATCACGTGGAGCTGGGTGTGTGGAGATGACACACTGACCACTGGAGTGACCAATACAGGGACCCGGTCAGAGCTGACATTGACAGCAAACAGAAAGTACAACCAGAGAACGTGTCAGTGTAGAGCCACAAGTCCAAGTCTGTCATTGTCGTATAACAGGGCATCAGGGACACAAACCATCACCGTGTACTGTAAGTAAACTGTATAAGTTTAAGACTACATTGACTGCAATTATACATTATATTCATTTGTAGCATTGTGAATCTATGTTTAAGAATATCTCACGATCTCAGATATCTAGAAAAGTATTACAGGTTTACATTCTTGTAAGAATATCTCACGATCTCAGATATCAAGAAGAGTATTACAGTTTTACATTTCTGTAAGAATATCTCATTTACTCCTCTGTATGTTTAAATCATGCAAAATTCATATAAATAAAAGGATTTAATCGTTTTCAACAGCTGTTTAAACTTAATTTGGGGTTCAACGTTTAAATAACATTCTGTAACTTTGAATTCAAAACTTAGTAATAGAATTTAATTACAATGAAACATCTGACATTCATAGTAATTTATTTGATTAATTGATGTAATGTTGAATGCCAAGTGAAGATAACGAACAGTGATCAATCTCATAACTCCTATATGTATGTAATTTGTATCTAATTTCATGTTCATGGACGAAGAATATAACTGCAACACATATTAAGCTTTGAAACATCCACAGTGAGATATATAGATTTTTAGATAGGTTTTGACATGTCAACTTCATTTAAAACGGCAAAAATATAGAACCAGTTGCGGTAGCTGAATAGAATAGCTTTCGTGTCGTGACCATGAGGATGTTGTGAGTTCCAAGACCCACTCATCTCATGGCCACGTAAAACCTAAGAAAGTAAGTATAGGCAGTGATTGTCCCTTCGC
Organism: Ostrea edulis; assembly: GCF_947568905.1. Classification (NCBI taxonomy): domain Eukaryota; kingdom Metazoa; phylum Mollusca; class Bivalvia; order Ostreida; family Ostreidae; genus Ostrea; species Ostrea edulis. Next base: position 28,519,081 of record NC_079170.1, read on the forward strand.
CAAACGAATTGAGAGTTTCGGGTCATTTAGAAATGACTGCTACGGCCCTGAGCGCTAAGCGTAGGTACTTCACCTACAGCTGCTGACATCTCAATACGAACGAAACATTCTTGAACGGATGAAGTACAAAGAAACAAGCACCAAATATATAAGATACCCGTACTGAAATTCACGGTTTATTTTTGAATGAAATTGATCTTGGTATATTCTTAATATAATTGCCAATCAGCAACTAGAAAATCGACATTAACCAAAACCAGGTGTGGCATGATAAAGATCCCTCCCTGCTCAACGGTCTTAAGCGCCCAGTATAGCCCTAAATTTTGCAGCCCTTCACCGTCAATATTGACGTCTCCATAGGAGTGAAAGATTCTCGAGAGGGACGTTGCACAATATACAATCAATTAACTAAACAATGAAGACACATTTTGTATCAATCTCATTAGATCTGGTTTTTAGTATCGCCTGTCCACGTATGAATATAATTATATAATCCACGAGCTCCGCGACCTAATTCGCAGCTTGTTGAAAAATGGTTTCTAGTTTAATTTTCACGCTGTATTTGAGCCTAATAAATAACGCTTCCCTACATTACATAATGGTTATTTGCTCTGTTTAGAGTATATCCCCCACTATTTCCCTATAAAATTCTTACTAAATATATCAAGGTGAGGTGATGTTCATTTGTTATTTGTTAGAATAACGTAAAGGTCAATGATACATGCATCTATATTTATCTACTTGAAAGTATTCATGTCTAAATAAAAATTAAAATAAAAACTCAGAAAGATATACAAATTGAAATGTGAAGATAACGAACAGTGATCAATCTCATAACTCCTACAAACAATAAAAATAGATAGTTGGGCAAACACGGACCCCTGGACACACCAGAGGTGGGATCAGGTGCCTTGGAGGAGTCTTCCTTTGGTTTCTTAAATGGGTAATGAAGGTGTAAAACAATACATACAACAGGCAGAACGTGCTAATGCGGGTTATACATTTTTGTCTGCAATGTTTGTGGAAAATCTATCCCATTTAGCAAACTATATTACTCAGTAATTATTGATTACTGGTCTCGAGCGTGTGTTGAATGCAATTTCTCGAAAACCTGTGAATGCGGAATTATCATCATCATCTGACATGTATTCTCCTGATTTATATTCTGCTTTCATTGTACAGAATGTGAAGTGTTGAGTTTTACTTAGAATCTCGGGCTTTAAAATACTTTAGAATACATAATGTAAATTTTGCCTTTGCTGATAGAAAGGGCCAGAGCATTCTTGAACCATCGATAATTGCACTAGAATATATATTGGTTTCCCAGGTTTTATACTACGTTTATATGTAAAGTCATCAAGTTGGTTTAAATAGACTCACCCCCTGCTGCCCCACAACTGACAGCTGTTGGATCTACGTCAGTGGATGAAGGACAGTCCATTACATTAAGATGTACCTTGTCTACGATGGGTAACCCTCCTATCACGTGGAGCTGGCTATGTGGGGATGATAGACTGACCACTGGAGTGACCAATACAGGGACCCAGTCAGTGCTGACGTTGACATCAAACAGGAAGTACAACCAGAGAACGTTTCAGTGTAGAGCCACAAGTCTCAGACCGTCATTGTCGTATAACGCGACATCAGGGACACATACCATCACAGTGTACTGTAAGTGAATTGTAAAATGTTTATAACTGCATGAAGAGAAAGGCATTTCAAGTATGATTTAATTGTAGTATTGTGAAAATTATATACCTTGAATAGAAGTTGATTTGGTGGTAAAATATTTTGACTTTAAGTCTTATTCAGAATAACTTGAGCCCGTCCTAAAATGTATTTGCAAATTCTTTTCCATTGATTGATTGTTGAATATTTCTTTTAACTTCATACGTTTAACCATTATAACACACATAATTTACTCAAAGTATGCTTTCAAATTACAGCATCTGTAATCCGATTTGAAATTTACAGGTTAAATACAATTATTCTATACTGAGGTGAGACACATTGATATCTTGATGTAGAAGTTCCTATGACAAACATTTACACACTCGGTAACGCATATTCATAAAATCCATTGACTGGGATATTAAATGTGTCTAAAACTTAAGCATGGTTTTGAAGAATTTGTTCGTTTGAAAGGGCAGTTGATGTACCGGTACATGTATAAGTACAATTACCAAAAGTGGAATTAATGCCAAGTTCGTTTCAAATACAGCTGTAATAATAAGCCTTACAAACAAAGACAATATTGTTACAAGCTTTGTCAGCTGGAACTAAATCATATTCCGCATGTAACCTATGTAATTCTTTTATCACATCTGGTTTACTAAACACAGAGGGGTAGATGATAAGTATTTTTGTTTCGATGTGTCTAATGTTGGACTTTGATATCCCCCTGATACTTTTAATTCATTGTGACAAGGTATTAATATTTTTTCATATTTAGCCTATTGTCTGGCATAATCTTCATCAGGATTCATAACAAGAGGCCCATGGGCCACATCGCTCACCCGAGTTACCTTGGCCCATATGTAAACATTTTCCTATATAGCTGCATGTGAAACCTTTGATCCATATCTGAAGACTCTCCATATATATTTGCATGTAAAACCCTAGTCCCTATTGTGGTACCAATTTACCTCTGGAGGCCATTATTTTTACAAATTTGGATCTGCACTGTGTCAGAAATCTTTCATGTAAATATAAAGTTCTTTGGCCCAAGGATTCTTAAGAAGATTTTTAAAGATTTTCCCTATATATTTGAATGTAAAACTTCGATCCCCTATTGTGGCCCTACTTACCGTCCCTATACTGGATTCCTAAAACCTCATAAAACCCTTACAAAGATGCATTGATGGATCCAGTAAAAGTTCTACCAAGCCCCTATCTCTGTTTTGCAGGAAAATATTAACAGCTGTAATGGAAAAACTTCAAACGTACTTTGCGACTACATATGCCAGAAATGCTGTAATTCAAATGTGGGATCTAAAAAGTTGCAAACAACTTTTAGTAAATTTGAAATCGTAAAACTTTTCACAAATCAACAGCAACAAAACGTATTACTTTTCAACACTTTACACGAGAATTCCTCATGACGAATTGAAGACTAGACTTTTTGATCTCATAGACAGTTGCTTCATCAACAACAATGGAAAACGGAAACATTCATATTTAAAGCCTATCCATCGTCAACTTTCCATATCTATGTACCAATATTCCATTATGACCTGCATATGGTGTTTATATCTCTCAACTGATTCGAGCTTGTCTTGGGTGTATTCAGTTTTTAAATCGAGGCAAGCTACTGACAAACAAGTCGATTGTACAGGGTTTTCAACAGTCTCGATTAAAATCAGCATTTCGCAAATTCTATGGTCGTTATTATTATTATTATTATTTTATTCATTTATAAAGCGAAAAAATACATATAGTTTCTGTGCTAATAATCAATGATAACATACTAAGAAAAGACCTACAAGAGTTATAAAGGAAATGACAAAACAATAGAAAGAATTTAAATAAAACATGGTAGTAAAATGACAAAGTGGTGGACTTTGACTTGACAAGATACAATTGACATACATGTATTTTACATTCACAGGGCATATTTACGCTTGAACAAGAGTGTTTTAGGTTCTTGTGGAATGCTCCATGTGCTTCAAGCTCTCGAAGTTCCAGTGGCAATTTATTCAACAATTGTACACTTAGTGTTTCTATGGCTCTTGCATTGTATTTGTTTAATGATTTCTTCACTACCACTTTCCATTGGTCGGATGATGATCTCAAGGTCCTATGTGGCTGGTAAACATGTCATAGCTCTCTCATGTATGCTGGTGCTGCGAGAAAGTGTGTAGTGACATATGTATGGTTGTCAGCACTTTTAACACAACACGTTGTTTTGCAGGCAGCCAGTGTAGTTGTTGAAGTATCGACGAAATATGTTGTCTGTAGCATGTTCTTGTAGTCGGTACATGGGGCGATCGGTTATGCCAAGCAGGAGGGCATTGTGATAGACAAGGTGGGATATGACTGTTGCATTGATGACCTTCGCACACGCTTCCTGGGTGAGATGGGGTTTCACCTTGGATAATCTCCTGATGTTGATGTACATCTTCCTTACCACGGAGCTGACTTGTACTTCCATTGATAAGGTGGCGTTCAGGGCAACACCGAGGTTTGTAACAGTAGACTTAGATGTCAATATTGCCTCACCAATCTTCAGACGGATACACTTCACACGGCACTGGTTGTGGGCACTAGCAACCACCATTATCTAAGTTTTTCCTTCATTTAGTTTAAGTTTGTTCACAGTCATCCAGGTTGTGATATTCGGTATGCAATCCTCCATAATGTTGACCAGATAGGTCCGCATGGCAGTGGGTTGGTTTTTGTTACACTCAAACGGTTGTAAAGTTGAGTGTCATCTGCGAACCCATGACGGTTTATGGCATATTGCTTGATAACTCTCCTGAGTCGGAGAAGGTACACCAGGAAGCAAAGGGGGCCGAGAACAGACCATTGGGGCACTCCGGTGGACACACTGAGGACACACTAGTGCTGATATTCACAGCTTGGTTACGGCCACTCAAGTAAGACTGTACCCAATGGAGCGCTTTGTCTGTCAATCCAGCTTCCTCACGTAGTCTCTCCAGCATGAGGATATGATCGATGGTATCAAATACCGCACTTAGGTAAAAAAAAAAAAAAAAAGACAAGGAGCATAGCATCACCATCATCCAGTACTGCTTCTACGTCTGCTTTTATTCGCAGGATGGCTGTCTCAGTGCTGGTACCGGTCTTATAAGCTGACTGCAGATCATCATGTAGACCATTCCTGCTGAGATCGCTATTAAGCTGCTGTGCGACGACATGCTCGACGACCTTGCTGATGAATGGGATAGTTGATGCTGGTTATAACGTTCTATTTCGTCAATACAATCTATCATTGGGTCAAATGCTGTCTGACGTGTTTCATACCGATTGTTAGGCCGTTCTTGGCACACTGATTTTGACTACGGATAACTCCGTTTGCCTGATCAGGAGATAGGGCTCACGGCGGGTGTGACCGGTACACAGGAGATGCTTACTCTTCCTAGGCACCTGATCCTACCTCTGGTGTGTCCAGGGGTCCGTTTTTGCCCAACTATCTATTTTGTATTGCTCAAAGGAGTTATGAGATTGATCACTGTTCGTTATCTTCATCTTTCATTTAGTGATCAGGCATCCAAAAAAATACTTTCTTAAACACCTCTCTGAATCCACACAAAAGTACTCTGAAGTTGAAGTAAAAACTATGCTCGAGTTCCTCGTTGACAATATTTTCATAATCTTTGGTAATCAGGACTTCCAACAGTCTCTTGGAATTCCCTTGGCCATGAATTGTGTTCGATTGTTAGCCGACCTGTTTTTATTTTCTGATGAAGCAGGATTTATTTCAAAACTTCTACCTGAGAAGAAAATAATCTCTCAGGTGGCCTTCAATTTGACATTTAGATGCATCGACGACGTTTTATCTATTAACAGTAATAATTGTCATTCATATGTCATTTCGATATATCCCTGTGATCACGAAACAAAAGGCACCACAAAGTCGTCCACTTCTGGTTCATAGTTAGATATTTCATTGAACGTAGATATTAACGGCGAACTAACTATTCAACTTTATGACAAACGGGATGATTTCAACTTTTCCATCGTCAACTTTCATTATCACCTGTATATGATGTTTTTTTCTCTCAACTGATTCGATACGCAATAGCTTGTGCTGCGTATGATCAGTTTGTAAATCGAAGCAGACTACTGGCAAACAAGTTGATGATACAGGGGTTTCAACAGTCTCGTTAAAAGTCAGCATATCGCAAATTCTATGGTCGTCATAACGATCTAGGTTGCCCATACAACGTATCATCGGGTCACATTGTCTGACGTTTTTCATAACGATCGTTAGGCCGTTCTTGGCACACTGACTTTGACTACGAACAACTCTGTTTACCCGATCATGATATAGGTGACCCCTTTATTTCATAACGAAGAGGTTCATGTCCTTATGTTGTGGATTTGTGATACTGTGGTGAAAGTTAAGTTATGCTTGAACCCTTGCATGCTAGTGGTATATTAAAAAAGATACAAGGGGAAGATACATTGGCCGTTCAAGTTTCTGAGGGAAACTCGGGGTTTTTTGTTTTTATTCTTTTCCGTCCTTATATATCTTTCACATTGCTTTGAATGGAACTCCTTTTACAATTTAAGAGGTAGCAATAAAAAGTTTAAGCAAGCTTAAAATCATTTATATATAGTGATTGTATAATGTTTAAGGAAGTAAGATTGAATATGTCCGTAAAATAGCGCAAGGGTGAATCCAATAATGCGCCTGTAGAAAGGCCAGGATTACTGATCGTCCATCGTAAACGGCGTATTTGGTCGTGGAATTGTTAGGGGCACGTTTGCGCGAATGGATTTATTTCGCGTTTATTTGAAACGTTACTCCAAGCATTTGTTTTGTTCAATACGCTGTTAAACTATTTCTCTTTAACAAGAAGGATCCTAGAATTATGAATTTGACTCTTAATTCTCATGATTATGCAATCAATGTATACTAATATTTCACTAATTTCAAAATAAGTTACCTTTATCTATGTTAACTTCTATGGTCGTTATAACAATCTGGGTTGTTAATACAACCTATCATTGGGTCAAATGTTGTCTGACTTGTTTCATACCTATAGTTGGACCGTTCTTGGCACACTGATTCTGACAACGGACTACTCCGTTTACCTGATCAAGATATAGGGCTTACGGCGGATGTGACCGGTCGTCAGGGATGCTTATTCTTCCTAGGCACCTTATCCCACCTCTGGTATATCCAGGGGTTCGTATATACCCAACTCTGTGTTTTGCACTTTTATAGGAGTTATCAGATTGATCTGTGTTCGTAATTTTCACCTTTAATTGACTCATGTAGGAATATCAACGACTACTCGACTTCTCAACTATCACTCGGTCATACCGATCATCGACAACAATTTTCATAGTTTAGAACTTGTAAAGAATAGCGTTGGAAATAATGTTCTTAAATTCTAAATACTTCTGTGTGTTTGTGAGTAAAACTCATGTAAGAGTCAATACAAACCGGTTTCAATTCGTTCATATGTTCAAATAAATCATATGAATTTGGATGTCGGTCTAAAAACATGCCTCTGAAATCACATGATTGAATAAGAGTACCTCAAACGGTATATAATACGCCCGTGAAAAGCTAATTTCAGGTGATTTTCTTACAACAAGATTTGTAGGACTTTGTTTCAAGTAGTATCAGCAATCATCAGGGTGTGACATACTTTCTTTTCATTGTAAAAACAAGGCAAATCATGCACTCTATGTAATATTTTCACTTGGCATTTGATTTAAACATATTTTATTGAGACACTTTACAGGATTTGGCATAAGATGTATGTGTACCAAGTTTGATGGTCCTTGCCTCAACGAATCGGTCTGCATCCTGCTACTACGACCTTCACCTTTGACAATAAGAAACAATAGGCATCCTCCACTAGGCATAAAGTGTATGTGTACAACGTTTGACGGTCCTAGCCCCAACAGTTCGGTTTGTATACTGCCTGCAGTATTTTTCTACAAAGGGATACTGTGACCTTGACCTTGAAAAATAATAGGCATCTTCCCCTTATCATCAGGATCAAATATACCAAGTTGTAAAATCCTGGACCTTACGGTTCGGTATGTATATTGCCCACAAGGTCCGGATAGACAGACGGACGGACAGACGGATGACGCCATACCATACCATACGTCTCCGACGGGCGTATAAAAACGGTGAAATGTATAACATAAGTTAACTAAACGTACTTTATATGGAGGGACAACAAACGTGTATCACATTAAAGGGCGACATCTGTCAGAATCATCGTTACCGAGTACTACAAGTATTCGACTAGACGAACCGAGTTAAATTGACATCCCCGATGTCAAATTATTTCTGCTTTACATGATCTGGCCCCATACATTCTTTGACTATTAGTTGTACCTCGTTTAAAAAATGCAACTTCTTTGCAGATAACAACGTCATAACATCAAAGGTGAATGAACATGTCATCAGTGAACATGGAAGACTTGAGATAAAATGTGATGTGGATGGAAACCCGTTATCTACCATTACGTGGCTGTTTGTTCCAAACAACACTGTTGTAAAGAGAGAATCTGATGTACACAGTAGCTCACTGGATATATTGTCAGCAAACTGCTTAGATCACGGAAATTACAAGGTTACAGCAGATAATGGAAAAGGCCCCGCAGCAACGAGAAGAACTCATATTGCTGTTAGATGTAAGTTTCATTTTCTCAGAACACAGTCCTCTCTATCCATACATTCGTTATCATCATGTTTGGTAAAATTTATTGAGTCTGCTTTTTTCTTTAGTGTCAATGACCCAAAAAACGTTGTCCCCAGGAAGCATTTTATGTATACATCAGTAAATATCTTGTAAAAGAGTATTTAAGGATAGAAACATTTATACGAATACTTTTAATTTCTCAATGGCATGTTTATATTTTGGAAAGGTAAGCCTCGACTGGATAGCGTTGATGTGCAGACGCCAAACAAACTTGGCATAGGAAATGATGAATCTCTTCAAATACTTGTGAGAATGCTATTGTATCCACAAGCGACTCTGACACAGTGGACGTTTGTGGGAAAAAATAATGAGAGTAGAGTCATTCAGAATAATACAGGTGGCTACAGCATAACAGAAAGTAAGGGAGAAAATAAACAAAACATCTCTCTATACAAAAGGCGTGTTGACACAGAGGAGTTTGGAGATTACACTATAATGGTTCTGAATGATGTTGGTAATTTCACCAGGACCTATCATGTAGATGCAACAAGTGAGTCAGTTTTATTTTTCGATCGTAATTATCAAATATACTGAACAGAAAGCTACATGTTTTTAACCCAAAACTATCTAAACTGAAAGTGCAAGAAATAATAGTTTTTAGCTCTTTCATGCTGAAAGCTTTTCTTCAAATAAGTTTTTCTAAAGAAGATTTATTCATAGCTTTTATGTTTTCTGCTAAACATCAGGACCATTTTAAACCAACATTGTCACTAATCATCCTTGGTTTGAGGTAGGATCAGGTGCCTAGGAGGAGTAATATCTATCTGCGAGTGAGAACTTTATCCTTCATAATGAGTTAATTTGTTAATTTTCGACAATGCTATCAGTCTTACTAAAGCTACAATGCGAGTTATGGCATTGATTAGATTCTACATCAGAAGAAAAATCTTTTGTATTGGCCTTCAACTCAACATTTAGATGTATCAACGACGTTTTATCTGTGCACGACAATCATTTTCCTTCATGTGTCGATTCGATATATCACTGTTAAATCGAAATAAAAGACACAACATGGTCCTCCACATCGCAAATTCTGTGGATGTCATAGCGATCTAGTTCGCAAATACAACCTGTCTGATGTGTTTTATACCGACTGTTACGCCATTCTTGGCACACAGATTCTGACTACAAATTACTCATTTTACTTGATCAAGAAATAGGGCTCACGGCGTTTGTAACTAGTCGCCAGGGGATGTTTACTCCTCCTAGACACCTGGTCCCACCTCTGGTATATCCAGGGGTCCGAGTTTACCAAACTCTGATCAAGATATAGTGATCATGGTGGATGTGACCGGTCGCCAGAGGATGTTTACTCCTCCTAGGCATATGATCCCACCTCTGGTATATCTAGGGATCCGTGTTTGTACAACTCTTAATTTTGTATTCATTATAGGAGTTATGAAATTATATCTTTGAAATTCAGAACTAAATATCTCAGTGGGAGGAATTTAATTTTTAGCTTATATGTTTTTTGAATGTAGGATATTTCGGTTATTTTAAACTACGTACGCTAAATCTCTAATTTTCAATGTATACTTATTTTGTTGAATGTATATATATATATATATGAAAAGATATTAAGTTTCAAAATAATATGGGTGAAACCACATTGAAAGCAAAGGGGTGGCGAAATATTAAATACATTTTTGAATGATAAATTTGTTACCATTGCTACCCGTAATATACATGTACCTACAGGACCACCTTTAAAACCTTCCAATTTAACATTGGTATGTGTCACTTCGTCTGTAAAGTTATCATGGATTTCTAACTTCAATGGTGGAGGCAGTCAGACCTTCAAGATTTCCTATTCCACTGAAGGGAATTTGTTAACATCCTATAAAGATCTAGAGAATATCAATGACAAAGGATATGGGACACTCCATAGTTACACTCCGAGCATTGAGCTACAGGGGGCAGTATGGTTTACTATCACTGCCTCCAACATGTTTGGAGAATCTACATCAGATAATGTCCATTGCATTGTTAAAGGTAAGTATTGTAATCAGCAGTCATCCCTGGGGATATCTCAAAAGGAATCTTTAAAAGTCACCCACCGGCAGAGATGCCTTTCAGTGTAGTTAAAATCACATAGTATTGACAAGTCTTTCTATTCAAAAACTTGTATTGGTACTGTCTACGTATGATAAGTTTTTAAATAGAGGCAGGCTACTGAAAAACAAGTTGATGTTACAGAGGTTTCAACTGCTTCGTTTAAATTTAGCATTTTGCAAATTATGTGGTCGTCATAACGATCTAGTTTGCATATACAACATATTTTGGGGTCCAATTCTGTCCGACATGTTTGATACCGATTGTTTGGCCGTTCTTGGTTCACTGAGTTTGACTACGAATTACTCTATTCACCTGTATATACATGTAGGATTCACGGTGGGTGTTATCGGTCGACAGAGGATGGTTACTCCTTCTAGGCACCTGATACAACCACTGGTATATCCAGGGGTCAGTGCTTCCCCAACTCTTTATTTTGTATTCCTTAAAAAGTTATGAGATTAATGAATGTTCATTATCTTCATTTTGTATTTAGAAATGGTTACTTTGTCATTCATGACCGATCGTAAGAAACATTTGTTTGCTGTTTTATGTCCCTTCAGTGAAGTTTCACTCATGAATTTAAGTTATGCAGGTCATCTACGGCCGTACCTGAGAAGTTTCTTTACCGTGCCAAGATATGCCGTGACACAGGATACCTTACTTTTGTCGAGAATCACATGAAATGAGATTTATCACTGTTCGTTATCTTCACCATTCACTCAGACCCCCTGGTTGCAAAGCCTACCGCTACCGGTCTGTAACAAATAGAAAAATAAATATGGACCATTACAAATAGGTTAACATTGTACTGAATTCAACCAGTTCCTTATTTCTACATATTTTTAAGTTGAATTCTACACCCTGTATTTCCTATAAACATATTTCTACTATTGCATCCAAATGTTTTAGTGCAAACATTGCAGTGCCTAGATAAATACCACCTTATACTTAATCAACTATGTCTTCTTATCCTTCATCTGCGTTCAACTATAGTCCAGCTGGACATTCCATTACTCGTAATGTTGATATAGTTACATTAAGGACCCGAAATCACTTATTTTAAAGGTCCTAAATTCAGAGGACTGCTGTCTTTCAATTTAGCGACAGAACGTCATCTCTATTATGAATTCTGTCAAATATTATGCCAGATGATGGGGTAAGTATGAAAGAGAAGAATTTGATACCTCGTCAGAATGGATTAAAAGTATAAGAGCAATGTTAAAATCCTATACTAGACAACTCAAAACCAAAGTACGTACCATGTATCCTTCTGTGTTTAGTAAACCAGAAGTAATCAAAGAATTAGATAGGTTACATGAGTAATATGTTTTGGTTTCAGCTGACAAAGCTAGTAACAACATTGTCTTTGTAAGGCTCATTATAACAACTGATTTCAAACGAACTTGGCATATATTAACAGCACATTTGGTAATCTTACTTTTAATCAATCTACCCTTTCAAAGATGAAAGTTTTCAAAATCATGCTTCTGTTGTAGACACATATAATATCCCAGTCAATGGGATGGATGAACATGAGTTACCGGACCTATACTGGATTCCTAAACTTCACAAAATCCCTTACAAAGAAAAATACATTGCTGGATCGTGTAAATGTTCTACCAAGCTCCTATCTTTGCTCCTCGCGAAAATATTAACAGTCGTGAAGGAGAAACTTCAAACGTACTGTGCCGTAACATATGTCAGTAGCGGTGTAAATCAGATAAGGATTCTAAAACATTCTAAAGAACTTGGAGTAAATTTGAAATCGTAAAACTTTTCTCAAATCAACAACTTCAAAGCCACAGGCACTCGACGTTTCAAATATCTAGATTATTTTTTTTCTTTCTATCAACAACATATCAACAAGGTATATCCCGCCACCATTTGGTTTTATGCTGATTTTTTTTATCCCTGTCATTTGTAGGAATAGAAGAGAAGGTCAGCCATCAGACAGAGACGATTGTCGGCAGTGTTGTCGGCAGTGTGGCTTTCATCGTCGCTGTTTTAGTCATTGGGATCTTCCTCAGAAGGCGTTATAAATGCACCTGCATGCTAAGTAATGTATAAAGTTTACTTAAGAGTTGTCATGCGTATTGAATAACATATTTATACACATGTTAACAACGAATCTTTTAACGTAATTCAACATGTTTATTAAAACAAGATCATTCTATGTATTTAGTTGGGGGAGGGGGGTGTTATGTCGTCTGTACTCTGTTTGTCCGTCCCTTCATCTGATTTGTGTTTTGCTCATTTTCAAATATAGCTCTGATGGTCAAATTTCATGCATATATATATATATATATGTATATATATATATATATATATATATTGGTAAAAGGAACCGAGGCTTGATCAATTATTCATTTTGACACCCCCACTCCCAGTATTTCATCGATTTCAAATTTATTGATTATTAACTACAACACGATATTAAGAATGCATATATGTGCACTGGAAAGCAACTTTGAATGACAAAGTTGCTTTTTTGCTGGGGATGCTACATTTAGGTATGATTTTCATATTCCGGAAGTTTGGTGACTCGTAAAGATTTGCTGAAAGGATGTCCCTTGTCCTAGGCTCGTTTGAGAACATTTAAGTTTTAAGAGCGCGTCTTGTTTTATATGTGTACTTTTGTTGAATATTAGATTTTAGCTTTGATATTCAGAATAGGAAAATCTTAGTGGCCCGTGGGACTAGTGATACTTTTAACGAATACTTAGGTGACCAATAGGTATGTGTGCCTCTTGTTGTTGTAAAACATTTGTAGGATAGAGGAATATTAGTTGTGAAATTTATTACCTTACCACCACAGGGCCTCATGGGCGAAACCGAATACGCTAAACTAATGAAATATTTTCCAACATGTTCTCTACTTCTTCACATGTGGCAGAAAAACTAAATGCATATCCATAATGGTCATGAAGCTCTCTATCTAGATTGTGAAACTCACGACCTGTGAGTCAGGGTTTAAGGCCCTAGGTAAGGATAATATGAATCTTAAAAATCTCCAAACCTCAATATATATTCAAGAAAAACTAAATGCATTATTATGATGTCTATGAAGCTCTATACTTAAACTGTGAAATTCATATATCCTTGATCAGGGTTTCAGACCCTACGGCAGGGCCAATATGGCTATACAGTGAAAATGTATTAAATATCGGAAATTCTTATCAACTCCCATATACATTATATTTGAAAAAAAAGATAAAATGCCTGATTATGATGACAATGAAGCTCTTTACTTAAATTATAAAATTCATGGTTCCTTGGTCAGGGGGGTAAGTAACTAGGGCGTGGCCTATATTGTCATATAGTGAAAATGTATTAAAGCTTAGAAAATCTGCTTCAAACTTCCATTTTCCTCCTTGAATAATTGAATCAGAATTATATGCATATTTTGGAAGATCATAAACATGTGCACACAAGACTCCATATTGAGGCTTAAATGCAAATACGAGACTCCCCGTATGGGCTATGATACTCGGGTGAGCCTTAAGGCCCATGGGCCTCTTGATATTTGTAAGCAAACGCTACGAGTTTTACGTGTTGGTGCAACCATTATGATATCGAAATCTGTTATCATGACTTGGATTGGTAAATAAATAATTGTGTCAATTCATGAATATCGAGGGTTTCGTTTTGCTGACCACATAGCCACAAATTGAGGTATAGTAAGTCTTCCCAGTCTCAGGCTAGCGACGATGGGCACAGTGCACTAAAGTATTGGTACTCTCTATACAGTATATAAGTAACATACATCTTGACGTCTCTTTGGTTTAGACAATTTTCCTCTGCTATGGCCCACACAGTAACACTGACATTTAGAGTCCTTTTGTAAGGGAATTTGTCCTACATATCATTAAGATCATTCTATCTGAAGTCGAGTTAATAACATAAGCTTTATTGATATCACTATATTGTAGAACACGTGAGTTATTGACATATTTTACGCATGTTTCATTAGTGCCATATATAATCGTTTTCTTTTCTTTTTTGTAGAAATGGGGATAGAGCGCATGTAAGTTTCACTAACATCATATATTGCAATCATTTTCTGTATCCACGTTGGATAACAGTTTTAAATTTATTTTTAGTATGCGTTCAATTTTCCCCAAAATTCAGTAGCAAAGAATGTTTTTATTGTTAATGTATGTTCACAAAGCCTATTTTTAATTTGCTCCTGAATACCTGTTACAATCCTTTAAATCTCCATTTAGCACAAAAAATTCCAATTAATGTATCATCAGGTGAATATTAGGAACAGTGATCAATCTCAAAACTCCTGTCTGTCAGACGATTGGCTAAATGTAAACAAGAATTAAAAGTATAAGTGGGATATTAAAATCCTGTATTAGACACATTGAAACAAAGTACTTATCAACTATCATTCTGCGTTTAGTAAACCAGAAGTCATCAAAAACTCCAAAATGTCTTGCTACAATATTTTATGCCATTCCAGCTTGAAGCATCCCAACAGCGTGATTACGTTGGTTTTTGCTGAGTCATGGCATGACGGAAGGGTAAATTTTGTCAAAACGAATAGTGTCCAAACAAACCTTTTACACTTCTTACTCCAAACAGTATTGGCCAGTAATACTCGTGCGTACGAACACTTCAACAAACAACAGGTGTTCACTAACCATGGACAAGTCCCTGCATCTGAGTCGGGTATTATCCGATATTGTTAAAAAAACATCATCTTTGTCGATTGTTTAGATTTTACAAATATAAAGAATAAATATAGAAAACTTATACTAAATTTTATAATGCATAGTAACTTTTTTCCGCTAGTATATTAACAATAATCATTTTCATTGATATGTCGATTTGATATATCCCTGTGAACTCGAGATAGGACTCACGGCGGGTGTGACCGGTCGACATGGGATGCTTACTCCTCTTAGGCAGTTGATCCCACATTTTGGTATGCCCATGGTCCAGTGTGTGTCCAAATCTTTATTTTGTATTTACTATAGCAGTATGAAATCAATATTGATTACTGTTTGTTATCTTCACCTTTGATATGAAATGCAAAATTAAGAGATCGACAAACACGGACCCATGGATATACCAGAGATGGATCGAGTGCCTGAGGGGATTAAGCATCTCCTGCTTATCGGTCACGCCGGCCTTGAGTCATATACTTTGACCAAGTAAACGATGTAAACCGTTGTTAAAATAAGTGTGTAAAGAACGACCTAACAATTGGTATGCAAAACGTCAGGCAGGATTCAACCTAATGACAGACTGTTGTGTCAAATAGATTGTTACAACGACCATAGCATTTCCGAAATGCTGTATTTTTATAAAATGTGTATCTATTTTATGGCTGTTAAAACATATAAAGGATTGTTGTTAAGTTCTTCATTGTACTAAGTGCATGTAACATACAATCTGAATACCCCTTTCAATGCTATACTTTGATGGATTTCCTACAGTTGATTTTATTGCAGGCGGAGGCATTCGTGCCGTGCCGATTCATCTAGTTTAAATTTAAATTTTCAGTTGATAAAGAGGTATTGTGCAATAGTAACAAGTTGAAGGTATATTTGATTCAACAGGTCAGGAATTTAATACCAATCATATGCTAAAGAATGTACTCTTATGATAGTGAATTCCCCCATGTTTACAAGTCGCGGTAGTACGAAAGCTCAGATGATACATGTACATTCGATATCGAATCTTTTATTTCGAATGTTAAACGAACCATCTGAGCCTCCGTACGGTAGTTTAGTAGATAGTATTGTCACTCTTTCTCACCATGAGGCCATGAGTTCGATTCTGTATCCCTGTGACTGCGTGAAACGTTAACGTTTAACATAATTTGTGATTATCCCTTCGACTGTAGCACCCGTAATTAGGAGTGAAAGATCATTCGGATTTTTCCACGGAAGGTGTGAATGCAATGTAGAGGGCTTTTTTGCTTCGGCTCCTGATTTAAGCGTCATGTATTGTTCAAAACTTGTGACACTTCCCCTGCAACCGGTGCTATCCATAGATGAAATGTGAATGGGGCCTAAAGCAACAAGCAAACTAAAAACATATTCGGAGTGCTTAGAATACATAGTTGCTGAAATTAAATATGAAGTATGATATTTCCGTCATTACTTTCACCAATGATGTGGAATGATAAGAGTGTGAGCAGGTTGACAACATAATTTCTATATACATTTATAGAAGCCTAAATATAACATACTTAGTGATATGTACACTTTGTAATGCATCTTGATCTCTGCACAGACGACAATGGACTTCTTTTGGGGATGGATATGCTGTCCATATGCATACTGATACTTAAACTATTGATTTAATGTACTGTAATGTTCAAATGGTAGCCCATCTCCACTGAAAGTGATAGTAACATGCGAATTCAGCCATTTCTATTACCTTTTTTATAGAGACGAAAATGTAAAAGCAGCTGACATGTCTAAAGATGAATCTCAAATTTCTTTGGCAGGTAAGTGATTGCATCATATTGAAAACGTCCACATACGGAACTGCCAGTCCAGCCCAACATTAATTGTTATTCTTGTGAATAAGATATTGTTTAAGTTACTTGCCCAGTCATCAGGAATAATAATTAAACATGGGTAGAAAATAGAGATAGAAAAAAACTTCTAAATGCAGATGTTTGAGTTCCTTTTTTATTTTGTTCGCGTAGGAATTATATTTTCGGATGAACAGATAATTTATTCGGGTAGGGTCTACTCTGATAATTTTACTCATGGAAAACATTTCAACGATTACCATGCGACGACAGCAAAGGTGATCATAGGACTTACCACTACATCTGATCTACTAAATAGAATTTACCTCACCTAATTTGAAGATTTTGAAGTGAGGTTTTCTGATAAAAACATTATTATCCAGCTTATGTTTGTCTATCTGTGTCTCATTTAAATCTTCACATCATTTTTCTTCTTTGGTGTTGAATAAAACCCTACTGAATACGACAATTGAAAATATCTGAGTATAATAAGACAATTGTAGAGGTTAGACTGGTTCGACTGCCGATGCCAAATCCAGCTGTTCAGCTGGTAGAGCACCAAGATTCAAATCTAGTATGTATGGTATGGTTTATGTTGTTTTAAAGTAGTTACACCCTCCTGTGACGTCATAGGAGTTTGCAAAATCAATGATTTATTTAGATTTATGCATGATATTACCATAGACTTTGTGGAAGTCCTTTCCATTGGTTATTATAAAAACATCTTTTTTAAATGTATAATATTTAAAAAGTCAAAGTTATATATAGATAATCAATAGTATGTTTCAAAATTTTGAATCCAAGGGCAATAACTCTGTTTTCATTGAATCCTTCATCTAGTTCATTGTGCGATAGAGTTTATTTTTTACAGAATTTTTGAATAGCTTTGTAAAGAAACAGTTTCATGAAAATTTTATGAATACTATTATTTTGTTTTAATCATTTTGTTTTTGTAAAATTTGGCAATGCTGTTGAAGGAAAATTGCAATTTTCTGACATTGATATATGATTTTGTATTTTTATGTCTCACATCTTAAAAAGTGTTGTGACCTTTATATCTTATATGATAATTGCTTAGTTTCAAATCCAATAAATTGAAATAAATACACATTTTAAACTTTTATCAGATAGCAACGCAAGTATGGAGTTATCTTAAATGACAGTATTAGTATGCTATTTCTATTACCAGTGCTGACGAACCTGAAATTTATGTTATAATTGTATCACTCGGATCACATCGGTCGATTCCAGAATCTGCCGAAGTTTGCCGAATGATAAATGTATAAGGAAGTAGTCCGGATCTGTGGCGTTTCTGACGAAAAGATTCATTTGTGCAACAATATAAATCAAATTTATAACCAAAGTTTACATTTTTATCATATGTATATGGATATTTTAAATAATATGCCACTGTAGAACCAAATATGACGGTGATACACGAGTATCCTAGTAAACTTGATAATAACCAAAGTGATTGAAAGTCATTTTTCGACGTATCAGCATATGATCGAATTCAGGAGCAGATTATTTTATACACACTTGCTGCTTTTTCATTTAATTTTTATTTATATTTTTGAGAGCAACATGTACAGGAAGAAAGGTAAATACAGTTATTGGAGTGGAGTGGTGATGTAATGCTTTGAGAATTTATTTCTAACATTGAACATGAATTCAGTCAATTAATATATCATTGTTGCTAAAGGATGAATACAAATACGTTCCATTGAACCGGTTTTAATTTTGAACTGATCAGGAGGACTTTCCATTTATTACTCAAAACAAATTTTTTTTAATAAACCTGGTTTCAACTATTATTCATTTAGTCCATACAAAACCAGAACTATTTACTCAATTGACACAATGTAGATGGTTAGTGATTACACAAAATGATCCAGAGCGGCTAACATAGGTCAAGATGTGTGGCAGTTCACCAGAAGGTGGTGACGTCTTTAGTGAGTGAAATATTATCAAATGGGCATCAAACTCTAAAACAAATCAAACGAGTAATATCGCTTAGATACACCTTGGCAACAGCACTATGTTGTGGTAGAATGTTTATTGATTGTTGATTGGTTGGTTTTACATTTCGTCGAGAATATTTCTCTCATACCTAAACGTCACCAGTTATAGGTGAAGTACCAAAAATGTATATCTATGCTTAGCGCCCAGGGCCATAGTAGTAAAAGTTCTTTAGCATACCCCTGCAGCGACACGTGATCTCCGATTTTATGGTCATTTCCGAAAGACCCGTGATTCTCACTTCTAAATGCCGTGCGTTTTACGAAGAAGTAACCACTACCTATTTTAACGTCTAACGTTTGATGAGGTCATGCCACGAGCGGGGCTCGAACTCACGGCCACCTGGTTACGATTTTTGTTTGAGCTAATTTATTATGAACTTATAATATTGTGTGTACTTGCACTTTAGGTGTTTGCATGATGTCTGATAATCGGCCTTTAGTCAATAAATGAAGGCAGTGATAAGCATTTGTTCCCATCGCGTGTGAACGAAAGTATGGTTTGCGTCTCCCTGTGCGTAAGAGTTCCACAAAGGGAAAGAACTATTGGACAACTCGGAAATTGCGTATTGGGCTGGCAACAACACAAACAAATCATGTTTCTGTTTACAAATTCTAACAACACTTCACATTTAAAACATGTACTCTTTCTTTGTAGCGAAACAGGTTTACTTCAAGGACACATATCATGTTTTCAAAGGATACAATATTACATGCATTTTGTCTTCTTTATGCTTATAGTAATTAATTCTAATAGTTCGTTCGCCGAAATTTTGCGATAATTAACCACAATACAGACTTAAAGCTAAGCCCCGATTTCAAAAAGTCAAGTTAATTAGGTAGGTAGTCACATGGTACAGTGACGTCACATGCGCCCTTCGGATTGTGAAAGTACTGCGAGATATTATTAAAAACTCAACTTTTTGGGGCCCAATTAATTTACCATGGGCAACGATTAAATCGATGTTGATAAATTGTCCGAGTTTTATATGTGTTCGCCACCAGTGCACACATATAACGATGTAAATAACCAAATATAGCGAGTAAAGCGTGTATGAAATCGGCAAAATTGTGAGTAAATAATGTTTATATGGGTCGCTGTCTACAAACTGTTTGGGAATGTTATTCCTTTATACATCTGTAATTGGCGCTGTTTTTCTAAAATAAACAGTGTAATCATTATTTATTTTTGGATTAGACAAATTATGATACGTTAAATTGTTGACAACTAGGCCCTATGTCAAGCTATTGTCACGTGTGCATTTCGGAAAGAAAGAAAAAGACAACATACACACAAATCAATAAAAATATTCAAATTTAAAGTGGTAATCACATTATTTTATTTTGATAAAGAAATCTTATTACTAGTTTTGAATTGTGATCTGCACGTCTTTAGGAAGTACGAAGTGGGAGCACGGCGTTATAGCCTACGAGTTCAATAAAGAAATAATTTTATAATTCAATTTAAAGTTAGGAAATACAATATTCTATTATTTGTATAATTAAAAGTTCAATTATTTTGTATCTTTATTTTTTGTTGTTGTAAATCTACCAGTTGGTAGAAGTTACATTGTATCGTCGATATATGTTGTTACAAGGTGAAGGTCAGTTGATCCGAGTGTGTATTGAATTTGAAGAGCAAAACAGAATGTATGCTATAGGCCTACCAGTGCTTATAGCTTCGATATATCCATTTTCTCGCAGTTTATCGGGGTCTCTGTCCAAGCGATGTTTGAAAAGGTGACTGGGTATGTTTTTTAAGGTAAAGTTCTTGCTCCAACAAAAATATTATCCACGTCTTTTTTCTCGTACCTTCCTTCGAAAAATTGAAAAATACTCAGTCTAAATCCTTTCTACCGACAACTAGTACACCCGAGCACGGCACAAAACATCTTAATGCATTATTATTTACAAGCCGTTAACGTGACAATTGGTTTTTTGTCGATTCAATCTAATCTGTTTATAAAATGGCTTATAGATGTTTTCAAACCCAAGGGCGCATATGACGTCACACAAAATGGCGCGTAAACTAGCGAAAGAAAATATGCATATCGCAAGATTTGAATTTCATCGCTTTCAAACTCGAAAACTACGCAAACTATTTCATTTAAAACACATTTAATGTAGTTTTAGGCATAAAAAGAGTTAATTTTGCTGAAAAAATGAAAAAGTTTAGAAACATGCGTTGTGTCCTTTCAGAATTGCTTCCAAATAACTATTTCATAATTAAATCAATAACAGAAAATAGTGAATGCCATAAGGAATTAGATTAGTAAAAATAATTAACTCGTATTTATTAATAAATTAGCTTCAACCCATCACCTATGTTTTGTAAACTGAAGTCAAGATCTGAATATAGCTTTTCTTGGTTTTATAATCTAGTAAAATGCAGAATGCAAATATGACAAATGGTTTTCAAGCCAACTGCAGTACTAATGAAATATTTTGCCAGGACAAAATCATGTCATTTATGTATGGTAACTTAACCAGGCCAAATCTTTGCTTATGAGCCTTTGGTAATTTGTTTTAATGAAATACAAACTATTGAATTTTGCTGATGAAATGGAATATTTATATCCTTCAGAAATGTGTATGAAGAATTAAAAGAGCGAGAAGCTGGAAATCAATACCAGGATCTTTCCATTAAAGGTAACGTTTTGTTGTTACCTGGATTTGAAAACTTACATTTCATTATACAAATATTCATAACAAGTGCTAAAATCTAATTATTTTCTTTATACAGGAAATAAAGAAAGCAAAACGTAATATAACTAGGCGTTCTCTCTCTCTCTCTCTCTCTCTCTCTCTCTCTCTCTCTCTCTCTCTCCACTAGACCTCTTTTGCGATCCATTGTCATCCATCACAGTTTTTAAATGCTCAAAAACTATCTACATTGTTCATAATAACCCAAATCACTGTGCATCATCTTCTGGTGAGGGGAAACAATGGTATTGTAAATGTTGTTTCCACATTTCTAATTTTGACCAAGGATAAGGGCACTAGTAAATATAAGTGAAATATGTATTCTGTTTGCAACTTTATAATGAAGTGATATCAGAGGTTCAAACTGATTTGAACTACGAATAACTCCGTTTACCTAATCAAGATATTGGGCTCACAGCAGGTGTGACCGGTCAACAGGAGATGCTTACTCATCCTAGGCACCTGATCCCACCTCTGGAATAATCAGAGGTCTGTGTTTGCCCAACTCTCTATTTTGTATTGCTTATAGGAGTTATGAGATTGATTACTGTTCGTTATCTTCATCTTTCATACTAAGGAAAAAAGGGCGTTGACACCCTGAATCAAAGTAATGAAGTGAAAAATAATTTCCATATCACAGATATCACTATGCTCGAACAGAACGCAATGATCTGCATGGGCAAATAATTTGGTTAAGATCAAACTCGCTGGTATATTTAACCTATAATGATAGAAAGAAATACTTTAATTAGGTCATAAATTTGTAATGGAGAGACATTGAAATATCACATGAAACATACTGGTTGCTTATACCAGGTAGTGAGTCTTGGCCCTGAACATAAATGATTTGACCAAAAGAAGGGTCCATAACAAATGATAGAACTACCTGTGAAATCAATCAGTGAAGGAAATGTTAGTACTGATCCTTAATTTTGCCATTTGGTCGCTTGAAACACTTGAACATTCGTATAACAACATTTTCTAGGCGAACCTATGAGAACATACAAGGATCCAATGCTGGCAATGAATACAAAGAAAATTCAATTGTTTCTAAAAAGAAAGGTAAGTCCAATTATATTTAGATATTCTTGTGTTACTTTCTAACCACCGCTCAATGTTGTGGGGGTATTAAAAACAACTACAATTTAAGATTAATTGATTGATTGTTGTTTTACGTCCCACTCGAGAATTTTTCACTCATGTTGAGACGTCACCATTACCGGTGAAGGGCTGCAATATCTAGGCCTATCCTTGGCGCTTACAGCCTTTGAGTACAGAGGGAAGTTCATCGTGCCACATCTGCTGTGACAGGGAGCCTCGGTTTTCACAGTCTCATCCGAAGGACCGCCCCATTTAGTTGCCTCTTACGACAAGCAATGGGTACTGGGTACCTATTCTAAATCGGATCCCCACGGGATTACAATTTAAGAAATGATGATGCATATCACAAAGCCTATAATGACTTCATAAAATTTGATTATGTTTATCTAAAACTTCATAGTTATGTCGGATTTCAAACATTTCGGTTGAGCATCACTGAAGAGACATTATTTGTCGAAATGCGCATCTGGTGCATCAAAATTGGTACCGTATAAGTTTAACATTTATTCTGTTGTTCATTAATCTCTGTATATGTTACGTATAGGGTTACCCAAAGTGAAGGATAAATCCCAAGTTTCCCGAGGATAATTTTGAATAAGAGAATCAAACTCTTTGAGGCAAATTGAAATACATGCATGTTTGTTTTGTCCCTTGTTTGTTGATATGTAGTCCTAATTTAAGTTTTGAGGTCTTCCTTTATGAACGTATGTGGATTCTAGGCGTCTTGAAGTCAATTAAAGTTGATGAGCCCCCTTTTCATTTTAATTCGTGGTCTACCATATTCATACTTAGATATTTTATTAAAAGTAAACATTAAAGGCAAACTGACAACTCAACTGTATGACAAACGGGATGATTTCAGCTTCTCCATGGTCAACTTCCCATATTTATGTAGCAATATTCCATTATCACCTGCATAATTATGGTGTTTATGTCTCTCCACTGATCCCATAAGCAAGAGCTTGTTCTGTGTATGGTCATTTTTTAAATCTAGGCAAGCTATTGATAAACAAGTTGATGGTACAGGGGTTTCAACAGTCTCGATTGAAGTCAGCATTTAGCCAATTCTATGGTCGTTATACCCCCGAGGGTAGGGTGAGGCCACAATAGCGGATCAAAGTTTTATATACAGGTCTATAGGGAAAATCTTTAAAAATCTTATTCTCAAGAACCACTGGGCAATGAAAGCTCAAATCTACATGTCAGTTTCCTGACATAGTGCAGATTTAAGTGTGTTAAGATCATTGTCCACAGGGTAGGGTGGGACCACAGTAGGGGATAAAAGTTTTACATGGTAAAATATATGGAAAATCTTTAAAACTCTTCTTCTTAAGAACTACTAGACCAGGAAAGCTCAAATTTACACGAAAGCTTCCAGACAGAGTACAAATTCAGGTTTGTTAAAGATCGTGGCCCGTAAGGGGGTAGGGTGGGGCCACAGTAAGGGGTTAAAGTTTTACATGGTAGTATATATGGAAATATTTTAAACTCTTCTTCTAAAGAACCACCGGGTCAGGAAAGTTTACAAGTATATGAAAGCATTCTGACATAATGCAGATTTAAGTTTGTTAAAAATCATGGTCCCGGGGGTAGGGTGGGGTCACAATAGGGGATCAAAGTTTTACATACAAATATATAAGGAAAATCTTTTAACATCTCCTAAAGAACCACTGGGCCAGAAAAGTTTAAAATTACATGAAAGCTTCTTGACATAGTTTAGATTCAATTCTGTTAAAATCATGGCCTCCAGGGGTAGGGTGACGCCAGAATGGGGTATCAAACTTTTACTTACAAACATATCGGTAAAAAAAATTATCTCAAGAGCCACTAGGCCAGGAAAGTTCAAATTTTCATGGCAGCTCTCTGACAAAGTGCAGATTCAAGATTGCTAAATTATGTTCTACAGGCGTAGGGTGGTGCCACAATAGGGGATCAAAGTTTTTCATAGGAATATATATTATAGGGAAAATCTTTAAAAATCTTCTTCTCAAGAACCACTTGGTCAGAAAAGTTTAAATTTACATGAAAGCTTCTTGATATTATATTCTTTTATTTGACAAGAATTTTTGACGCCCTCCCTTTACTTATAAAACTATGCTACATTTTCCGAATGTCAAACTGATTTGAATAGTATTTCTGCCTATTTTAAGCCTCTATTTATGAACGACATTGTCAATAAATGTATATAATCCTTTTGCCAAATTTGAAACTTAAGTTATATCATTTGTCTCTAATATACCCTAAATGTGTAATGTTTTGCATACATTTCTTTCCCACAAATAATGAATTCTTTAAATGTTATGTATAACAGTTTTATCTGCATCAAAAATATACAAATATGGTGCAATCTAAATGTATTTCATAGTCACGCTTTTTATTTTGTACGTACATTCATTTTTGGATTATATCTTCAGGTTGATATACATGTAGTTGCAATAAAGTGAATTACGCAAAATCTAAGCGGGAAAAAACATCATTTCTCAACACGGAGTACCTATACCGCCGGTACTGTTTGTATGATATATCTATCTTGACTTCTTTCGAGAGTGTGTTTTAATTGCATGTATCCCAAACGACCAAGGTCGTAAATTTTGAAGTGCATGTATATTTATAAATTGTTTATGTCACTACAGTGCTAATTACTGGACTATCTTTTTTCACATACATTGTATAAACTAATGTATTAAGGATTATCTCCCTCATGCATAGCTCTATCCTTGGACAAATTTGGCTTCAGTTTTTGGCACTCTAGTTTTCCTATTAGCTCTTACAAGTTTATCGTTATTTCGAATTTCCAAAATTTTGGCTTGAGCGTCACTAAAGAGACATTACTGTATTTGTCGAAATCTGCATCTGGTGAATCAAAATTGGTACCGTATACGTTTTACATTAAGAAGTTGAATATCATATATCATTAGTAAAAATATAACACATGTTGTATACCGAAATGATGCACCAATATTCATGATTTATGAAAACGTCAAGAATATTAAATATTATAAAATATTTTTTCTTCTACTTTTCCATCTAGTCATATACCTGAACCTGTAATACTGTACACAATGTACTTTTCGTTTTTGCTAATTTGTACGGAAATTCGTTAAGTCTCATTATATTAGTTTCATCTAATTTCATTTAGTGCCCTGCTCTAGTTTACTATTTCATGTCTACTACTTTCAAATGTCAGTCATCAGATGTATGATATTTTAAACGTTATTGTATTTTAAAAAAAAAAACCAATCTATTCTTCACAATTCCTTTGCTCTGTCAATATTTAATATTAATGAAATGTAAATTGTTTTCACAGATGAGAGAGATCAGACGTACTACAACACCCGGATGGTAACGCCTACTGATGTGTACGTCAACACCTCATTTCAGAACTAGTCAATCAGACTTACTACAACACCCGGATAGTAACGCCTACTGATGTGTACGTCAACACCTCATTTCAGAACTAGTCGTAGGAAGTCCAAGCCACGTCATAGTCATGTGGTCTATCAGAAGATAATTACGATTTGTCGTGTGTGTGTGTGTGTGTGTGTGTGTGTGTGTGTGTGTGTGTGTGTGTGTGTGTGTGTGTGTGTGTGTGTGTGTGTGTGTGTGTGTGTGTGCGCTTTTCCTTGCACCCCTTCAGTATTTTGAAGGTTGGGTATATTTAGATATTAAAGTTTTATGAGTTTCATTTATCTATTTTTTTTGCTTGTAAAGTATTATAGACAACTGTGAAGTCAACTTCTCATAACACTGTCCTTTCCCTTACTTCGAAGAACAGGGCTACGAGCCTGTACACAATGCCAATCCACCAATAAGTTAAAATGTAAATACGGGCTGACCAAACTAACTTTAGCTTGGATTTATTTCTGTTGTTAAATATAACGAAAACATATTCAAATATTACCGGTAAGATACATGTATATAAACTTACAAACATCTGCAAATTGATATACTCTGATGATTTATAAGATATACACTATATAAGATTTGCATTTGTATAAACACTTACGAAGTTGACGTGTGTGGTGTTTTTTTTAGTCTTGGAAATCTCTATATTAAGAAACATTTTGTTTATTTGATTCAGTACATGTATCATTGCTACTACTTGTTTTCAAACTAATCTTAGATTTCGGGAATAAGAGAAGGTCTTACAACGTTTCCGTAAGATATATCATTTTAGCGATTTAGCTATCATCTCGCTATACCGAGATAGCTAATTTGTTTTAACGAGACAATTAATTCGTTATAACGAGAAAACTAACTCGTTATAACGAGATTATTAACTCGTTATATCGAGAAAACTACCTCATTATAACGAGATACTAACTCATTCTAACGAAGTACTAACGTTATAACGAGAACATTAAGTAATTATAACGAGATAATTAACTCGTTATGACGAGATACTAACTCGTTATAACGAGATAATTAACTCGTTATAAATGAGATACTAACTCGTTATAAGAAGTGAGATTTTTTTCCACTATCCGGCTTTCGTACAATGGATTCATCAAAATAAAAAAATCGACGCAGCATTAGACTGTACGTCACACGAAACTCCTGTTTATCTGTGGGTAAACTAAAAGTGTATGCTTCCAGGGAGTTGTGACGTTTAACGGCGCTTTGAATTTTTATGTCTTTTTTAAAACTCTTTCAGCGTATCAGATAGAAATAGTCCTGTACTCTGTCATTCTATTTATACAATTATCAATTAACACAATGGAAAATTATATTTGATCGTTGAAAGAAATATGCCGGAAGTGCTCGCATTCGCTGCAATGTTCAATGCACACGCCACACTTCTATTTACCTCTTGAAAGATAACATTTTAAAACATGCAACTCATGTTTACAAACACTTCAGACAAGAACTAGGAAGAAAACCTGCCAAAATGTGTGCTGGAGTTTCGTCTCCGTTATTTGGATACGGCACCCTTTCATTAATTTGCCTCATCCTACCTCACTGCGTTGGTACATGTAAGTAATATCAATGGCACATCTTAATTAATAGTTGACTAATGTTTTTCTGAATGGCTTTTATATGATATTCTGGAGACGATACATGCATGTGTGTTGATAATACATATGACTAGAATGTCATGATGCATATATGCATTTACACTTTCATATATGTATACTCAGTCAGATAATGTGTATGAATGAATGAATGTGTACCAGGCAGATGCCACTAACCAGCAGCCAGTAAGGAAAATCATCAAAGGACTGAGAGTACTCATAATCAATATTTAATTTGAAACCTATCTTAAAGGAAAATGGGATATAAATTCATGTTTTCAATTAATAAATGTACATCACAATGCAATCACAAAGTCACACATTAATGGTTTATAAACACCCTTTCTCACTAAAGGGAGTCAATTTGCATATGCTAAACGCTGAAAAATAAACATCCGTAAATTATATACTCTGATGAAATCCGTGAAGGCCAACATATTACGGAACAAAATATGAAAAATTAACAACACCATTAAAAGACTTAGAAATATTCATGGTGAAACATAGGTCGTAGCCTTCCTAGTTTTATGTACATGATATATACGTGACTGTTTTTCTACGCTTCAATGATATTTCTGCATAGCGGGAAATTGTTTTCAAAAGCCTTCTTTCAAAAGCCGGACATTATGTGTTTAACATGAACCCGGGACACTGATATGTATTTGTAAGTTACATGGTTGTGAAAACATACATAAACTTATTTTTGTTTACGATATGGTTTTAATTTTTCTATTAACATGAAGCAGAATTTATTTAAAAACTTATACGCGAGAAGAAGAAATCTCTTGCTGTGGTCTTCAATTCGACATTTAGATATATCGACGACGTTTTGTCTATTAACAATAACTTTCATTCATATGTCGATTCGATATATCCCTGTGAGCTCGAAATAAAATACACCACAGAGTCGTCCACTTCTGCTTCATACTTAGATATTTTATTGAAAGTACACATTAACGGAAAACTAACGACTCAACTGTATGACAACAAACGGGATGATTTCAGCTTCCCCATCGTCAACTTCCCATATTTATGTAGCAATATTCCATTATCACCTGCATATGGTGTTTATCTCTCTCAACTGATTCGATACGCAAGAGCTTGTTCTGCGTATAGTCAGTTTTTAGCTCACCTGAACCGAAGGTTCAAGTGAGCTATTCTGATCACATTTTGTCCGGCGTCCGTCTGTCTGTCTGTCCGTCTGTCTGTAAACCTTTCACATTTTCGACTTCTTCTCCAGAACCACTGGGCCAATTTCAACCTAACTTGGCCAAAAGCATCCTTGGGTGAAGGGCTTTCAAGTTTGTTCAAATGAAAGGCCATGTCCCTTTCAAAGGGGAGATAATCACAAAAATAGGGTGGGGTCATTTAAAAATCTTCTTCTCAAGAACCACTGGGCCAGAAGAGCTGAAATTTGCCTGAAAGCTTCTTGACATATTGCAGATTCAAGTTTGTTCAAATCATGGCCCCCGGTGGTAGGATGGGGCCACAAGGGGGGATCAAAGTTTTACATACAAATATATAGGGAAAAACTTTAAAAATCTTCTTCTCAAGAACCACTAAGCCAGAAAAGCTGAGATTTACATGAAAGCTTCCTGACATAATGTAGATTCAGGTTTGTTCAAATCATGGGCCCCTGGGGTGGGATGGGGCCACAATAGGGGATCAAAGTTTTACATACAAATATATAGGAAAAATCTTTCAAAATCTTCTTCTCAAGAACCACTAAGCCAGAAAAGCTGATTTTTACATGAAAACTTTCTGACATAGTGCAGATTCAAGTTTGTTCAAATCATGGCCCCCGGGGATAAGATGGGGCCCCAAGGGGGGGACCAAAGTTTTACACACAAATATATAGGGAAAAACTTTAAAAATCTTCTTCTCAAGAACCACTAAGCCAGAAAACCTGAGATTTACATGAAAGCTTCCTGACATAATGCAGATTCAAGTTTGTTCAAATCATGGCCCCCGGGGGTCGGATAGGGCCACAATAGGGGATCAAAGTTTTACATACAAATATATAGGAAATATCTTTAAAAATCTTCTCAAGAACCACTAAGCCAGAAAACCTGAGATTTACATGAAAGCTTCCTGACATAATGCAGATTCAAGTTTGTTCAAATCATGGCCCCCGGGGATAAGATGGGCCCCCAAGGGGGGGATCAACGTTTTACACACAAATATATAGGGAAAAACTTTAAAAATCTTCTTCTCAAGAACCACTAAGCCAGAAAAGCTGAGATTTACATGAAAGCTTCCTGACATAATGCAGATTCAAGTTTGTTCAAATCATGGGCTCCGGGGGTTGGATGGGGCCACAATAGGGGATCAAAATTTTACATACAAATATATGGGGAAAATTTTCTTCTCAAGAACCACTGAGCCAGAAAAGCTGATTTTTACATGAAAACTTTCTGACATAGTGCAGATTCAAGTTTGTTCAAATCATGGGCTCCGGGGGTAGGATGGGGCCACAAGGAGGATCAAAGTTTTACATACAAATATATAGTTAAAATCTTTTTCTCAATAACCACTGAGTCAGAAAAGCTGATATTTACAAGAAAACTCTCTGACATAGTGAAGATTCAAGTTTGTTCAAATCATGGTCCCCGGGGGGTAGGATGGGGCCACAAGTGGGGGGGGGTGAAAGTTTTACATACAAATATAGAAAAAAGCTTTAAAAGAACCATTGGGCCAAAGAAGTTGACATTTACATGAAAGCTTTCTGACATAGTGTAGATTCAAGTTTGCAAAGGGTAGTTTGGGCCGTAATAGGGACCAAGGTTTTACATGCAAATATATATGGAAAGTCTTCAGATATGGGCCAAGGTGACTCAGGTGAGCGATGTGGGCCATGGGCCTCTTGTTAAATTGAGTCAAGCTACTGACAAACAAGTTGATGGTACAGGGGTTTGTTTCAACAGTCTCGATTGAACTCAGCATTTCACAAATTCTGGGGTCGTTATAACAATCTAGTTCGTCAATACAACCTATCATTGGGTCAAATGCTGTCTGACATGTTTCATACCGATTGTTAAGCCCATCTTGGAACACTGATTCTGACTACGGATACATCCGTTTACCTTATCAGGACATAGGGCTCACGATGGGTGTGACCGGTCGACAGGGGATGTTTACTCCTCCTAGGCACATGATCCCACCTCTGGTGTGTCCAGGGGCCCGTGTTTGCCCAACTATCTATTCAGTGTTGCTTATAGGAGTTATGAGATTCATCACTGTTCGTTATTTTCACCTTTCATTAAAACCTTTCATGTTTTTCTTAAATAAAACAATGGTTCGTCTAAATCTAGCTTCTTAAGGGATACATCATGATTTATAAAGATAGTTCCCATCAAATCATTCGAAATTGGACATAATTAACTACATAGTTACGAAATAATAATAGGCTTTCTGAATACTTATCACTGTTTTGTGATTACCAAGAGGACGATATGTTAGTTAATCGTATTTGTCCTGACAAATCAGTAAATACTTATGGGTTAAAGTTGATTTAGTTGTGCAGTGAAACAGCTTTGAGAATTTTTGAATGGTAGGCATATTGGAAAAATGGCCAATGACTTTACATATTGCGATGTCAATGGTTGCAGTGTTATTGATTATGTTTTAGCTACAGTTGACATATATCAGTATTGTCACAAATTTATTGTGGGTAGTTTCAATACTTACTCTGATCACGCACCATTACATATTGAAATGAAACTAACTGTGAATGCGTCTGAGGATAGAAAAGACATAACTGTATATACAAATGATCATTCTCAATGCCGTTGGAATGAGGAAATCACTGAAAATAGTAAATTATTTTTAGAATAGAAATTTACTTCAAGATTGTTTTAATGGTATTGATGTAAAACGGGGAAATCATTTAGAAAATTGTGTATAGTCTTTTGTTGAAAACTTAGCTACTTTGATGTCTGATTTTCACAAGGTAATAATTTTCACAAAAATGATAAATGTAAGAAACAAAAAAGTGGTGGAAGCGCCTTTATGCTATTTATCGTAAAGCGCTGTTTGATTTTAACAAAGACAAATCTTTTGATAATCCCTGTTTTTTAACTTCAAGCAAACGAAAATATAAAATTCATGAACAGAGATGTAAAAGAAAATATTTGTATAAAGAGTGCAATATGCTAGAAAGTATTAGGAAGGCAAATCCAAAAATGTTTTTCTCCAAATTCGCAAAAAAGAAAGCAAAGTAAATGTTTCAGTAGATGATTTACATGAGCATTTTAAATTTTTAGCCTCTGATGTAAGCCTCATTCATGAAGACACATTAAATAGAGAAGATGATGTTATCTTTGAATAATTAGAAGTAGAAATTAGTTTAGAAGAAATTGAGGATACTATTAAAAGTTTAAAGACGGGTAAAAGTCACGGAAAGGATTGTATTATGAGTATTTTATTGTGTTTAGAGACATTCTGTTACCGTTTTTACATACCATATTTAATGCAATATTTTCCACTGAATATTTTCCTAACATATGCACATCGCTTATTGTTCCTATATACAAAAAGGGAAGTACTACTGACCCAACGAATTACAGGGGAATTAGCTTGGTGAGCTGTTTAACTAAACTATTTACTTCAATTTTGAATAAAAGACTTATGGCTTGGGTGGAACATAATGATGTCATCTCTGACGCACAATTCGGTTTTATACCTTCTTTGGGAACTGTTGATGCCATGTTTGCCTTGCAAACTGTAATTGATAAATATCTTTCTAAGAAAAAGAAGTTCTACTGCTGTTTTATAGATTTTAAACGGACACCACTGATTACCTTAATAAAACACCTTCATCGGGCCTGCCAGACCATTCCCTCCTTGTGACCATGGATGTTACTTTACTTTACACTAGCATTCCACATGACTTCATGTTCAATGGTGAACACTAGCTGCAAATAAGTGGCACAGCTATGGGAACAAAAATGGCACCATCGTATGCCAACATCTTTATGGGGAGACTGGAACGTAAACTTCTAAATTACTCACCAGTTAAACCCCTTAGTTGGCTACGTTTTATAGATGACATTGAGATGAAGTGGGTTGACGGTCGTAAAAGTATGGACGATTTTATCGAGATGGCAAACTCTTTCCATAATTCCATCAAGTTTACTGTGGAAATTCCCACCTCCAATAACACTTTTTGGATACCACAGCCACATTTAGAAACGGAGAAATTGAGTTTAATCTCCACACTAAACCCACTGACTCTCATTTGTACCTTATGCCATCTAGTTGTCATCCACCCCACACTTTCAAAGGTGTGCCTAAGAGTTTAGCTACGCGAATCCTCCGCATCTGCTCTACTCCTACTATTTTCCAAGAACAAGGAACAATCCTCAAAACTCATCTCACTAAGAGAGGATTATGATCCTTGCAAGGTACAGTCCACGATTGATGAGATGGCACTGCAGGACCGACAGTCCCTCCTCCAGTATAAAGAAAAACCTCAGAATGACAGGATTCCATTGGTCACTACGTATCATCCCGCCCTCAAGAACATCAACGGTATTCTGGGGAAAAAACACCTGCCTATTCTGCATGCCAATAAACGAATGACTGGTGTTTTTAAGGAACGACCGATGACATCGTTCAGACGCCCCAGAAACCTGAAGGACATGATAGTAACCCTTTACCCAATGGAGATTTCAAAACATGCTCAGACCTCAGATGTCAATTATGCAAATATAGTTCAGACACTGAGGGTTTTAGCAGTCCTGTCATGGGTCGCAGTTATAAAATATTGGGAAACTTTTCCTGCAAAACCAACAGCTGCATCTATCTCATCTGCCAGAAGCAGTATATAGGAGAAACAACAGACCTTCGCAGACGGGTCAACAACCACTGGTCCTCTATTAGAAATAAAAACAATTTGCCAATAGCGACACATTTCAATGTCAATAACCACCGATGGGAGGACATGACAGTAGTGGTTATTGATCATGACCCAAATGGACAGATACCGAAAGAAAGCAGAAGGAAAAATTCTGAATGCACGGGTTGAAGTCTTGACGTTTTTCACTTCATCATATTGGTAAAAAAAAAAACAACCTGTCTGAAATGGATTGTAACAGCAAAGTCAGACAAGTATAACTATGCAGCATACAACCTCTTACAAATCAAATTCTCGTGGCAGATAAACTTTTCTTTGCAAATGGCTGTCAGTATTTCAATTTAAACCACGTGATACAATACGAAACTGCATTTGTTTATAGAGTTATAGCCACAATTTTGTAATTCTTGTAACTAAGTATTGGTAACGTATGTAAGATAACAACAATTTTCCACTGAACGTTTGAAAGCAAGGTGAAGATAACGAACAGTGATCAATCTCAGAACTCCTATAAGCAATACAAAATAGATAGTTGGGCAAACATGGACCCCTGGACACACCAGAGGTGGGATCAGGTGCCTAGGAGGAGTAATCATCCCCTGTTGACCGGTCACACCCGCCATGAGCCCCATATCCTGATCAGGTAAACGGAGTTATCCGCAGTCAAAATCAGTGTGCCAAGAACGGCTTAACAATTGAAAATAACTACTCTTTACCGTTCTTTTTCATTTTTATAGTAATTCAATATACAACCGGAATCAAATATTGGCTCAACAGATGTTGTTAGCAGCTATTCGCTTATCAAAATATATCCTAGGTAGCGTACGTATTGAAGGAAATCAAACTATCCAATTCTGTGATTTGTTCATATGATAATCATAGAAACACTCATAAGTTAAGATAGTTGTGTAGTTGTTATTTGAGTACGATTACAATGGATTGATTTTGAACTTTTTTACCCCTAAAAAGTCTATTTGTTAGCAGCATTGTGTCAAGTTTTAAAAGGCGATAACTTATGTATTTTAACATTGGCGACAAACGTATTCACTGGAGTTGCACTTTATGAATGATGCAGTTTCATTTAAAAAGAACGAAACTTATAATTCTTTATTTGATGCATGTATCAAACGACAAATTGGACTGAAAACATGTAAAACTTATACGGTACCAATTTTGATGCACCAGATGCGCATTTCGACATGTATCAAAGAATTATAAGTTTTATATCTTATCATTTAATTATATTTTTGAAATAGAAAAAGAAGTAGTTTCTCTCATCAAAAAGCTTGAATTAACGTTTTGAAATGGTACGTAGGAATACCTATACGTAACAGTGAAAACAACAAAACTGGTTGTGCGTTTGGGTGAGGTACACTGTAGAGTTACTATGCAGAATTAAGGAAAGGCCGTGCTTTTACGTATCCGGTTTTAAATTTTAAACACCGACTAGAAAGTTCCGGTTATAACTTCTTTGTATGTTTGTAGTTTACGAGAACTGTACGAGTCAAATTTAACATTCAAATGTGAATCTTCAGATATATTTACCATAAATTATTATAGTGTCAAGTCCTCACTAGCTCCAATGGTACAAAGCAATGTAATATCTACACCGATCTCTAAAAGGCTCATAGCTAGCAATCTAAGCCTGAACAAGTTAAAAATCATCCATAGGCGTGACCCCCACAGGGGAATTCAAACTGTTTTAGTGATTTTGTGTTTGGTTCAAAGAAACCCAGAATTACAAAGTCTCAGGAAATCATCAGCAAAGTTGTTGAATATTTGAACTTTTATTCAAAAGTACTTTCAAGAAACAAAATTATTTCTACATGAGTTGTAGTTGCTAGAATCTACATGTATGTTACACTACATTTATTTTTTCTATAAGTATGAGATAGCATGTATGTATTTTATGTATGATATGATTTATAGCAAAGAAAAAGGAAAAAAAAGAATAACACACACACAAAAATTGTGAGAAAAAGGAAGGGGTGGGGGTGCTGTATTTGCTGTTACATTTTACTATTTTCAAAGTGTGAAAAAAACATAATTGTAAAACTAAAATTTTAAAAATGGGGGTTTACGTATTTAAGAGAACATTTTGCAAAATATCTCTCGTCAACTATGGTAAAATATATCTTTTGTTAACCTTAGATATAATTCTAAATATTTTAAAAGAAAAACTGGCATGTAAACAATTTAGATTTTGAGAATTTTTCAAAATTGCGATATTCTGTGATTTTTTTTCTGAGGGATGTGAGCAGATTAAACAGCAATTATGTATGTTTTCAATTGAATATCTTTACAAATTCTCTCAGTAAATGAATATGCATTGGTTTTTACATATTATAGCTTAATATAATGTGCTTTGGTGCATAAATTAATAAAATATGAGATCATACATCCCTGTGTTAAAATTTGGCTTTTGCATTTGGGGGCATATGTGCCCTGTAGCACATAGTATAAAAATAAACCCGCAAAGGTATGTCTAATATGGGTTATTTAGTTAGTTTATGGGTATTTAAAGTTATTTAAATGAAAAAAATGGATTATACGCCAAATTGAAGGTGCAGTGATTAAAAGCTGAATTAAATATAAAGGAAGAGAAAAAGTGGTGACTGGATGTATGCTGCATTGCATTCGAGACGTTGAACACTGGTTGTATCGTAGGAACGGTGGAATGCGATTCGGCTCCATTTCAATATCAAGTAAAAAACTCAACACCTCTTCATCTAAATTGCCCTCGTTGACTGAGCCCCATATAACGCAGTTCAATTTTATTAGTATCAAAAGTCCCCGTCATGTTATCGAACTCCTAAACCAGACGATACATGCCGTAATATGTCTACTTCTACCAGTCAGTGCCCTACGTCATAAAGTTGACTATTCTGCCACGTCATCACTAGGCCTATGTATGTTGTTTCTTTGAATGAATTTGTATTTTATTCACATCTTTGGTTGTGATTATTTTTGGTAGCATCAAGCGGACACATTTCGTTTACAATGCATGTGTGGAAATTCCCGTTCTATGAATAGCGCTAAAATTAGAACGGCCGTTAATGGGGAAGCCGCATTCCAGAGAAAAGTAGTCCCGCGTGCTTAGTGCAGATGAATTCCGGACGATTGTTTTTGGACACAGAAATCAAACAAATTTTTCATCCAATCATCATCGTTGTTAAGTCATTACTTTCGCGGCTGTGTTAAGGTTTTCCCCATAAATACCAGTGCTGCAAAAAATGTACTTTACCGAATTGGCACATTACATGACGTCACAATGAAAAATACGTCGTGAAGAAGGTCATGACGTACATATCTACAGACCTTTTGCGGTTGGAAATGTCAAAATATTTTTTCGTTATTTACCACCGCTTACAAACGATAAACCGCAATTGTGTAAATGTTTCTGTCAAATGGGGTATATTAATTCTCTTTGATATTGAAATACTTTCAATTTAGTCTTTATATAACGTACTTGCTAATGTAATATTATATTGAAATCTTGATATCGCCCCCAATCTGCACGTATAGTGACTTTCACATTGGACTTATTTGCATAAACAGGGTTTCCATACATAAAAATTTCATCATCGGCACGACACCGTGAGGTTTTTGAGCGAAAGATGTTTGATTTATGTGACATGTGAACTTCAGTGCAAAAGGAAAGTTAGGAGAACAAGTTGTGGCTTAAACAGAAAACATGTTTTTCAGGCTAGATTCAACTGTATATGCAAAAATCGCTGCATCTTGTATATTCAATGCAAAAATTAGACATGGTACAAGTCACGATAAACTTTGTCCCATCACTTTTCAAATTAAGGAATTAATATGCTTTGAAGTTATATTAAATTCAACTTGCATTGATATCTGTATATCGTGCCAATGGAACGATATATACATACACGGTACGGTTTTTTCTTGATCACCTGATATACAGCTGATGTAGAGACTGTCGGTCTGGTGAAAAATGTATGGGAGGTCAATATGCACTTAATTATATATAACACAGTGATTAGATTTAATGCAGTCCTAATCAAGTGCTCAGCTAACGCAATGGTTAGATTCTGTTTTTCAAATTACCTAAAATTGTGTTAATTGAGTGAACCACTTGCTAATCACTTGATTACTCAATATGCACATTTACTTTCTATACAAACAATAAAATTTTGTCGTGAAGAATTCAGGGATGATGTTGAATTTGAAATCGTCATTGCTTACCCAAGCATTTATATCAGTCACTATTAATGAATTGTTACAAAAAGTCTATAATATCGGGGGAAAATTGACAACATTGAAAACATCAGATGAATATTTATTCAGAAAATGCCAAATCGTATTTCTTCTGTAAGATCAAACTCAAGCATCCATTAACAACGGATTTACTTCATATCGTATTATCTTAAGTTGTCATTTAAAAAATAAAAACTGGTTAGGATCCATGAAAGCGTATCCACCACTTTACTCTCGTATTTGATATTTCAAGGTAGTTTATCGAAAAGGAATGCAAATTTGAAATCAATTTTGCGATATTTGATAATCAGGTAAGATTATACTATAGCTTACGGACTTTACCTTTTATATGAAACAATATCAAAGGTGCAGGCAGTAACTCTGGAGCAAGTGTTTCGGAGTTTATCGGCAAAATTAATTTATAAGTAGATATATCACCAACTTGCTATTGAATTATAGAGAGTTGTGACAAATTTCTTGAAATGTTAGTCCCGTGGGGAACCGGGTTGGAATAGGTCGAGATTACCCCTTGCTTGTTGTAAGAGGCGACTAAATGGGGCGGTCCTTCGGATGAGACCGAAAAAATTGAGACCCCGAGTCACAGCAGATGTGACACGATAAAGATTCCCCCTGCTTAAAGGCCGTAAGCGCCGAGCATAGGCCTAAATTTTCAGCCTTTCATCGGTAATGATGACGTCTTCATATGAAAAACAAATTATCGAGATGGGGCGTTAAACAATATAAATATAATCATTTAATCTTAAAATACTACTACACAGTATTCATTACACTACCAGAGTTCCCCCTTTTCAATTAAACAGGGAATGAGGGTTCGAACGTCCTCCCCTTATGCTTTGCAGCATCCTACATGTAATATAATTTTCGCATATGCAAACTTAAAAGCGAATTGACGTAATGGGATTGCGCAGCATTTTTAACTACGAATATCCATACCTACTCTTAAAGAGACTTCCAAGATCGTAACGCATGGATGCTCAATAAGTTAGGTTTAAAGTGTTCGCTGTGGTAATAGGAAGTGTTAAGATTTTAATGACAAACTATAGCATGCTAAGGTTTCTCTAGCGAAATGCAAATTTAAAAAATATCAGAAATTAATTATATTGAATTAAATAGACTCACCCCCTGCTGCCCCACAACTGACAACTGTTGGATCTACGTCAGTGGATGAAGGACAGTCCATTATATTAAGATGCACCTTGTCTACGCTGGGTAACCCTCCCATCATGTGGAGCTGGCAATGTGGATATGACACACTGACCACTGGAGTGACCAATACAGGGACCCAGTCAGAGCTGACATTGACAGCAAACAGAAAGTACAACCAGAGAACGTGTCAGTGTAGAGCCACAAGTCCAAGTCTGTCATTGTCGTATAACAGGGCATCAGGGACACAAACCATCACCGTGTATTGTAAGTAAACTGTATAAGTTTAAGACTACATTGACTGCAATCATACATTATATTCATTTGTAGCATTGTGAATTTATGTTTAAGAATATCTCACGATCTCAGATATGTAGAAAAGTATTACAGGTTTACATTCTTGTAAGAATATCTCACGATCTCAGATATGTAGAAGAGTATTACAGGTTTACATTTCTGTAAGAATATCTCATTTACTCCTCTGCATGTTTAAATCATGCAAAATTCATATAAATAAAAGGATTTAATCGTTTTCAACAGCTGTTTAAACTTAATTTGGGGTTCAACGTTTAAATAACATTCTGTAACTTTGAATTCAAAACTTAGTAATAGAATTTAATTACAATGAAACATCTGACATTCATAGTAATTTATTTGATTAATTGATATAATGTTGAATGCCAAGTGAAGATAACGAACAGTGATCAATCTCATAACTCCTATATGTATGTAATTTGTATCTAATTTCATGTTCATGGACGAAGAATATAACTGCAACACATATTAACACATATTAAGCTTTGAAACATCCACAGTGAGATATACAGATTTTTAGATAGGTTTTGACATGTCAACTTCATTTAAAACGGCAAAAATATAGAACCAGTTGCGGTAGCTGAATAGAATAGCTTTCGTGTCGTGACCATGAGGATGTTGTGAGTTCCAAGACCCACTCATCTCATGACCACGTAAAACCTAAGAAAGTAAGTATAGGCAGTGATTGTCCCTTCGCCAAACGAATTGAGAGTTTCGGGTCATTTAGAAATGACTGCTACGGCCCTGAGCGCTAAGCGTAGGTACTTCACCTACAGCTGCTGACATCTCAATACGAGCGAAACATTCTTGAAGGGATGAAGTACAAAGAAACAAGCACCAAATATATAAGATACCCGTATTGAAATTCACGGTTTATTTTTGAATGAAATTGATCTTGGTATATTCTTAATATATTTGCCAATCAGCAACTAGAAAATCGACATTCACCAAAACCAGGT
This sequence comes from Ostrea edulis, assembly GCF_947568905.1. NCBI lineage: Eukaryota > Metazoa > Mollusca > Bivalvia > Ostreida > Ostreidae > Ostrea > Ostrea edulis. Next base: position 28,559,393 of record NC_079170.1, read on the forward strand.
GTGGCATGATAAAGATCCCTCCCTGCTCAACGGTCTTAAGCGCCCAGTATAGCCCTAAATTTTGCAGCCCTTCACCGTCAATATTGACGTCTCCATAGGAGTGAAAGATTCTCGAGAGGGACGTTGCACAATATACAATCAATTAACTAAACAATGAAGACACATTTTGTTTCAATCTCATTAGATCTGGTTTTTAGTATCGCCTGTCCACGTATGAATATAATTATATAATCCACGAGCTCCGCGACCTAATTCGCAGCTTGTTGAAAAATGGTTTCTAGTTTAATTTTCACGCTGTATTTGAGCCTAATAAATAACGCTTCCCTACATTACATAATGGTTATTTGCTCTGTTTAGAGTATATCCCCCACTATTTCCCTATAAAATTCTTACTAAATATATCAAGGTGAGGTGATGTTCATTTGTTATTTGTTAGAATAACGTAAAGGTCAATGATACATGCATTTATATTTATCTACTTGAAAGTATTCATGTCTAAATAAAAATTAAAATAAAAACTCAGAAAGATATACAAATTGAAATGTGAAGATAACGAACAGTGATCAATCTCATAACTCCTACAAACAATAAAAATAGATAGTTGGGCAAACACGGACCCCTGGACACACCAGAGGTGGGATCAGGTGCCTTGGAGGAGTCTTCCTTTGGTTTCTTAAATGGGTAATGAAGGTGTAAAACAATACATACAACAGGCAGAACGTGCTAATGCGGGTTATACATTTTTGTCTGCAATGTTTGTGGAAAATCTATCCCATTTAGCAAACTATATTACTTAGTAATTATTGATTACTGGTCTCGAGCGTGTGTTGAATGCAATTTCTCGAAAACCTGTGAATGCGGAATTATCATCATCATCTGACATGTATTCTCCTGATTTATATTCTGCTTTCATTGTACAGAATGTGAAGTGTTGAGTTTTACTTAGAATCTCGGGCTTTAAAATACTTTAGAATACATAATGTAAATTTTGCCTTTGCTGATAGAAAGGGCCAGAGCATTCTTGAACCATCGATAATTGCACTAGAATATATATTGGTTTCCCAGGTTTTATACTACGTTTATATGTAAAGTCATCAAGTTGGTTTAAATAGACTCACCCCCTGTTGCCCCACAACTGACAGCTGTTGGATCTACGTCAGTGGATGAAGGACAGTCCATTACATTAAGATGTACCTTGTCTACGCTGGGTAACCCTCCTATCACGTGGAGCTGGCAATGTGGATATGACACACTGACCACTGGAGTGACCAATACAGGGACCCAGTCAGAGCTGACATTGACAGCAAACAGAAAGTACAACCAGAGAACGTGTCAGTGTAGAGCCACAAGTCCAAGTCTGTCATTGTCGTATAACAGGGCATCAGGGACACAAACCATCACCGTGTATTGTAAGTAAACTGTATAAGTTTAAGACTACATTGACTGCAATTATACATTATATTCATTTGTAGCATTGTGAATCTATGTTTAAGAATATCTCACGATCTCAGATATCTAGAAAAGTATTACAGGTTTACATTCTTGTAAGAATATCTCACGATCTCAGATATGTAGAAGAGTATTACAGTTTTACATTTCTGTAAGAATATCTCATTTACTCCTCTGTATGTTTAAATCATGCAAAATTCATATAAATAAAAGGATTTAATCGTTTTCAACAGCTGTTTAAACTTAATTTGGGGTTCAACGTTTAAATAACATTCTGTAACTTTGAATTCAAAACTTAGTAATAGAATTTAATTACAATGAAACATCTGACATTCATAGTAATTTATTTGATTAATTGATGTAATGTTGAATGCCAAGTGAAGATAACGAACAGTGATCAATCTCATAACTCCTATATGTATGTAATTTGTATCTAATTTCATGTTCATGGACGAAGAATATAACTGCAACACATATTAAGCTTTGAAACATCCACAGTGAGATATATAGATTTTTAGATAGGTTTTGACATGTCAACTTCATTTAAAACGGCAAAAATATAGAACCAGTTGCGGTAGCTGAATAGAATAGCTTTCGTGTCGTGACCATGAGGATGTTGTGAGTTCCAAGACCCACTCATCTCATGGCCACGTAAAATCTAAGAAAGTAAGTATAGGCAGTGATTGTCCCTTCGCCAAACGAATTGAGAGTTTCGGGTCATTTAGAAATGACTGCTACGGCCCTGAGCGCTAAGCGTAGGTACTTCACCTACAGCTGCTGACATCTCAATACGAGCGAAACATTCTTGAAGGGATGAAGTACAAAGAAACAAGCACCAAATATATAAGATACCCGTATTGAAATTCACGGTTTATTTTTGAATGAAATTGATCTTGGTATATTCTTAATATATTTGCCAATCAGCAACTAGAAAATCGACATTCACCAAAACCAGGTGTGGCATGATAAAGATCCCTCCCTGCTCAACGGTCTTAAGCGCCCAGTATAGCCCTAAATTTTGCAGCCCTTCACCGTCAATATTGACGTCTCCATAGGAGTGAAAGATTCTCGAGAGGGACGTTGCACAATATACAATCAATTAACTAAACAATGAAGACACATTTTGTATCAATCTCATTAGATCTGGTTTTTAGTATCGCCTGTCCACGTATGAATATAATTATATAATCCACGAGCTCCGCGACCTAATTCGCAGCTTGTTGAAAAATGGTTTCTAGTTTAATTTTCACGCTGTATTTGAGCCTAATAAATAACGCTTCCCTACATTACATAATGGTTATTTGCTCTGTTTAGAGTATATCCCCCACTATTTCCCTATAAAATTCTTACTAAATATATCAAGGTGAGGTGATGTTCATTTGTTATTTGTTAGAATAACGTAAAGGTCAATGATACATGCATCTATATTTATCTACTTGAAAGTATTCATGTCTAAATAAAAATTAAAATAAAAACTCAGAAAGATATACAAATTGAAATGTGAAGATAACGAACAGTGATCAATCTCATAACTCCTACAAACAATAAAAATAGATAGTTGGGCAAACACGGACCCCTGGACACACCAGAGGTGGGATCAGGTGCCTTGGAGGAGTCTTCCTTTGGTTTCTTAAATGGGTAATGAAGGTGTAAAACAATACATACAACAGGCAGAACGTGCTAATGCGGGTTATACATTTTTGTCTGCAATGTTTGTGGAAAATCTATCCCATTTAGCAAACTATATTACTTAGTAATTATTGATTACTGGTCTCGAGCGTGTGTTGAATGCAATTTCTCGAAAACCTGTGAATGCGGAATTATCATCATCATCTGACATGTATTCTCCTGATTTATATTCTGCTTTCATTGTACAGAATGTGAAGTGTTGAGTTTTACTTAGAATCTCGGGCTTTAAAATACTTTAGAATACATAATGTAAATTTTGCCTTTGCTGATAGAAAGGGCCAGAGCATTCTTGAACCATCGATAATTGCACTAGAATATATATTGGTTTCCCAGGTTTTATACTACGTTTATATGTAAAGTCATCAAGTTGGTTTAAATAGACTCACCCCCTGCTGCCCCACAACTGACAGCTGTTGGATCTACGTCAGTGGATGAAGGTCAGTCCATTACATTAAGATGTACCTTGTCTACGCTGGGTAACCCTCCTATCACGTGGAGCTGGCTATGTGGGGATGATAGACTGACCACTGGAGTGACCAATACAGGGACCCAGTCAGAGCTGACGTTGACATCAAACAGGAAGTACAACCAGAGAACGTGTCAGTGTAGAGCCACAAGTCTCAGACCGTCATTGTCGTATAACGCGACATCAGGGACACATACCATCACAGTGTACTGTAAGTGAATTGTAAAATGTTTATAACTGCATGAAGAGAAAGGCATTTCAAGTATGATTTAATTGTAGTATTGTGAAAATTATATACCTTGAATAGAAGTTGATTTGGTGGTAAAATATTTTGACTTTAAGTCTTATTCAGAATAACTTGAGCCCGTCCTAAAATGTATTTGCAAATTCTTTTCCATTGATTGATTGTTGAATATTTCTTTTAACTTCATACGTTTAACCATTATAACACACATAATTTACTCAAAGTATGCTTTCAAATTACAGCATCTGTAATCCGATTTGAAATTTACAGGTTAAATACAATTATTCTATACTGAGGTGAGACACATTGATATCTTGATGTAGAAGTTCCTATGACAAACATTTACACACTCGGTAACGCATATTCATAAAATCCATTGACTGGGATATTAAATGTGTCTAAAACTTAAGCATGGTTTTGAAGAATTTGTTCGTTTGAAAGGGCAGTTGATGTACCGGTACATGTATAAGTACAATTACCAAAAGTGGAATTAATGCCAAGTTCGTTTCAAATACAGCTGTAATAATAAGCCTTACAAACAAAGACAATATTGTTACAAGCTTTGTCAGCTGGAACTAAATCATATTCCGCATGTAACCTATGTAATTCTTTTATCACATCTGGTTTACTAAACACAGAGGGGTAGATGATAAGTATTTTTGTTTTGATGTGTCTAATGTTGGACTTTGATATTCCCCTGATACTTTTAATTCATTGTGACAAGGTATTAATATTTTTTCATATTTAGCCTATTGTCTGGCATAATCTTCATCAGGATTCATAACAAGAGGCCCATGGGCCACATCGCTCACCCGAGTTACCTTGGCCCATATGTAAACATTTTCCTATATAGCTGCATGTGAAACCTTTGATCCATATCTGAAGACTCTCCATATATATTTGCATGTAAAACCCTAGTCCCTATTGTGGTACCAATTTACCTCTGGAGGCCATTATTTTTACAAATTTGGATCTGCACTGTGTCAGAAATCTTTCATGTAAATATAAAGTTTTTTGGCCCAAGGATTCTTAAGAAGATTTTTAAAGATTTTCCCTATATATTTGAATGTAAAACTTCGATCCCCTATTGTGGCCCTACTTACCGTCCCTATACTGGATTCCTTAAACCTCATAAAACCCTTACAAAGATGCATTGATGGATCCAGTAAAAGTTCTACCAAGCCCCTATCTCTGTTTTGCAGGAAAATATTAACAGCTGTAATGGAAAAACTTCAAACGTACTTTGCGACTACATATGCCAGAAATGCTGTAATTCAAATGTGGGATCTAAAAAGTTGCAAACAACTTTTAGTAAATTTGAAATCGTAAAACTTTTCACAAATCAACAGCAACAAAACGTATTACTTTTCAACACTTTACACGAGAATTCCTCATGACGAATTGAAGACTAGACTTTTTGATCTCATAGACAGTTGCTTCATCAACAAAAATGGAAAACGGAAACATTCATATTTAAAGCCTATCCATCGTCAACTTTCCATATCTATGTACCAATATTCCATTATGACCTGCATATGGTGTTTATATCTCTCAACTGATTCGAGCTTGTCTTGGGTGTATTCAGTTTTTAAATCGAGGCAAGCTACTGACAAACAAGTCGATGGTACAGGGTTTTCAACAGTCTCGATTAAAATCAGCATTTCGCAAATTCTATGGTCGTTATTATTATTATTATTTTATTCATTTATAAAGCGAAAAATTACATATAGTTTCTGTGCTAATAATCAATGATAACATACTAAGAAAAGACCTGCAAGAGTTATAAAGGAAATGACAAAACAATAGAAAAAATTTAAATAAAACATGGTAGTAAAATGACAAAGTGGTGGACTTTGACTTGACAAGATACAATTGACATACATGTATTTTACATTCACAGGGCATATTTACGCTTGAACAAGAGTGTTTTAGGTTCTTGTGGAATGCTCCATGTGCTTCAAGCTCTCGAAGTTCCAGTGGCAATTTATTCAACAATTGTACACTTAGTGTTTCTATGGCTCTTGCATTGTATTTGTTTAATGATTTCTTCACTACCACTTTCCATTGGTCGGATGATGATCTCAAGGTCCTATGTGGCTGGTAAACATGTCATAGCTCTCTCATGTATGCTGGTGCTGCGAGAAAGTGTGTAGTGACATATGTATGGTTGTCAGCACTTTTAACACAACACGTTGTTTTGCAGGCAGCCAGTGTAGTTGTTGAAGTATCGACGAAATATGTTGTCTGTAGCATGTTCTTGTAGTCGGTACATGGGGCGATCGGTTATGCCAAGCAGGAGGGCATTGTGATAGACAAGGTGGGATATGACTGTTGCATTGATGACCTTCGCACACGCTTCCTGGGTGAGATGGGGTTTCACCTTGGATATTCTCCTGATGTTGATGTACATCTTCCTTACTACGGAGCTGACTTGTACTTCCATTGATAAGGTGCCGTTCAGGGCAACACCGAGGTTTGTAACAGTAGACTTAGATGTCAATATTGCCTCACCAATCTTCAGACGGATACACTTCGCACTGGTTGTGGGCACTAGCAACCACCATTATCTAAGTTTTTCCTTCATTTAGTTTAAGTTTGTTCACAGTCATCCAGGTTGGGATATTCGGTATGCAATCCTCCATAATGTTGACCAGATAAGTCCGCATGGCAGTGGGTTGGTTTTTGTTACACTCAAACGGTTGTAAAGTTGAGTGTCATCTGCGAACCCATGACGGTTTATGGCATATTGCTTGATAACTCTCCTGAGTCGGAGAAGGTACACCAGGAAGCAAAGGGGGCCGAGAACAGACCATTGGGGCACTCCGGTGGACACACTGAGGACACACTAGTGCTGATATTCACAGCTTGGTTATGGCCACTCAAGTAAGACTGTACCCAATGGAGCGCTTTGTCTGTCAATCCACCTTCCTCACGTAGTCTCTCCAGCATGAGGATATGATCGATGGTATCAAATACCGCACTTAGGTAAAAAAAAAAAAGACAAGGAGCATAGCATCACCATCATCCAGTACTGCTTCTACGTCTGCTTTTATTCGCAGGATGGCTGTCTCAGTGCTGGTACCGGTCTTATAAGCTGACTGCAGATCATCATGTAGACCATTCCTGCTGAGATCGCTATTAAGCTGCTGTGCGACGACATGCTCGACGACCTTGCTGATGAATGGGATAGTTGATGCTGGTTATAACGTTCTATTTCGTCAATACAATCTATCATTGGGTCAAATGCTGTCTGACGTGTTTCATACCGATTGTTAGGCCGTTCTTGGCACACTGATTTTGACTACGGATAACCCCGTTTGCCTGATCAGGAGATAGGGCTCACGGCGGGTGTGACCGGTACACAGGAGATGCTTACTCTTCCTAGGCACCTGATCCTACCTCTGGTGTGTCCAGGGGTCCGTTTTTGCCCAACTATCTATTTTGTATTGCTCAAAGGAGTTATGAGATTGATCACTGTTCGTTATCTTCATCTTTCATTTAGTGATCAGGCATCCAAAAAAATACTTTCTTAAACACCTCTCTGAATCCACATAAAAGTACTCTGAAGTTGAAGTAAAAACTATGCTCGAGTTCCTCGTTGACAATATTTTCATAATCTTTGGTAATCAGGACTTCCAACAGTCTCTTGGAATTCCCTTGGCCATGAATTGTGTTCGATTGTTAGCCGACCTGTTTTTATTTTCTGATGAAGCAGGATTTATTTCAAAACTTCTACCTGAGAAGAAAATAATCTCTCAGGTGGCCTTCAATTTGACATTTAGATGCATCGACGACGTTTTATCTATTAACAGTAATAATTGTCATTCATATGTCATTTCGATATATCCCTGTGATCACGAAACAAAAGGCACCACAAAGTCGTCCACTTCTGGTTCATAGTTAGATATTTCATTGAACGTAGATATTAACGGCGAACTAACTATTCAACTTTATGACAAACGGGATGATTTCAACTTTTCCATCGTCAACTTTCATTATCACCTGTATATGATGTTTTTTTCTCTCAACTGATTCGATACGCAATAGCTTGTGCTGCGTATGATCAGTTTGTAAATCGAAGCAGACTACTGGCAAACAAGTTGATGATACAGGGGTTTCAACAGTCTCGTTAAAAGTCAGCATATCGCAAATTCTATGGTCGTCATAACGATCTAGGTTGCCCATACAACCTATCATCGGGTCACATTGTCTGACGTTTTTCATAACGATCGTTAGGCCGTTCTTGGCACACTGACTTTGACTACGAACAACTCTGTTTACCCGATCATGATATAGGTGACCCCTTTATTTCATAACGAAGAGGTTCATGTCCTTATGTTGTGGATTTGTGATACTGTAGTGAAAGTTAAGTTATGCTTGAACCCTTGCATGCTAGTGGTATATTAAAAAAGATACAAGGGGAAGATACATTGGCCGTTCAAGTTTCTGAGGGAAACTCGGGGTTTTTTGTTTTTATTCTTTTCCGTCCTTATATATCTTTCACATTGCTTTGAATGGAACTCCTTTTACAATTTAAGAGGTAGCAATAAAAAGTTTAAGCAAGCTTAAAATCATTTATATATAGTGATTGTATAATGTTTAAGGAAGTAAGATTGAATATGTCCGTAAAATAGCGCAAGGGTGAATCCAATAATGCGCCTGTAGAAAGGCCAGGATTACTGATCGTCCATCGTAAACGGCGTATTTGGTCGTGGAATTGTTAGGGGCACGTTTGCGCGAATGGATTTATTTCGCGTTTATTTGAAACGTTACTCCAAGCATTTGTTTTGTTCAATACGCTGTTAAACTATTTCTCTTTAACAAGAAGGATCCTAGAATTATGAATCTGACTCTTGATTCTCATGATTATGCAATCAGTGTATACTAATATTTCACTAATTTCAAAATAAGTTACCTTTATCTATGTTAACTTCTATGGTCGTTATAACAATCTGGGTTGTTAATACAACCTATCATTGGGTCAAATGTTGTCTGACTTGTTTCATACCTATAGTTGGACCGTTCTTGGCACACTGATTCTGACAACGGACTACTCCGTTTACCTGATCAAGATATAGGGCTCACGGCGGATGTGACCGGTCGTCAGGGATGCTTACTCTTCCTAGGCACCTTATCCCACCTCTGGTATATCCAGGGGTTCGTATATACCCCACTCTGCGTTTTGCACTTTTATAGGAGTTATCAGATTGATCTGTGTTCGTAATTTTCACCTTTAATTGACTCATGTAGGAATATCAACGACTACTCGACTTCTCAACTATCACTCGGTCATACCGATCATCGACAACAATTTTCATAGTTTAGAACTTGTAAAGAATAGCGTTGGAAATAATGTTCTTAAATTCTAAATACTTCTGTGTGTTTGTGAGTAAAACTCATGTAAGAGTCAATACAAACCGGTTTCAATTCGTTCATATGTTCAAATAAATCATATGAATTTGGATGTCGGTCTAAAAACATGCCTCTGAAATCACATGATTGAATAAGAGTACCTCAAACGGTATATAATACGCCCGTGAAAAGCTAATTTCAGGTGATTTTCTTACAACAAGATTTGTAGGACTTTGTTTCAAGTAGTATCAGCAATCATCAGGGTGTGACATACTTTCTTTTCATTGTAAAAACAAGGCAAATCATGCACTCTATGTAATATTTTCACTTGGCATTTGATTTAAACATATTTTATTGAGACACTTTACAGGATTTGGCATAAGATGTATGTGTACCAAGTTTGATGGTCCTTGCCTCAACGAATCGGTCTGCATCCTGCTACTACGACCTTCACCTTTGACAATAAGAAACAATAGGCATCCTCCACTAGGCATAAAGTGTATGTGTACAACGTTTGACGGTCCTAGCCCCAACAGTTCGGTTTGTATACTGCCTGCAGTATTTTTCTACAAAGGGATACTGTGACCTTGACCTTGAAAAATAATAGGCATCTTCCCCTTATCATCAGGATCAAATATACCAAGTTGTAAAATCCTGGACCTTACGGTTCGGTATGTATATTGCCCACAAGGTCCGGATAGACAGACGGACGGACAGACGGATGACGCCATACCATACCATACGTCTCCGACGGGCGTATAAAAACGGTGAAATGTATAACATAAGTTAACTAAACGTACTTTATATGGAGGGACAACAAACGTGTATCACATTAAAGGCCGACATCTGTCAGAATCATCGTTACCGAGTACTACAAGTATTCGACTAGACGAACCGAGTTAAATTGACATCCCCGATGTCAAATTATTTCTGCTTTACATGATCTGGCCCCATACATTCTTTGACTATTAGTTGTACCTCGTTTAAAAAATGCAACTTCTTTGCAGATAACAACGTCATAACATCAAAGGTGAATGAACATGTCATCAGTGAACATGGAAGACTTGAGATAAAATGTGATGTGGATGGAAACCCGTTATCTACCATTACGTGGCTGTTTGTTCCAAACAACACTGTTGTAAAGAGAGAATCTGATGTACACAGTAGCTCACTGGATATATTGTCAGCAAACTGCTTAGATCACGGAAATTACAAGGTTACAGCAGATAATGGAAAAGGCCCCGCAGCAACGAGAAGAACTCATATTGCTGTTAGATGTAAGTTTCATTTTCTCAGAACACAGTCCTCTCTATCCATACATTCGTTATCATCATGTTTGGTAAAATTTATTGAGTCTGCTTTTTTCTTTAGTGTCAATGACCCAAAAAACGTTGTCCCCAGGAAGCATTTTATGTATACATCAGTAAATATCTTGTAAAAGAGTATTTAAGGATAGAAACATTTATACGAATACTTTTAATTTCTCAATGGCATGTTTATGTTTTGGAAAGGTAAGCCTCGACTGGATAGCGTTGATGTGCAGACGCCAGACAAACTTGGCATAGGAAATAATGAATCTCTTCAAATACTTGTGAGAATGCTATTGTATCCACAAGCGACTCTGACACAGTGGACGTTTGTGGGAAAAAATAATGAGAGTAGAGTAATTTTGAATAATAGAGGTGGCTACAGCATAACAGAAAGTAAGGGAGAAAATAAACAAAACATCTCTCTATACAAAAGGCGTGTTGACACAGAGGACTTTGGAAACTACACTATAATGGTTCTGAATGATGTTGGTAATTCCACCAGGACCTATCATGTAGATGCAGCAAGTGCGTTAGTTTTATTTTTTCGATCGTAATTATCAAATATGCTGAACAGAAATCTATATGTTTTTAACTCAAAACTATCTAAAGTGAAAGTGCAAGAAATCAATGTTTTAGCTCTTTCATGCTAAAAGCTTTTTTTTCAAGTTTTTCTAAGGAAAATTTATTCATAGCTTTTATGTTTTCTACTAAACATCAGGACCATTTTAAACCAATATTGTCGCTAATCATCCTTGGTTTGAGGTGGGATCAGGTGCATTAGGAGGATTAAGATCAATCTACTAGTGAGAACTTTATTCTTCATAATGAGTTAATTTTGTTAATTGTCCACAGTGCTATCAGTCTTACCAAAGCTATAATGCGAGTTGTGGCATTGATTGGATTCTACATCAGAAGAAAAATATCTTGTAGTGGCCTTCAACTCAACATTTAGATGTATCGACGACGCTTTATCTGTGCACAACAATCATTTTCCTTTATATGTCGATTCGATATATCACTGTGAAATCGAAATAAAAGACACAACATGGTCCTCCACATCGCAAATTCTGTGGATGTCATAGCGATCTAGTTCGCAAATTCAAATCACAAATTCTATGGATGTCATAGCGATCTAGTTCGCAAATACAACCTGTCTGATGTGTTTTATACCGACTGTTACGCCATTCCTGGCACACAGATTCTGACTACAAATTACTCATTTTACTTGATCAAGAAATAGGGCTCACGGCGTTTGTAACTAGTCGACAGGGGATGTTTACCCCTCCTAGGCACCTGGTCCCACCTCTGGTATATCCAGGGGTCCGTGATTACCAATTCTGATCAAAATATAGTGCTCATGGTGGATGTGACCGGTCGACAGGGAATGTTTACTCCTCCTAGGCACATATCTAGGGATCAGTGTTTGCACAACTCTTAATTTTGTATTCATTATAGGAGTTATGAAATTATATCTCTGAAATTCAGAACAAAATATCTCAGTAGGAGGAATTTAATTTTTAGCTTATATGTCTTTTGAATGTAGAATATTTCGGTTATTTTAAACTAAGTACGCTATATCTCTAATTTTCAAATTTTCAATGTATACTTATTTTGTTGAATGCATATATATATATATATATATATATATATATATATATATATATATATATATATATTAAAAGAAATAGAATAAACAGTACACAAAGTTAAAAATTGAACGCAAGCGCTTTCATTTTATAATCCTCAGGCGTTACATTTTAAAATAGTTTTGAAATGGTTTGACGTCATAAAGGCGTCCTAACATTTCACGTACATAACGACGTCATAAACGAATGAAGGGAAAAGGATTTTACGTTAAGCATATTATGACGTCATAGATAATAACAGTAAACATATTTTACAGTAAGCTATTGAGAGCCGGTTTTAAAGTCTTAATAAAGTGTCTTTCTTTTTCTCGTCGGGAAATAGTATTTTCTGTATACAGTTTATAAAACGGAAATACACTGAATTGTCCGTGGCCACACACATCTATATGTTCACTAACTTTAATTTTTCTGTATTCTCTGAGGATTATAAAATGAAAGCGCTTGCGTTCAATTTTTAACTTTGTGTACTGTTTATTCTATTTCTTTTAATATTTTATACCGGACACTGTGATTTTTTTTAAAAACACAATTGGATATATATATATATATATATATATATATATATATATATATATATATGATAAATTCGTTACCATTGCTACCCGTAATATACATGTACCTACAGGACCACCTTTAAAACCTACCAATTTAACACTGGTATGTGTCACGTCGTCTGTAAAGTTATCATGGATTTCTAACTTCAATGGTGGAGACAGTCAGACCTTCAAGATTTCCTATTCCACTAAAGGGAATTTATTAACACCCTATACAGATCTAAAGAACATCAGTGACAAAGGATATGGGATACTCCACAGTTACACTCCCGGCATTGGGCTACAGGGGGCAATATGGTTTACTATCACTGCCTCCAACATGTTTGGGGAATCTACATCAGATACTGTCCATTGCATTGTTAAAGGTAAGTATTGTAATCAGCAGTCATCCCTGAGAATATCTCAAAGACAGTCGTTCAAAGTCATCCACTAGCAGAGATGCCTTTCAGTGTAGTCCAAATCACGTAGTATTGACAAGTTTTTCTATTCAAAAACTTTTATTGGTACTGTGTAAGTATAAGGTTTTAAATAGAGGCAGGCTACTGAAAAACAAGTTGATGTTACAGGGGTTTCAACTGTTTCGTTTAAAGTTAGCATTTTGCAAATTCTATGGTCGTCATAACGATTTAGTTTGTATATACACTGCACAACCTATTGTTTGGTCCAATTCTGTCCGACATGTTTGATACCGATTTTTTTTTTGGCTGTTCTTGGCTCACTGAGTTTGACTATGAATTACTCTATTCACCTGTATATACATGTAGGGTTCATACCCCTTCAGTAAAGTTTCACTCATGAATTAAAGCTATACAGGTCATCTACGGCCGTACCTGAGAAGTTTCTTTATCGTGGCAAGATATGCCGTGACACGGGATACCTTACTTTTGTCGAGAATCACATGAAATGAGAATGATCAGTGTTCGTTATCGTCACCATTCACTCAGACCCCCTGGTTGCAAAGCCTACCGCTACAGGTCTGTAACAAATAGAAAAATAAATATGGATCATTACAAACAGGCTAACATTGTACTGAATGCAATCAGTTCCTTATTTCTATAGATTTTTAAGTTGAATTCTACACCCTGTATTTCCTATAAACATATTTCTACTATTGCATCCAAACGTTTTTAGTGCAAACATTGCAGTGCCTAGATATACACCACCTTATACTTAATCAACTATGTGTTCTTATCCTTCATCTACGTTCAACTATAGTCCAGCTGGACATTCCATTACTCGTAATGTTGATTTAGTTAAATTAAGGACCGAAATCACTTATTTTAATGGTCCTAAATTCAGAGGACTGCGGTCTTTCAATTTAGCGACAGAACGTCATCTCTATTATGAATTCTGTCAAATATTATGCCAGATAATGGGGTAAGTATGAAAAAGAAAGAATTTGATACCTCGTCAGAATAGATCAAAAGTATAAGAGGAATATCAAAATCCTATACTCGACATCTCAAAACCAAAGTACGTACCATGTATCCTTCTGTGTTTAGTAAACCAGAAGTAATCAAAGAATTAGATAGGTTACACTGTACATGAGGAATGTTTTGGTTTCAGCTGACAAAGTGTGTATCAACATTGTCTTTGTACGGTTCATTATAACAACTGTATTTCAAACGAACTTGGCATTAATTGCACATTTGGCAATCTTGCTTTTACTCAAACTACCCTTTCAAAGATGAAAGTTTTCAAAACCATGCTTCTGTTGTAGACACATATAATATTCCAGCCAATGGGATGGATGAACATATACTATACTTGATTCCTAAACTTCACAAAATCCCTTACAAAGAAAATTACATTGCTGGATCCAGTTAATGTTCTACCAAGCTCTTATCTTTGCTCCTCACGAAACTTCAAACGTACTGTGCCGTAACATATGCCAGAAGTGGTGTAAATCAGATATGGATCATAAAACATTCTAAAGAACTTTGAGTAAATTTGAAATCAGAAAACTTTTCTCAAATCAACAACTTCAAAGCCACAGGCACTCGACGTTTTAAATATCTAGATTTAAAAAAAAACTTTATTTCTATCAACAACATATATCAACAAGGTATATCACGCCGCCGTTTGGTTTTATGCTGATTTTTTTTTTTATCACTGTCATTTGTAGGAATAGAAGAGAAGGTCAGCCATCAGACAGGGACGATTGTCGGCAGTGTTGTCGCCAGTGTGGCTTTTATCGTCGCTGTTTTAGTCATTGTGATTTTCCTCAGAAGGCCTTATAAATGCACCTGCATGCTAAGTAATGTATAAAGTTTACCTAAGAATTGTCATGCGTATTGAATAACATATTTATACACATGTTAACAACGAATATTTTAATGTAATTCAACATGGCTAATTCTATGTATTTAGATGGGGGGGGTGTTATATCGCCTGTACTCTGTTTGTCCGTCCCTTCTTCTGATTTGTGTTTAGCTCTTTTTTCAAATATAGCTCTGATCGTCTAACTTAATGCATATATATTTTAGTAAAAGGAACCGAGCCTTGATCAATTATTCATATTGATACCCCCACTCCCACTCCCAGTCTTTCATCGATTTCAAATTTATTGATTATTGACTACAACACGATTAAGAATGCATATATTTGCATTGGAAAGCAACTTTGAATGACAAAGTTGGGTTTTTTTGCTGGAGATGCTACATTTAGGGATGATTTTCATATTCCGGAAGTTTGGTGACTTGTGATGCTTTGCTGAAAGGATGCCCCTTGTATCATACTATGTACTTGTTTCACATTAATGATATTGTCTTCAGTTAACCTAAAGAACATTTGATATTTTGGAAACAACGGAATGTACTTTCATCAATATATAAATTATTTCATAGGCAGAAACAAATACAATAGCCAAGTATACAAGAAATGGGAGATCAACACATGTTCAAATACATGAATTCGACTTCATTATGAAAATTACAAATTGTACTTGTGAAATGAATAACACGAAATAACTGTGAATTCGACATCCTTACAAGGATTTTTTTTCGTTTTTCATACCCTGCTTTTGCGCTATTATATATGTTGTGTATTTATACCCACTTCATTTCAGAATTCATTTAAATATCTTCATACATATCATCATAGTTCTAAGTTATGAGTTATGAGATTGATCACTGTTCGTTATCTTCACCTTGCTTCTAAGTAAAGGATATAGGCCTACAGGCCTCGATCAGTTCTTTCTCTCACAGAATGGACATTTTGAGGCTTTTATCCTACTTAAAACATTACATCTTTTGTTCTAAGAATGGACAGACTCAGGTAAACCCATTGACAATGATAATTATTAATAAAACTATTTTGAATAGTCTGACAATATAACCAGTCTTGCGTAGAATTCCGTTTCTTTTGTTCACTTATTGGATAGTATCAGATAAGTAGTCTTCTACTGCAGGTTTTATATTCACTCTTTCTATAGTGCTGAACAATATCAACATGTCTTCCTCTGATGGGAAAAGCATTTTCATTGCACGATCAAAATTTAAGGATTTTAGTGAAAGTACTGCAAATATGTGTTATATTCTGGATAAGGAGGGTCAGAAAGTTATGGAGCCAAAATTTGATCTGGAAAGCTTTGTGGTTTTGAATATTTGGATGAAGATATAATAAACCCAGCCAAAAAACCCAAATACGCCTATCTCGTGAAATGAAATTATTCATGAAAGCGAAAATAATAAATCAGAATTAGGATATGCTAATAAAGAAAACATAAAAAAGCATTGTGAAGAAATTTCGGAATGTGCCTCTGAATCCAGCGAAATTCAAATACAGTATGGAAATGTGTCTTTCAAATTTAAGTTTTGATGCGATAAAGTAATGGCCAACGGAATTAAAAATTTGTGAATCTTACAAGTTGAAGCAGATAATTCTACTAAACAGAAATATCGTTTTCAAGTGTTTCAGTGATTTTTCCGATATATGTGTTGATTCTTACTTGTAGGGAATTTAGAATTAAATTTGTATCTCTTTGACAAATGTATTGTTTTCTCTTATTTTCAGCCTACATGTAGACGTCTAATAAGTTATTGGGTTTACCTGGCACTGTCCAATAAGTTGACAATTATTGACCATTATTTTTAAGAACAGACAGTATCTGTCCATTCTTTAAAATAATGGACAGCAATTGTCAACTTATTGAACACCTACAGGTAACCTTTTCACTACAAGTGGACTTTCTTCTGTATAAAAGGCTAAAAAGACAAAGGATTGCGTAACAAAAATGTTTTAATCACAATTATGTTGAAATCATTATCTTCTCATATTTTCCCATCGTACATTATGGATAGTAAGTACTTCGTTACTAGCTTGAAAATACGGATGTATATTTAATTGCTGTTCAAATTGTTGAAATTCATTTCAAAATTAAGGATTATCTCCCTCATGCATAGCTCTTATCCTTGGACGAATTTGGCTCCACTTTTTTGGCACGCTGTTTTTGGCTATATTTAGCTCTAAAACTTCATACTTATTTCGGATTTCGAAGATTTCGGTTGAGCATCACTGAAGAGACATTATTTGTCGAAATGCGCATCTGGTGCATCAAAATTGGTACCGTATAAGTTTTACATAGTAGGCATTGGTAAACAACAGTAAAAATCCCGAATGAATGTCCCCAAGTTGATATTGAGGTACACACCATCAAATGCCCACCCGAAGTCATTGCATAATAGAGCGGACCAAACTGTAGAGGTCCGCTTCCGCACAACGACTGATGTTCCTGATATTTAATCAAGAATCGTTTTAATACCTTTTTTTTTTTTATCAAATTCAAGAATGAAATTCTAATTTAACAAGCGCACATTCGTTACAATTTTGTTAGTGTTTACGTCCATTATTATTTGTAAACAGAAGTAACATTATAACCAGTTACAAAATATGTAAACAGCTGTGACGTCAGAAGTCAAATTAGTTTCTACCTGGGTGGTTCAGTACCATCGTTACAAACCACACCTATTGTTTCCGTTTGCTCTATGTCATAGCCGTGGTTGTATGAATTTTAGATACTTTTGGTCATATATAAACAAATCGGGGAACGTTCACATTTGGGGGGGGGGTAGTAAAAAAATACTCGGGGATTATCGCGTGGCTCGTAGTGAAATAATCCAAGGATTGCCGATTGGGACAAGCCCAGTCTCTGTTGTAATGGCGAATTTCGATTAACAAATAGCTAGATAGTTGACTTCCTTCTAAGATTGATCTGTCATCTTTTTGTTATCAAGTCACCTGATTCACTCAGGTGAGCTATTGCCGTTGGTCTTCGTCCGTTGTCTTGCGTTAACAATTTTACATTTTTAACTTCTTGAAAACCACTAGTCGAATTGTTACCATTTTAGGCCACCTGAGTAACATCATGCGGTGTATTGTAATTGGTCTGAGTCCGGCGTCGTGCGTCATCCGTCGTGCGTTAACAATCGTTTATTTTTAACTTCTTGATAACTGTCATTCCAATTCTTTTCATATTTGGTAGGGCAAATATTGCTATATAGTGAAAATGTATTAAATATAAGAAATTATTTTCATCTACTCCCATACATGTATATATTTGGAAAAGAACTAAATGCATGATTATGATGAACATGAAGCTCTCTACTTAAATTATAAAATTCATGGCTCCTGGGTCAGGGGGTTGAGGCCCTAGGGCGTGGCCAATATGGTCATATAGTGAAAATGTATTAAAGCTTAGAAAATCTGCTTCAAACTTCCATTTTTCCTCCTTAAGTAATTGAATTAGAATTATATGCATATTTTGAAAGATCATAAACATGTGCACACAAGACTCCATATTGAGGCTTAATTGCAAAAACGAGACTCCCCTATGGTCTATGATACTCAGGTGATCCTTAAAGCCCATGGGCCATCTTGATATTAATAAGCAAATGCTACGAGTTTTACATGTTGGTGAAGCCATTAAGATATCGAAATTTGTTATCATGCCTGGGATTGGTGAATAAATAATCGTGTCAATTCATGAATATCGAGAGTTTCGTTTTGCTGAATACACAGCCACAAACTGAGGTAGGGTAAGTCTTCCCAGACTCAGGCTAGCGACGATGACTTCAGTGCAATTAAGTATGGGTACTCTCTATACAGTATGTAAAACTTATACGGTACCAATTTTGATGCACCAGATGCGCATTTCGACAAATAATGTCTCTTCAGTGATGCTCAACCGAAATCTTCGAAATCCGAAATAAGTATGAAGTTTTAGATCTAAATATAGCCAAAAACAGCGTGCCAAACAAGTGGAGCCAAATTCGTCCAAGGATAAGAGCTATGCATGAGGGAGATAATCCTTAATTTTGAAATGAATTTCTAAATCTTATAACAGCAATTAAATATACATCCGTATTTTCAAGCTAGTAACGAAGTACTTAGCTACTGGGCTGTAGAGACCCTCGGGGACTAACAGTCCACCAGTAGAGGCCTCGACCCAGGGGTCATAATGTAAAACTTATACGGTACCAATTTTGATGCACCAGATGCGCATTTCGACAAATAATGTCTCTTCAGTGATGCTCAACCGAAATGTTTGAAATCCGAAATAACTATGAAGTTTTAGTTTTAGATTAGTATATAAGTAACATACATCTTGACGTCTCTTTGGCGTAGACAATTTCCCTCTGCTATGGCCTACACATTAACACTGACATTTAGAGCCTTTTGTAAGGGAATTTGTCCTATATATCAATAAAATCATTATATCTGAACACGAGTTAATAACATAAGCTTTATTGATATCACTATATTATAGGACCACGTGAGTTATTGACATATTTTACGCATGTTTCATTAGTGCCATATATAATCGTTTTCTTTTTTATTTTGTAGAAATGGGGATAGAGCGCATGTAAGTTCCACTAACATTATATATTGCAATCATTTTCTGTATCCACTTTGGATAACAGTTTTAAATTCATTTCTAGTATGCGTTCAATTTTTCCAAAAATTCAGTAGCAAAGAAAACGCGACTATTTCAGAGGTCTTGAAAATGATATTGTAAATGTATTATTTTCAAAACCTATTTTTAATTTACTCCTGAATACCTGTTACAATCCTTTAAATATCCATTTAGCACAACAATTTTCAATTAATATATGACCAGGTGAATATCAGGAACAGTGATCAATCTCATTACTCCTGTATGCCAGACGATTGGTTAAATGTAAAAAAGAACTTGTCAGAATGGATTAAAAGAATAAGAGGAATATTAAAATCTTGTATTAGACACATTGAAACAAAGTACGTACCATCTATCCTTCTGCATTTAAGTAACCAGAAGTCATCAAAAAATTAGATAGGTTACATGAGGAACATGTTTTTGTTTTAGATGACAAATCTTGTAACCGCATCGTCTTTGTAATGCTCATTATCACAACTGAATATTAAACGAGTATTCTTTAATGCAAGGTGAAGATAACGAACAGTGATCAATCTCATAACTCCTATAAGCAATACAAAATAGATAGTTGGGCAAACACGGACCCCTGGACACACCAGAGGTGGGATCAGGTGCCTACGAGGAGTAAGCATTCCCTGTTGACCGGTCACACCCGCCGGGAGCTCTATACCCTTATCAGGTAAAGGGAGTTATCCGCATTCAAAATCAGTGTGCCAAGAACGGCTTAACAATCGGTATGAAACCACGTCAGACAGTATTTGACCCAATGCGCGGTTGTATTGACGAACTAGATCGTTATAACGACCATAGAATTTGCGAAATGCTGACTTCAATCGAGACTGTTGAAACCCCTGTACCATCAACTTGTTTGTCAGTAGCTTGCCTCGATTTAAAAACTGACTATACGCAGAACAAGCTCTTGCATACCGAATCAGTTGAGATATATAATGATAATATATAATAATAATCCATGTGTCGAAAGATGGATGCAAATACGAAATGTCCGATTTAAACATGTATACCATAAATAAGGTGACCAATAACTATGAGCTTTTTAGAATGGCATCATAACAAATAATGCACGTGTCAATGGGCTCATGACGTGTGTCTTGTCAACAGGGGTGATCACTTCCCCCTAGGTTCCTGATCTCACCCATGGTGTTTCCATGAGTTTGTGTTTACCCTGCCCTCGATTCATAATTTACAGGGTTTAAGAAACTGATTGTTGATCGTTATTTTCACGTTTTCCTTCTTTATAACTTTTTTGTCTTACAATGACCGTGTACAGAAATGCATAGCTATCAACAGTAAGCCTTTATGCCCCAGCTAAAGGGTAGTCGTGGCATACAGCTTTACCCTTATCCGTCCTTTCGTACGTCTATCCTTACGCGACACCCAATTTTCCTGACTTTATTTCTAAACGCCTTGAGATATTCAATTGATTTTTTTGTATGCAGGTGTATATTGATGAATTTCAGATCGAATTTTAGTTTGGTCCAGTCCGTTGATTTTTGATGTAGCTGTGTCCCTTTAACATAAAAAAATTAATGTGACAAACAGTTTTCCGGAAGTTGTTTCCAAACGCCTTGAGATATGTTTGCAGGTGTATATCCCATGAGTTACAGTTTGATTTCAGTTTCGTTCCGGTTCGTTTATTTTTTTATGGAGTTGTCCCCCTTTACATAGAAAAAAATAATGTTAGAACCAGTTTTACGGGCTTGTTTTCTAAACGCCTTGAGATATTGAACTGAATATTTGTATGCAGATGTATAATGATGATTTACATATCAAGGTTGAGTTTAGCCCAGTTTGTTGATGTTTGATGGAGTTGTGCCCCTTTTATAAAATATGTATTTATTTTATGACTGTTAAAACATATTAAGGATTGTTCTTGAGTTCTTCATTGTACTAAGTGCATGTAACATACAATCTGAATATCACATTCAATGTTATACTTAAATGGATTTCCTACATTTGACTTTAATGCAGGCGGGGGCATTTGTGCCATGTAAATTCATCTAGTTTAAATTTTCAGCTGATAAAGAGGTACTGTGCAGTAGTAACAAATTGCAGGTATATTTGCTTCAACTGTTCAGGAACTGAATACCAATCATAGGCTAGAGTATGTACTCTAATAGTAGTGAATTCCCCGATGTTTACAAGTCACTGTAGTACGAAAGGTCAGATGGTACTTGCACATTCGATATTGAGTCTTTTATTTCGAATGTGAAATGAGCCACTTGAGCTTCCGTACGGTAGTTTAGTGGATGGTATCGATACTTGTTCTCGCTGTGAGGGCATGAGGTTCATTCTGCATCCCTGTGGCTGCGTGAAACGTCAACGTTTAACATAATTTGTGATTATTCCTTTGACTGTAGAATCCGTAATTAGAAGTGAAGGATCATTCGGATATTGCTACGGAAGGCATGGGTGCAATGTAGAGGGCTTTTTCTGCCTCGGCTTCTGCTTTAGGCGTCATGTATAGTTTAAAACTTGTGACACTTCCCCTGCAACTGGTGCTATCCGTAGATAAAATGTGAATGGGGCGTAAAGCAACAAGCAACCTAAATGGGGCGTAAAGCAACAAGCAACCTAAAAAAAAGTATTCGGAGTGCTTAGAGTACATAGCTACTGAAATGAAATATGAGGTATATTTCCGTCATTATTTTTAGCAATGATGTGGAATGATAAGAGTGTGACCAGGTTCACGACATAATTTCTATATACATTTATATAAGCCTAAATACAACATACTTAGTGATATGTACACTTTGTAATGCATCTTCATTTCTGCACAAACGAAAATGGACTTCTTTTGGGGGATGAATATGCTGTCCATATGCAAAATTAATACTTAAACTATTGATTTAATGTACTGTAATGTACAAATGGTAGCCAATCTCCACTGAAAGCGATAGTAACATGCAAATTCAGCCACTTCTATTACCTTTTTTTATAGAGATGAAAATGTAAAAGCAGCTGACATGTCTAAAGATGAATCTCAAATTTCTTTGGCAGGTAAGTGATTGTAACATATTGAAAACTTCCACGAACGGAACTGCCTGTCCAGCCCAACATTAAATGTTATTCTTGTGAATAAGATAATGTTTAAGTTACCTGCCCAGTCATCAGGAATAATAATTAAACATGGGTAGAAAATAGAGACAGAAAAAACTTCTAAATGTAGATATGTTTCAGTTCTTTGTTTTGTTTTTTTGTTCGCGTAGGAATTATATTTTCGGATGAACAGATAATTTATTCGGGTAGTGTCTACTCTGATAATGTTTACTCGTGGAAAACATTTCAACGATTACCATGTGACGACAGCAAAGCTGATCATAGGACTCAACACTACATCTGATCTACTAAATAGAATTTACTTCACCTAATTCGAATATTTTGAAGTCAGGCTTTCTGATAAAAAATATTGTCCACCTTATGTTTGTCAATCTGTGTCTCAGTTAAATCTTCACATTTTTCTTCTTTGGTGTTGAATAAAACCCTGCTGAATTCGACAATTGAAAATATCTGAGTATAATAAGACAATTGAAGAGGTTAGACTGGTTCGACTGCCGATGCCAAAATCCAGCAGTTCAGCTGGTAGAGCACCAAGCTTCATATCTAGTATGTGTGGTATGGTTTATGTTGTTTTAAAGTAGTTCCACCCTCCTGTAAATTAACGTCATAGGAGTTTGCAAAACCAATCATTTATTTGATTTATGCATGATATTACCATAAACTTTGTTGGAGTTTTTCCCATTGGTTATTGTAAAAAAAAATCTTTTTAAAAGTAAAATATTTCAAAAGTCTAAGTTATATATAGATAATCAATAGTATGTTTCAAAATTTTGAATCCAAGAGCAATAACTCTGAATCATTGAATCATTCATCTAGTTCATTGTGCGATTTGAAACTTTTATCAGATAGCAACGCAAGTATGGAGTTATATTAAATGACAGTATTAGTATGCTATTTCTATTACCAGTGCTGACGAACCTGAGATTTTATGTTATAAATGTATCACTCAGATCACATCGGTCGATTCCAGATGTAGAGTACCGGAATCTGCCAAAGTTTGCCGAATGAAAAATGTATCTGGAAGTAGTCCAGACCTGTGGCGTTTCTGACGAAAATTATAATTTGCGCAATAACCAAAGTTTACATTTTTATCATATGTATATGGATATTTTAAATAATATGCCGCTGTAGAACGAAATGTGACGGTGATACACAAGTATCCTAGTAAACTTGATAATAACCAAAGTGATTGAAAGTCATTTTTCGACGTATCAGCATATGATCGAATTCAGGAGCAAATTATTTTATACACACTTGCTGCTTTTTCATTTAATTCTTATTTGTATTTTTCAGAGCAACATGTACAGGGAGAAAGGTAAATACAAGTATTGGAGGGGGTGGTGACGTAATGCTTTGAGAATTTATTCTTAACTTTGAACATGAATTCAGTCAATTAATATATCATTGTTACTAGAAGATAAATACTAATACGTTCCACTGAACCGGGTTTAGTTTTGAACTGATCAGGAGGACTTTCCATTTATTATACTCAAAGCAGATTTTTTACGAAACCTGGTTTCAACTATTATTCATTTAGTCCATACAAAGCCAGAACTATTTACTCAATTGACACAATTTAGATGGTTAGTGATTAAGCGCAGTACTGGTCCCCGTAGCTCAATGGTAGAGCATTCGCTTCGTGAACGGGAGGTCGTCAGTGAGTTCCGCTCGTGCCAAGGCTACGTCAAACCTAGGTAAATGTAGTAAATGCTCCTTCGCTAAATGCATGGCACCTAAAAATAAATCACGGATCTTTTGAGTATGACGTTAAAGAACCCTAAATGCTACAGCCCTGAGTGCTAAGCATAGGTATAAATTTGTCATACGTCACCTACACGCTTACCTGATCAAGATATAGCATTCGTGGAGGATGTGACCGGCCGACAGGAGATGCTTACTCCTCCTAGGTACCTTATCCCACCGCTGGTATATCCAGGGGTCCGTTTTTGTCCAACTCTCTATTTTGTATTGCTAATATGAGTGAAAAATTATCAACAGGAAGTAATAGAAAAAAATTATAAACAACGAAGTGAGACTGCTACGACAGATTAGTTGATAAAGTGGTCGCTTCCTGTATCACAAACAGTCCGGATGTAGTCCGCCGCAGATATGTTTGATTAAAACGTGTATTTGCTTCTTCTTTGCCAAGCGCTTGCAGTTGACATTTTAAGTGACAGTCGCAGGTCCTTAAAAGCCGAGATTTCCTGTCATGCTAAGCGTTGGTACGATAAAGAACCCCCACTGCTAAAATGATCCAGAGTGGCTAACATAGGTCAAGATGTGTGGCATTTCGCCAGACGGTGGTGACGTCTTTAGTGACTGAAATATTATCAAATGGGCATCAAACTCTAAAACAAATCAAACGACTAATCTCGCTTGGATACACATTGGCAACAGCAGTATGTTGTGGTAGAAATGTGTACTGATTGTTGATTGTTTGTTTGGTTTTACATTTCGTCGAGAATTTTTCTCTCATACCTAAACATCACCAGTTATAGGTGAAGTACCTATGCTTAGCAGCCAGGGCCAGAGTAGTAAAAGTTCTTTCGCATACCCCTGCAGAGACTTGGGATCTCCGATTTTATGGTCATTTCCGAAAGACCCGTGATTCTCACTTCTAAATGCCGGTGTTTGGCGAAAAAGTAAGCACTACCTATGCGTCGAAAGTTTGATGAGGTCAAGCCAAGAGCGGGGCTCGAACTCAAAGCCTCTCGGTTACGATTTTTGTTTGAGCTATTTTATCATGAACGTACAATATTATGTGTACTTGCACTTTTGGTGTTTGCATGATGTCTGATAATCGGCCTTTAGTCAATAAATGAAGGCAGTGATAAAAATTTGTACCCATCGCGTGTGGTTGAAAGTATGTTTTGCGTCTCACTGTGCGTAAGAGTTCCACAAAGACAAAGATCTATTCTACAACTCGGAAATTGCGTATTGGGCGGGCAACAACACAAACAAATCATATTTCTGTTTACAAATTCTAACGACACTTCACATTTAAAACATGTACTCTTCCTTTGTAGCGAACCAGATTTACTTCAGAATTGCTTCCAAATAACTATTTCATAATCAAATCAATAACGGAAAATAGGAATTAGATTAGTAAAAATAATTAACTAGTATTTATAGTTAAATTAGCTTCAACCCATCACCCATGGTTTGTAAACTGAGGTCAAGATCTATTATATAGCTTTGCTTTGTTTTATAATCTAGTAAAATGCAGAATGCAAATATGACAAATGGTTTTCAAGCCAACTGCAGTACTATTGTAAGATTTTGACAGGACAAAATCCTGTAATTTATGTATGGTAACTTAACCAGACCAAATCTTTGCTTATGGGCCTTTGGTAATTTGTTTTAATGAAATACAAACTATTGAATTTTGCTGATGAAATGGAATATTTATATCCTTCAGAATTGTGTATGAAGAATTAAAAGAGAGAGAAGCTGGAAATCAATACCAGGATCTCTCCATTAAAGGTTGTGTTTCGGTCTTACTTGGATTTGAAAACTTACATTTCATTACACTAATTTTCATAACAAGTGTTAAAATCTAATTATTTTTTCAATACAGGAAAAGAAGAAAGTAAAACGTAAGATAACTAGACGCTCTCTCTCTCTCTCTCTCTCTCTCTCTCTCTCTCTCTCTCTCTCTCTCTCTCTCTCTCCACTAGACCTCTTTTGCGATCCATTGTCATCCATCAGAGTTTTCCATTGCTCAAAATCTATCTACATGTTTAATAATAACCCAAATCAGTGTGTATCATCTTCTGGTGAGGGGAAACAATGATAATGTAAATGTTGTTTCCACATTTTTAATTTTGACCAAGGATAAGGACACTAGTAAATATAAGCGAAATATTTATTCTGTTTGCAACTTTATAATGAAGGGATATCAGAAGTTCACACTGATTTGAACTACGGATAACTCCGTTTACCTGATCAAAATATTGGGCTCACAGCGGGTGTGACCGGTCAACAAGGGATACTTACTCCTCCTAGGGAACTGATCCCACCTCCAGATCCAGGGGTCTGTGTTTGCCCAGCTATCTATTTTGTGTTCCTTATAGGAATTATGATACTGATTACTATTCGTTATCTTTACCTTTCATACTAAGGAAAATGGGCGTTGATACCCTGAATCAAAGTAATGAAGTGAAAAATAATTTTCATATCACAGATATTGCTATGCTCGAACCGTATGCAATGATCTGCATGGGCAAATAATTTGGTTAAGATCAAACTTGCTGGTATATTTTACCTATAATAATTGAAAGAGATACTTTAATTAGGTCATAAATTTGTAATGGAGAGACATTGAAATATCACATGAAACACACTGGTTGCTTATACCAGGTAGTGAGTCTTGGCCCTGAACATAAATGATTTGACCAAATGAAGGGCCCCTAAAAAATGATAGAAATACCTGTGAAATCAATCAGTGAAGGAAATGTTAGTACTGATCCTTAATTTTACCATTTGGTCGCTTGAAACACTTAAGCACTCGTATAATAACATTTTCTAGGCAAACTTATGAGAACATACAAGGATCCAATGCTGGCAATAAATACGAGGCAACTTCAACGGTTTCTAAAAAGCAAGGTAAGTCCAATTATATTTAGATGTTCTTGTGTTACTTTCTAACCACTGCTCAATATCGTGAGGGTATTAAAGACAACTACAATTTAAGATTGATTGACTGTTTTTGTCTATAATAGCTCTAAAACGTCATTGTTATTTCGGATTTCAAACATTTCGATTGAGCATCACTGAAGAGACATAATTTGTCGAAATGCGCATCTGGTGCATCAAAATTGGTACCGTATAAGTTTTACATTGATTGTTGTTTTACGTCCCACTCGAGAATTTTTCACTCATATTGAGACGTCACCATTACCGGTAAAGGACTGCAATATCTAGGCCTATCCTTGGCGCTTGTGGTCTTTCAGCAGGAAGGGATCTTCATTGTGCCACACCTGCTGTGACAGGGAACCTCGGTCTTTACAGTCTCCTCAGAAGGACCGCCCCATTTAGTTGCCTCTTGCGACAAGCAAGGAGTACTGGGAGTATATTCTAAATCGGATCCCCACGGGATTACAATTTAAGAAATGGTGATACATATCACAAAGCCTACTATGACGTCATAAAATTAGATTATGTTTATCCTGTTCTTCATTAATCTCGGTATGTGTTACGTATGGGGTTACCCAACGTGAAGGATTAATTCCAGGTTTGCCGAGGATATTTTTAAATAAGAGAATCAACCGAAGCATTCTCATTCGTTTGAAGCAAATTGAAATACATGCATGTTTGTTTTGTCCCTTGTATGTTGATATTTAGTCCTAATTTAAGTTTCGGGCTCTTCCTTTATGAAGGTATGTAGATTCTAGACGTCTTGAAGTCAATTAAAGTTGATGAGCCCCCTTTTCCAATTCAATCCGTGGTCTATCATATTCATACTTAGATGTTTTATTAAAAGTAGACATTAACGCCAAACTGACAACTCAACGTTATGACAAACGGGATGATTTCGGTTTCTCCATCGTCAACTTCCCATATCTATGTAGCAATATTCCATTATCACCTGCATAATTATGGTGTTTGTATAATAATAATAATAATAAAGCCTTTATTTATCCAGGATTACATATTTAGCGATAACGCTAGTTTTCAATATGGTCCTGCATATAACATACATACAGACAGATTTTAGTAAAATAAACACAGATTAAAAGAGGTAGAATATAAACTTAAGAAATAATTATGAATGTAAGCTAAATAGGAACAAAATGAAGCTTAAAAAATATGGTGATGATCTCTAAGTTAATTTCTCTTAAAACACACAACACTTGTTGAGTTTCTTATATTTTCACTCTAGGCATTCCACATTGTGTTCCCTGAAATGCTGAAAGATCGTCTAAAATATTCTGTTTTTGCCCTGGGTATATACAATATATTTGAATTATAATTTCTAGTTTGCCTCTGATACATATTTAAAACATTTAAATAATCTGGCATTAAACCATGTAAAACTTTATACACTAACATGACTTTTCTATAGACAAAGTGATCTGATAGAGGCAACCAGTTAAGTTCTGTAAACATGACGTTAGATGGTGTTTCAAAATTCCTGATGTTAAGAATTACCCTTGCAGCTCGTGTTTGCAATATGAAAAGCTTATTCACATTTTCAGCATTTCTTGGATTGCTCCATATAGTACAACAATATGTAAAATGTGGAAAAATCATAGTATTAAAAATCTTCAGCAGCGCATCGTTTTGACATAAAATATCTTATTCTTTTTAAAATGCCAATTCCCTTGGAAATCTTGTTCAAAAGTGATTCTATAGGACTTTTCCAGGACAAAGTTTCATCAATAATAATACCAAACAATTTTGACTCCTGAACACATTCTATGACATGGTTATTTATCACTAAATTTAATTTTCGATACTTTGATAATTTTTGTGCCGATCCAATAAGCATACATTGATATTTAGACAGGTTTAAGCTTAATTTATTTTCCTTAATCCACATAATACTGCGCTGAAGATCTTCACACATCTTTGACTCACTGTTTTCCACTGACTTATCTGTTACATCTTGTGAAGTATCGTCTGCATACATATTTACATAAGAATGTTTCAGTGCTTGTGGATAGTTATTAATATACAGGATAAAAAACAATGGGCCTAAAATAGAGCCTTGTGGAACTCCAATGGTTGCATTTTTTATCCGATAAATTGCCTTTCCAAATAACTCTCTGTGTACGATTTTTTAGATATGATTTAAACCATTCAAAAGTATCATTACATATGCCAAATGCCTTGAGTTTGTGTAATAAAACCTTGTGATTGATAGTGTCAAATGCTTTCCGTAAGTCTATAAAAAATACACCAGTAAGTTTACCTTCATCAATATTTTTAAACCATCTATCTACTAGAGAAATAAGAGTACTTTCACATGAGTGTTTTGGCCTAAAACCATATCTCTCAACTGATTCGATACGCAAGAGTTCGTTCTGCATACAGTCAGTTTTTAAATCGAGGCAAGCTACTGACAAACAAGTTAATGGTACAGGGGTTTCAACATTATCGATTGAAGTCAGCATTTCGCAAATTCTATGGTCGTTATAACGATCTAGTTCGTTAATACAACCTATCATTAAGTCAAATGCTGTCTGACGTGTTTAAGGGCTCACGGCGGGTGTGACCGGTCAAGAGGGGATACTTACTCCTCGTAGGCACCTAATCCCACCTCTGGTTTGTCCAGATCTGTCCAGGGGTCCGTGTTTGCCCAACTATCTATTTTGTATTGCTTGTTAGAGTTATGCGATTGATCTCTGTTCTTTATCTTCACCTTTCATACATGTATGTAAAATATGAATTTAAAGTAGATTTCAACTGACCATGTTAAATTACTTGCAATTTTTTCTCTCCAAATCATTTCCTTTTTCTTAGTAACAGTGAAAAGAAGACCCTTAAATAGTTACAAGTAATTATATATATTACCATGCAAAACTTTGAATATTTCGATATATCCTTGTATAGATCTTTCACCGCCTACTAGTCTGATCTAATGGGTGTTTAGTTTTCGATTAAGTTTTTAAAGCCTTACTCTATCAAGGATGTCAGAGAATAATATACCATTTCAAGAAATGTTGTAAATTTAATTCAACACCGAGATCCTGCTGTTATGAATTGAACATATATACTAAAATTGTGTTGTTTGTCTCTAATATACCCTAAATATGGAAAACTTTTCATACATTTCTTTCCCACAAATAATAGATTCTTTAAATGTTCTACGTGTAGTTATTAGTACAATAACAGTTCTATCTGCATCAAAAATATACAAATATGGCACAATTGAATTGTATTTCATGGTCATATTATTTATTTTGTACGTACAATTATTCTGGGATTATTTCCTCAGGTTAATATACTCGTACATGTAGTTGCTAAAAAGTGAATTCCTCAAAATCTAAACGGGGAAAAAAACTTCTACACTAATTAGAAGTGTTCATGTGTCAACAAGGGGTACCTATACCGCCCGTACTGTTTGTATGATATATCTCTATTGACTTTTTTTCCGAGGGTGTTTTTTTAATTGCATGTATCCCAAACGACCGTGCTTGTAAATTTTGAAGTCATGTAGGTATACTTGTAAATTGTTTATGTCGTTACAGTGCTAATTACTAGAATATCTATTTTCACATACATTGTATAAACTCGTGCATTAAGAAGTTGAATATCATATATAATAAGTAAAAACATAACTCATGTAGTATACTGAGATGACGCACCTATATTAATGATTTATGAAAAGTCAAGATATTATAAAATATTTTTTCTTCTACTTTTCCATCTATTCATATATCTGCACAATGTACCTTTTTGCTAATTTGTACGGAAATTCGTTAAGTCTCATTATATTAGTTTCATCTAATTTCATTTAGTGTCCTGCTCTAGTTTACTATTTCATGTCTACTACTTTCAAATGTCAGTCATCAGATTTATGATATTTTGAACTTTATTCTATTTTTTAAAAAAACCCAATCTATTCTTCACAATTCCTTTGCTCTGTGCTCTGGCAATAATTAATATCAATGAAATGTGAATTGATTTCACAGATGAGAGAGACCAGACGTACTACAACACCCGGATGGTAACGCCTACTGATGTGTACGTCAACACCTCATTTCAGAACTAGTCAATCAGACTTACTACAACACCCGGATGGTAACGCCTACTGATGTGTACGTCAACACCTCATTTCAGAACTAGTCGTAGGAAGTCCAAGCCACGTCATAGTCATGTGGTCTATCAGAAGATACTTACGATTTGTCATGTGTGTGTGTGTGTGTGTGTGTGTGTGTGTGTGTGTGGTGTGTGTGTGTGTGTGTGTGTGTGTGTGTGTGTGTGTGTGTGTGTGTGTGTGTGTGTGTGTGTGTGTGTGTGAAAATATACAAGAACAAAACACTTTTTAATGCACAAACTATAGTATCGTTCGAGGACATTATAAATGTGCATCTAATGCTATGGAGGAGTGGTTCCTTTTCTAATGTACCAAAGTTAGAACTTTTCAAGGCTATTCAATCTTTCCTTAATTAAAAAAAATTAAGTAGGTACTTTTTTATAATGAGAATATATGTACACTCTGTAAACACAAATAATATGCATGCATTGTGTTTCTTTGTATCCGTTGTAGATTTCTCATAATGTATTGCAATTTTATAAATCATTGTAATGAGAGAGGATTATTGTAATGAGAGAGGGCTATTGTAATGAGAGAGGGTTATTGTAATGAGAGAGGATTATTGTAATGAGAGAGGGCTATTGTAATGAGAGAGGATTATTGTAATGGGAGAGGGCTAGTGTAATGAGAGAGAATCATTGTAATGAGAGAGGGTTCTTGTAATGAGAGAGGATTATTGTAATGAGAGAGGGTTATTGTAATGAGAGGGTTATTGTAATGAGAGAGGGCTATTGTAATGAAAGAGGGTTATTGTAACGAGAGGGGGATGTTGTAATGAGAGAGGGTTATTGTAATGAGAGAGGGCTATTGTAACGAGAGAGGATTATTGTAATGAGAGAGGGCTATTGTAACGAGAAAGGATTATTGTAATGAGAGAGGGCTATTGTAATGAAAGAGGGTTATTGTAATGAGAGAGGGATATTGTAATGAGAGAGGGCTATTGTAATGAGAGAGGATTATTGTAATGAGAGAGGGTTATTGCAATGAGAGAGGGCTATTGTAACGAGAGAGGATTATTGTAATGAGAGAGGGTTATTGTAATGAGAGAGGGCTATTGTAATGAGAGAGGATTATTGTAATTTGAAGGGGATATCGCAATGAGAGAGGGCTATTGTAATGAGAGAGGGCTATTGTAATGAGAGAGGGCTATTGTAATGAGAGAGGGTTATTGTAATGAGAGAAGGCTATTGTAATGAGAGAGGGCTTTTGTAATGAGAGAGGGATAATGTAATGAGAGAGGGCTTTTGTAATGAGAGAGGGATAATGTAATGAGATAGAGCTATTGTAATGAGAGAGGATTATTGTAATAAGAGAGGATTATTGTAATAGGAGAGGGCTATCTAGGTTTTGGAACATGTGCGTAATCTTTTGATGTTTTTGTCAATAAAAGATGTTCCATAAAATTCATTAAACCTAATAAGTGATTTTAGTAGAAGTTAGATATGCGTAGCTATGGGTCTTAAGAATTATAAGACTATTACGTTCATAATAGTAATTATCTTGTATATAAACTCAATTGTTAGATGTTTCATATTGATATTTCATTTACTGCATGAAGCTGGTAGTCATCTTGACAAGTCTGTTTCTTATTTATGAAGATTGGACTGTTCGTTCATGTCGCTGCGCTCTATATATCAGCTCTGTATTTTGACCTCTCCATTATATCGTTCTTCACATTCCAATTAAAAACTGTCTATTACTGGAATATGTTTTATCATTATGATAATCACAGGGGATACAATTAGCGACATACGGTTATGATATCGTACATGTAACAACTTCATATCCAACTGTCGTGCGGGAAATCTAGTCTTGATGCAACATTCCGACTTGCAAATGAAAGGTGAAGATAACGAACAGTGATCAATCTCATAATTCCTATAAGCAATATAAAATAGGGAGTTGGGCAAACACGGTCCCCTGGATATACCAAAGGTGGAACCAGGTGCCTAGGTGGAGTAGGCATTCCCTGTCGACCGGTTACACCTCCATGAACCCTATATCTTGAATAGGTAAACGGAGTTATCTGTAGTCAAAATCAGTGTGCCCAGAACGGCCTAACAATCGGTATGAAACACGTCAGACAGCATTTATCCCATTGATAGGTTCTATTGGCAAAATAGATCGTTATAACGACCATAAAATTTGCAAAATGCTGATTTTAAACGGGACTGTTGGAACACCTGCACCATCAACTTGTTTGTCAGTAGCCTACTTCGATTTAAAAACTGTCCATACGCAGAACAAGCTCTTGCGTATCGAATCAGTTGAGAGATGTAAATACTACATGCTGGTGATGATGGAATATTGCTTCATAAATATGGGAAGTTGACGATGGAGAAGCTGAAATCATCCCGTTTGTCATAAGATTGAGTTTTTAATATCTACTTTCAATAATATATCTAAGTATGAAGCAGAAGTGGACGACTCTGTGGTGTCTTCTATTTCGAGTTCACTAGGATATATTGAATCGACATATGAATAAAAATTATTATTGTTAATGCAATGTTGATAATACATCGTCGATATATCTAAATGTCGAATTGAAGGCCACAGCAAGAGATTTTTTCTTCTCGCGTAGAAGTTTTTTTTATTATTATTAAATTCTGCTTCATAGGAATATAAAAACAGATCAGAATTTGGCTCCACTTTTTTGGAACGTTGTTTTTGGCTATATTTAGATCTAAAGCTTCATAGTTATTTCGGTTGAGCATCACTGAGGAGACATTATTTGTCGAATGCGCATCTGGTGTATCAAAATTGGTACTGTATAAGTTTTACATCAGCTAACAAAGGAGCACGATTCGTGCCCATGGGGATTCCAACAGACTGTTGGAAGATCTGATCGCCAAAGACCACGAAGGTATTGTAAATGAGGAACTCAAGCATATTTTTTATTTCAACTTCAGAGTACTTGTGCGTGGAATCAGAGTGGTGTTTAACAAAGTAATGTTTTGGATGACTGATCATTAGATATGAATATTTCCGTTTTTCCATTTTTGTTGAAGAAGCAAATCATGTCTATGATGTCAAAAAGTATAGTCTTTAATTTATCGTGAGGAATGGTTGTGTAAAGAGTTGAAAAGTCATACGTTGTGATGTTGTTGATTTGAGAAAAATTTTGTAAATTCAAGTTTACTAAAAGTTCAATAGAATTTTTTAGAATCCACATTTGATTAACACCACTTCTGGCATATGTAGTCGCACAGTAAGTTTGAAGTTTCTCCTTCACAGCTGTAAATGTTTTCGTGAGGAGCAAAGACAGGGGCTTGGTAGAACACTTACTGGATCCAGCAATGTATCTTTGCTTGTAAGGGTGTTTATGTAGTTTAGGAATCCAGTATAGGTGCGGTCACTCATATTCATTCGACCCATTGACTGGGATATTGAAAGTGTCTAAAACTGAAGCATGCTTTTGAAGAATTTCGTCTTTTGAAAGAGCAGTTGGTGTATATGTACGATTACCTAAAATGGAAGTAATGCCACGTTCGTTTAAAATATATGTGTAATAATGAGCCTTACAAACAAAAACAATGTTGTTTTACAAGTATATTGCTCATGTAACCTATCTAATTCTTTGATCACTTCTGGTTTACTAAACATAGAATGATAGATGGTACGTACTTTTGTTTTGATGTGTCTAATGCGGGATTTTAATATTCCTCTTATACTTTTATCCATTCTGACATTGGATCAAGTTCTTTTTCATATTTAGCCCATCGTCTGGCATAATCCTCGACAGAACTCATCATAGAAATGAAGTTCTGTCGCCAATTAAAAGACCGAGGTTCTCTGTATTTAGGATATTTTAGAATAAATGATTTGAGGTCCTCATTTTCAACTATATGAACATCACCAGTAATAGCATGTCCTGCTGGGCTATAGTTGAAAGAAGATGAAAAACAAGAACACGTTGGTGGATTACATATAAGATTATCTATATCTAGGCACTGCAAAGTCTGTTTATTCATGTATACAATTCATTTACACGTGGTATATGTCCTAAATGTTATTTATACGTGTTAAATTTTTATCCACTGTTACTTTGCAAATGTCCTTCTGAATAAATTGTCTAAATCAAATCTTCATTATGTCATAAAAGCATTTGTGGTAGTTTGGGTATTTATCACAATAATTACGTTACCTTTATAAATTTAGATATTCACCTGCTTGCAGTCTTGTATTGGAAAAAACCATGTAAACAAAAAAGCACCCTTCGTGACCCGCCACCTCTGACATGCTCAGAACCCAACATCCGGTATCATCTTTTCTTTTCCGCCGTTGTGGAGTGCAGTCACGTTTTTCTCGAGGAGGAAAAGAATTTTTTCTACTTGCTAATTTTGGCTAAGTATTGCATGGTAGTTTTTGATATTACTTTATTACATTATTAAGCAATATGGCGAATGAAGGTGAAAATGTTAAATTACCTTTTATTGCTTTAGAGGGTGATTACTGGGACTCTGTTGACTCTAGAAGTTTTGGTCCCATGGAATCTGACCCTTTTCTTTCTTATGGGAATGTCATGGATTCCCCAGGAATTCCTCCTACCCCGGTTACTTCGGTAGGTCAAATTAAAGTTACCTCTACCATTACTCGACCTCCTGGTAGTCCGGTGGCTAGTTCTCGCCCTGAGAGTTTTCCTTCGGGTAATCGTAGGGATACGTTTTATCGGTCTAGGTGGCCAGCTAGAATTCCTCATCCCATGTATCCTGTGCCACCTTATCCCTACTCGACTTAACCTGTGTGGACAGGGCAAGGTTTTGTTAGTAAACCAAACTTAATTGAGTCCTCCAATAAGGACGAAATTAAGTGTTTGGTTTCCTCTATTCAGAAACTTGAGGCTTCTCTTTCTTCAAAATTCAAGACAGTGGAACGTAGGCTCGATTTGATTGAAAGCAAATCAACTACGTCCCCCACTGTTCCTGGGGCTGCTCTTGTCACCCCTCGGCCCGCTTTTGATAATAAAGCGGACGAGGAGGATGACTCATTATCTTTGGCTCCCAGTAGTCAGGAGGCATCTTTTCTCAGTGATAGTTGCCTTTCTCCTGTTCCTTCAGTTGATGAAGTTGGGCTTTCTCAGGATCAACTTCCTGTAGAGAATCTCACTCTTAAGGCTAAAGTGTACGCAATTCGTAGAGAATTGTCAGGTCCCGATTCTTTAGTTTCTCCTCCCAGGAGTTCTCACAAACCTTCTGATTTTCAGTCCTGCTCTGGTCTTGTGAGAGATTCTTCTAAGTCGTATGCTTCTTTTCCCGAGTCTAGTCATTTTAAATCTGCATTGGCTTCCATTAATTCTCATCTTGTCGACGATCAGATGTCCTCCAATAAGGCCTCTAATTTAGTTAGACAAAATCTGGCTTTTAGTACATCTTCTTTCCCTGGTAAGGTTAGAATGAAGTATTTTGATATTCATGATGTTTCCTTGGGAAAATCTCAACCTGTTTTTGATAAGACTTTTTCCAATCTTCTTGGTGCTAAGTCTTCTGAGGGGGTCAAGTTATCTCAGACTTCTTATTCTAGGTCGGAGAACAATCTTCGGGGTGTTGCCGCAGCTTTACAGTATGCGGAGCACTTTCTTGCTGCTGCAGGTGCCTCCCTTAAAGATAAGGGCGAAGAATTTGATGATGTTCGTTCTTTTCTTCTCCAAGTAGATAGATGTCTTTGCACTTCTCAGCTCTTGAATCTTGGCACTATTGCCAATTTTTCTTTAGCTAGGAGACAAGAGATTCTTCAAAAATCTAACGTCTCTGAGTTTCTTAAAGACAACCTACTTTTTTCTCCTCTTCATAAAGAGCAGTTATTTGGCATCTCATTACGCAAATTACAAGAGGAATTACACAAAGAACCTCCTACTGTTAAAGTAGATGTACAACTCAACAATGGTAGTTCTAGGCGTGTTTCTTGTTCTTCTAAATCAGACGCTTCTAGAAGTAAGTCGCAAGGTTCTACTAAATCTGGCTCTTCTCTGCAAGGTTCAAGTAATCTTAAGAGAAGTAATGAGCATCGTTCTTTCCCATCGGCTTCTGGATCTAATAATAAAAAACCCAAAGTAGCCAAGGGTAAGAAATCTCAGTTTTGATGCCTCCCCTCCCCCCCCCTCCTGTAGCACAAACCACTCTTTCCGAGGAAGTAGGTGTTCCCTTTCCTCATCTTCCTGTGGGAGGACGCCTCTCTCTTTTTCTTCCTCATTGGTCCCGTCTCATTTCGGACAAATGGGTTCTTTCTGTGCTACGGAGGGGTTTAGAGCTTCAATTTCGAGAACAGCCTCCTCTCTCTGCGGTTCCTTTGGAATTTTCTATGACCAGAGACCCGCTGAAAAATCTGTTGTTGCAAGAGGAAGTGTCTTTACTTCTCCAAAAGAATGTATTGGAAGAAGTAAGTCCACCTCTAGGTTGGGGGTTCTACTCTCGTCTCTTTCTTGTACCCAAAAAGAATGGACAAATGAGACCTGTGTTGGACCTCTCTTTTCTGAATCAGTATCTGGTGATTCCACATTTCAAAATGGAGACCAACAGGTCGATCAGAACCTCTCTCCATACAGGGATGTGGACGTCTTCTTTAGATCTTACGGATGCTTATTTTCATGTCCCTATAGCTCCGGCTTATCGGAAGTTTCTTCGTCTGGTCTGGGAGGGCAAGGTATATGCCTTCAGGGCAATGCCTTTTGGTCTATCTACTGCTCCACTAGTGTTCACAAAAAATTTTCAAACAGTGGTTGCGTATCTACACTCCCAGTCCATTTTCATCCATACATATCTAGACGATTCTCTGATCAAGAATTTTTCTTTCAACCTTCTTCATCAACATACTCATCGAGTTATTCATCTTCTGTTGAAGCTGGGTTTCCTTATTTCTTGGGAAAAGTCAGAGATAGTTCCCAGTCAGAGTTTCATTTTCCTAGGGGAACAATTTCGAACAGATCTTGGGATAGTTCTTCCTCCAGAGGAGAAATTTCTCAAGCTTCAGTATCTGTTGGATCAACTACTTTCAGCCAAACATGCTTCAGCTCGCCAGTTTCTACAGCTGATAGGTTTTCTGATTTCTCTGATGGACATAGTACCTTTAGGTCGTCTTCATATCCGTCCCATTCAGTGGTATCTTCTGGAATTTTGGGTACCAGCCTCACAACAGTGGGAAGCTGTTATTCCCATTCTTCCCAGATTGTATCCTCATCTTCTGTGGTGGTCAGTGAGAGAGAATGTTATGATAGGTTGCTCGCTAGACCCCCCCCCCCCAGTTCCTTCTATGACCCTGTTTACAGATGCTTCTCTGACAGGCTGGGGAGCTACCCTGGAAGGCAGAGAGGCATCAGGTATATGGTCCGGTCTCCAGTTGACAGAACACATCAATTTACTGGAGATGCGGGCTGTTCTTCTGGCATTGAAACACTTTTCCGAGGTTGTTCAGGGTCAATCTCTGATGATAGCCACAGACAATACAACAGTAGTGGCTTATCTGCAGAATCAGGGCGGCACACATTCTCAGTCTCTTTACCTTCTGTGCAAAGAAATTCTGTTGTTTTGCCGTTCCCTGGGAATTCGCTTGTCAGTCAGGCATGTTCCTGGCAATCTGAATCTAGTAGCGGATGCTCTCTCAAGGTCACTGCATCCAGTGAATACAGAATGGGAGTTACATCCAGCAGTCTTTCAGGAGATCTGTCTCAAGTGGGATCGTCCTCATATAGACCTCTTTGCTACGCATCTGAATTGCAAACTGCCAACGTTTGTCTCTCTGATTCCAGACAACAAAGCTTTAGCAGTGGATGCAATGTCTTTCGATTGGAAGGGGATGTTTTCTTACATGTTTCCTCCTTTTCGCCTCCTTCCCAAGATTCTACACAAAATCAGGGTAGAAATTTGCAAGACCATTCTTATTGCTCCAGCATGGCCAAAACAATCGTGGTTTCCAGATCTTCTTCAACTGTGTTGTGCGAGACCAATTCTTCTTCCTCTCAGGAAAGATCTTTTGTCTCAATTCAAAGGCAGGAAAGTTCATCAGAATCTTTCCAACCTCCATCCACACGCATGGTTACTGTCAGGGAATCTCTCAGATAGGATGGCTTTTCTGACAGAGCAGCCAAACGTATCTCTAGTTCGGTCAGAAAATCTACAGGAGCAATTTATGACTCTAAGTGGAACATCTTCTGTTCTTGGTGTTGTTCAAAGGAAATTGATCCTCTCGCAGTTACTGTCCAACAGTTAGCTGAGTTTTTAGTCTATCTGTTTGAAGACAAAGGCTTCTCTCCCTCTACTATTAAGGGCTATCGTTCAGCTTTATCTAGAACTATAGCTTTGTCAGGAGGTCCTGATTTTGGGAAGAATGAGTTCTTGTCCCTCATGGTCAAGAATTTTTGTTTGGAACGACCTAGACAACGTAGGTTGGTTCCATCCTGGAATTTAGCTTTGGTTCTTAGGACTTTACAATTTCCTCCTTTTGAACCTTTATTTTTAGCTCCCTTTAAGTTTTTGACCTTGAAGTGCTGTTTTTTATTAGCTTTAGCTTCTGGTCGTAGAAGGAGTGAGATTCATGCTTTCTCCATTGCAGATTCTTGTCTCAGATTTTCTGCAGATAATTCTTCAGTTACTCTGTTGACAGATCCATCTTTCTTAGCCAAGAATCAGTTATCAGACAAAGGTTCTGGACCTATTGTTATTCCTGCTCTACCTAAATCATTAGGTACTCAGGATTTATGTCCAGTGCGTACACTTCAGAAATATATTTCTGTTTCGTCAACGCTCAGACCTTCTGGTTCTACTAGACTTTTCATTCCCATTAAGAAAGGTCTAAATGATATTTCAGCTAAGACTATTTCTACTTGGCTTTGTCAGACTGTTAAAATGGCTTACCAATCTTCATCTCCAGAAGCCTTGTCTCGTGTTCAAGTTCAGGCACATGACATTAGAGCCTTGTCTTGCTCCTGGGCTATTTTCAATTCCTCCTCTATGTCGGAAATCATGTCAGCTGGTTATTGGAGGTCTGATAGTACCTTTTATAACCATTACCTTAGGTCTATGCCTCTTCATAGTGACAGTTTGTTCTCGCTTGGACCTCTAGTTTCAGCTCAAAAAGTGGTTTTTCCTCCTCGTTGCCAATCTCAGGGGGATTCAGCTCTACTTTGAATTCTGCTTATCTAAATTTATAGAGGTAACGTATTTATTGTGATAAATTCTAAATTTTTAGTATTAAAATTTGTATTTGTTAAATAAATACTTACCTTTATAAATCAGAGGTCCCAACCCACCTCCCCTTCATCCCCCTTCTAATTTTTTGTTTTATGTCAAAGAATAGATGATACCGGATGTTGGGTTCTGAGCATGTCAGAGGTGGCGGGTCACGAAGGGTGCTTTTTTGTTTACATGGTTTTTTCCGATACAAGACTGCAAGCAGGTGAATATCTAAATTTATAAAGGTAAGTATTTATTTAACAAATACAAATTTTAATACTAAAAATTTAGATTTACTTTTTTCTGGATTTCGATCCCGATGTAAATTATTCACCCGTTGTATTTGTCCACGCCCACTTTATTTTTTAGTCAATAACTTTAATGACAGTTTCTATTGTTTAATTTGCTATATAAAGACATGCAGCTTACAATTCGGGGAAGCGAGACAGCTGGCCTTGCTAGCTACTCTTCTCCTTCCATTCTTCCTTTATTGGAATTACGTCTTCTTCGTCTACTTTGCCCATTTTTACTTACTAAATTATTATTACCTTTTGGGTTGGGAGCATTTTTTGATATATTCTAGGCTAATTTATAGGCTTTAGGAGTGTGTATTTGTCACATTCATACTGGTAATAAATTCGTAAAGTGTTATTTCTCTTATTTTCATTTCTATTTGAATCTATTTCAAAGTTTCTAATCATAGTGTAGTTGGGTCGTTTCGAAGTCGCCACTATCAAAATTCAATAAAACAAACACAACACGAAGTACACAGTATACGAACGCCAGACCTGCTACACATTCAATAAGTTTCATCTTTTCTGGTCCAGTGATTCTTGAAAAGATTTTTAAATGGTTCTACTCAATTTCTTGCCCTTTTCTTCCCTTGAAAATGGAGATGGCCCTTCATTTAAAAAAAGTTGAATTCCCTTCGCCCAAGGATTTATATGTCAAGTTTGGTTAACATCCTTCCTGGAAGATGTAGAATATGACACGCTGAGGATGATACCGGTAGATAAGAGAAAAGGTCACTTCAGTCTTAGAATTAGAAGATTAGAAGATGTTTTATAATAATTTATAAGCTGTTCATTATTCGATGTTACAATGGAACTTCTCTGGTTCTTTTCCAGGCATCAACAAATGTACTGAATATATGGATTTGTTGGAATAAAATGTAATTTATCGCCTATATGATTAAACTACTTTAAAAGTTCGATGACTAAGTCTTCCACACATTTCTTCTCTTACAGGACGTTAAACAGCATACAATTCCCACCAGGTTATCAACGAAAATTCTCCATTTCAAATAAAACAAGTACAATCATATATGAATGATTGATTGTGTTGTTTAACACCGTTTTGGCCAATATTTCAGTCATTTTCCAGCGATTAACTATATGAAATATTTTCGATATTGAAGAGTTTTAGAGTTTCGCTGACGGCTCCACGTGAGCCTGCTCTTTTTCGAAAATCAGAGAAATGACCACGTACAGTCATGTATTAATTTCAATCTATAATATCTTAATAGTATATAAACCACAAAAATGCATTGTTTTAAAAAGGGGGCGTGTTTAGTCGACTAAGACTGTTTTTCCTAGTTTTCAATTAATATACTTGGTTAGGAATCAATCTTTATCTGATCATGGTGGCTCAGTTGCCGGAGATAACTTGCGTGACAACATACGAAATCCATATCGCATGTTGGATTTCACATGTGGGTAATATTCATTAACCTATGCGATTCTTGTTTTTGTTTTTTTCTTGCCCGATCCTACAGTATATAACTTGCATGTGATCATGAACATAATTATTTCGCATGTTGACATCATCAATTATAAAATGCATATCAACATACTCTGGAAAAGAGAAAGCTAACTTACATAAGGGAGAAATATGCAAAGTTCTATACATAATTTATATTATCAGGAAAATGTACTATGATTCATGTGTTTTCAAATTCCCACGCCCATTACCCAGAAATAGGGGCTCTGAAAATCACCACCTCTTTTCTTTCCTCTATACTAAGTTTGCAGTTCCCTTTCCTCTATACTAAGCTTGTACATTCCCTTTCCTCTATACTAAGTTTGCAGTTCCCTTTCCTCTATACTAAGTTTGCAGTTCCCTTTCCTCTATACTAAGTTTGCAGTTCACTTTTCTCTATACTAAGTTTGCACATTCCCTTTCCCCTATACTAAGTTTACAGTTCCCTTTCCTCTACACTAAATTTGCAGATTACCTTTCCTCTATACTAAGTTTGCAGTTCCCTTTCCTCTATACTAAGTTTTCACATTCCCTTTCCTCTATACTAAGTTTGCAGTTCCCTTTCCTCTATACTAAGTTTGCAGTTCCCTTTCCTCTACACTAAATTTGTAGATCACCTTTCCTCTATACTAAGTTTGCAGTTCTCTTTCCTCTATATTAAGTTTGCAGTTTCCTTTCCTCTATACTAAGTTTGCACATTCCCTTTCCTCTATACTAAGTTTGCACATTCCCTTTCCTCTATACTAAATTTGCACATTCCCTTTCCTCTATACTAAATTTGCACATTCCCTCTATACGAAGTTTGCAGATTCCTCTTCCTCTCTACGAAGTTTGCAAACTATTAACTTCCAAGGATTTGCTTATATTTTAGACATCCTAAATCGATATTACCATTGCAGAAAACAAGATACGCAAATCGATTTTTGTTGGATTCTTAGTCATATTAGTATTCTTTTCTTTTTATTCTAGGGAAATACGGGTGCTATATAGACCTAAGGCAAGGGGGGGGGGACCAAAAATAAACACAGAAACAAAACAAAACAAAACAAAAAACAACCCACAAGCTGTTAAGTGTCTCTTGGCTGAAATGTCATTAGGCCGAAGGGTCACTGGGCTGAAGAGTCGATATTGCTCTTAAGCCGAGTGAAGTAGGGCCCAAAAATGAATCGATGTGTCTCGGACGGGAAAAAATTGGGCTGAAATGTCTTGAGCCGAGATGTCTTTAAGTCAAAATGTCTCAAAAAGTTGTGCCGAAATGTCCAACTTCAGGCCTAAGTGTCTTGGACCGAAAAGTCTTTGGACCGAAATATCTGTGGTCCGAAGTGTCTGACATTCACGTGGAATGAAAGGGTAGGTAACCAGTTTATATCAATATTGCGCCCTCTTGTGGCAGCTGACTTCAAACGTTTTCAAGGAGAGCAGACATCATCATGCTGGCATCAACAGTTAACAAATTTCGGGTAAATAAATGCAGTGCCACTCAATAAGTAGATTATAGTCTGAAGAAAGAAATGATTAGTCAAACGAAACAAGGCATTGAATTCTTCATGTATTTAAACGTGCACCAAAACTGCTCGATCTAACGTTACACAATTTGAGATTGTTTATTAGGTATAAAACAACGTAATTCAACAAATAAGAGAGCTATTACAAAAATATTTCTTGAAACTTAAAGTTTTAAAGTTACATCAGTCGAAGAAATTGGTCTGTCAGCGAAAGTTGACATGTTTCGTCCGAATTTCCTA
This sequence comes from Ostrea edulis, assembly GCF_947568905.1. NCBI lineage: Eukaryota > Metazoa > Mollusca > Bivalvia > Ostreida > Ostreidae > Ostrea > Ostrea edulis. The sequence goes on from NC_079170.1 coordinate 28,603,522, forward strand.
GGTAACAATCCTCTTCGGTATCATACTGAGTATGACCAAGGGTATAGATCTGTCAAAGTGTCAATGCAGACTGAAATATAATTTTGAATTCCTTAAATGGATAATGCATGAATATCAATTGAGAAATGATTGCACAACATTATTTGCCACAATTGCATCATGGTATTGGACTAATCCGAGATTCCTATGACTCTTACCCCCGCTTTTGTATTGTGACATTTGCGGGGTAGAGTCAGAGCGGACTCCATATTGAAAAGTGGGAATTCAGCGACACCAGCTGGTGTCGCTGCTTTACCTACCTCTTTCAACTTTATTTCGTGGATCTATCTTCCAAGACGCGAGGATTCAGTTATCGGAAGATTATTAATATTCTACAAATAGATCATGATTGATATGATGCTATCGCCGTTTAAATGGCCCTAACACCAACAAATGAAGCATCAATTGAATTAGGTCGCCAACTCGCCATTCGATTTCTTTGCGCATGACATCAACAATTACACACAAAATTCCATCGTTTAAACGGTGATAGCATCATATTAATCATGATCTATTTGTAGAATAATCTTCCGATAACTGAATCCTCGAGCTCGTGTCATAGAAGATAGATCCGCGAAATAAAGTTGTTAGAGGTAGGTAAAGCAGTCAGCTGGTGTCGCTGAATTCCCACTTATCAATATGGAGTCCGCTCTGACTCTCCCCCGCACGTCACACTATAAAAGCGGGGGTAAGAGTCGGAGGAATTTCAGATTAGGTATTGGACCAGCATACTTTCTAAGTAATACACGGATGAACACTTCGCGCAAGTTATGTCCCTTGTTGGTCATCTCCTGGTTAAAAATCATATTTCGCTACATTGCCCTATAGCTTTTAGGTAAATGTTATTTTTCCATCAATTGCAGTCAAGTACAAAAATGCCCCAGATTGGGGTAACACATTAAGTAACTTGTATGAAAACTTGATAATGAGCTAAACTGCAAAGTAATAATGTCTTGCATTTGGTAAGGTAAAGAAGGAAAACTTGGTTTTTCATTGATTGACCTTGGGCTGACCCCGCAAAGGGATGTAACTTGGGGCGATATGTTACAAATTTAGCCTTGGGCTTATACATATGAATTTGTTAAGTTTTTACACCTAGCAAAGTGTGTTGAAATATATGGGGAGTTGTATTTTGATTTGGATTACAATTATGTTTATGATAAATATAATTATATAAACCCAAGTCATGAAAGTACTAAAAGGGGGGTGGGGGGCTGCCAAATAACTAAGACCATTTTTGTCATGTTTATATATCTCAAGGTTGTTTGTATTATAGTTTTATAGGTAATGGATATATAGGGTAGGGCCAATTTTTTTTTTTAATTGGTTTATGGATTTCAAAATTTTCAAATCCGTTCAGAGGAGGTAAAAAAAAAAGTTTAAATGATAAAATGTTAAGTAATAAAAATGAACTTGATTTGAGGTCAATGTTTTATTATCAACTTTAATATTCTCTTCACTGTCAACTTAAGACGGTGGTGTATAGCGACTATTGTGCACCTTGGCAACAATGCTGTTTCCTTCAAAAATATTATTTGTTTATTAAATTAAGTTTCTATCATTATCAAATGTCCATTGTTTACCGTTTAGTTATGTAAATCCCAAAATAATAGAACCACATCGTTTTTCCATTCAAAAGATGGCATCCATGACGTATATAGGGACACACTAATCACCTGAAGTACCAAAATCCTGACTGACCTTACCAAGCATATATTTTGTCTAAAAATTTACTTTTAAAGTTTTAAAGTCTTATTTATGAAGTCAAGTAAAGTTATAAATAAAATTCATGAACCCTACAAACATTTATTAAAAAATTCTGAATTTTATATATAAAATTATATATAGGTCAGATCAATTTACTGTTGGTAGACAATGAATGAATTCAATAATGTTAAATATGTTTTCAACCTCCTTCAATATATGAAGAATTACACATATTTTAAAATTATGAAGAATATTTCTTTAAAATTCGTTAATGAGAATTTAAAAGTGTATCCTCGGCAAAATGTATGCATGGTAAGGTCAGGTAGGGTTATACTTGTTTAGGTGATTAGTGCAACCCAACATACGTCATGGATGCCATCTAAAAACAAGTGTTTGTTTTTATTTTGGGATTTACATATCTAAATGGTATGCAATGCATAACTAATGCTAATTAGAAGTTAGTTTCATAAACAGATAACTTATTGGAAGCAAAAAGCATTGTTACTAAGGTGCAGCAGAATAATTGTTAGCACCGGCTGAAGTTGACTGATATTCCACACATGACACATGGATATTATGGACTGTTCCGAGATTTCGACGGAGGCGTCTGTCTTCAATCCAGTCCAGCGGAATCTGTTTTCTTTCTTTCTCTTTTTTTTTTGTGAAAAGGAAAAATTACAGCGTCGGAAATATAAAAAGGAGTGAAAAACCATTTTAATTTTTTTCCAGCATCCCAAAAAATCAGTGCGGCGGATCCGTAAACCAACTCAAATAAAAAAAAGGCCTAGTTTGTGTAATTGATAATTGGCAAAGCTAATGAAACAGGAATAATTACTCCATTCTTACACTGTTTATAGATCCCCATAATAAATGCAAACAAACTAGACATTTGTTCCTTGAACTTATATTCTGCAGATAAAAAAGGATGTATATGCTCCAAATAAAGCTATTCTTTTTTGACATAAACATGAGTTCCTTTATGTCAGAATATTTAAATATTGAATTAGTAAGATGATTGTTGACAAAGCATTGGTGAATGTAAATGTTTAATTTAAAGATATAAAGCCAGTACTGTACATTGTTTTTTTTTTCAGTTGTTTTGTGTACGTGTATTAATGTATGCTTTCTGCTAATTTTGTTTCGGCAGGTTGGTATCGGCAAAGATGCGATGAGATGTCTGTCCGCACAACACCGAAGTTACTCAAGTGGAGGTCAGTCAAACTCAAGTGTTATACCTATGACTCAGTGTCCGCTGTAAAAACATGGATACTGAGACACCATAGATTGTTGACCAAAGCTATGCTTGTGTGTATCATACATCCATTTTAAATGGTGTATCAGTTCATTAGTTCCTTCTTCAGATCCTTAACTTTGTATTGTCAATTTCAAACATCTACTGACAAAGGGTATTGGACATATATATATGAATATAGCTTTTTATCAAGTTCAGCAACTGAATGACCAGGGCTTGAAGGTAACATTTTATGTCACCAGTCCAGCCGGACTGGTGGGGTATAATTTCAACGCAGAAAAATTTAGCAGTCCAACAAAGTTTTCTAGAAACAATTAAACATATTTCGTTAATGTTATTAAAATGAAATTTAACTCAATATGCCTCAGACGATATTGTAACACTTAACTGTGGGATTCATATTTACGAATCAGATTCGTCTGATATCTACAGACCGAAGCATGCCAAATGTGTGTATAAAATTTCATAAGTATATTTTCCAAAATGATGCTTTAGAAAATTAACCAGTTCCATCGGACTGACTAAAACAAATGTCAGTCAGTCTGCCAGACTTTTAACCAGTCACAGATTGACGGCATATGTTAATTTCGAGCCCTGATGACTGGTGGTAATGCATTTCTTGTGATCATGCTCAAGAAAATCAAGTGATTGTTAAATAGGGGGGTATTGTTTTACAAAATGAAATAATTGGGGGGGGGGGGGGATATAAAAGAATTATGTAGCATCCTTAATATTTTTGTTTATTTTGTATGCATATACATGTAGATATATATAAACACTAGATAAAACTATTTGTAGCTGACAATGACTTAGTGGTAATTGGTTCTGGCCCAGGAGGATATGTTGCAGCCATCAAAGCTGCTCAGCTGGGAATGAAGGTAAGACATTGATTGTTGTCAGCTGGGAATGAAGGTAAGACATTGAATGTTGTCAGCTGGGAATGAAGGTAAGACATTGATTGTTGTCAGCTGGGAATGAAGGTAAGACATTGATTGTTGTCAGCTGGGAATGAAGGTAAGACATTGAATGTTGTCAGCTGGGAATGAAGGTAAGACATTGATTGTTGTCAGCTGGGAATGAAGGTAAGACATTGATTGTTGTCAGCTGGGAATGAAGGTAAGACATTGAGTGTTGTCAGCTGGGAATGAAGGTAAGACATTGATTGTTGTCAGCTGGGAATGAAGGTAAGACATTGAATGTTGTCAGTGTCAAGTTTTGCAGAATTGTCAAGTTTCACTAGCAGAGATTTAGATTAAGTGTGACCTTCAACTTTAAATTAAAGTTTCATTGTCAGATTCATGGAGCTGTAGATTCATGATACAGAAAATGTAGTATGAAACTATATGTGTGTTTATTTGTTTATTTATAAATTTTGCAGATTGGCTGTAAGATTATTGAATTATTATTAATATATGGATTATTATTGAATGTAAATTTATGATGATAGGACTTTGTATTGTAGACAGTTTGTGTGGAGAAAAACCCCACGCTAGGAGGCACCTGTCTGAATGTGGGCTGTATCCCGTCTAAAGCACTGCTCAACAACTCTCATTTCTACCACCTAGCCACTTCTAATGATCTCAGTAACAGAGGCATTGAATGTTAGTGTGCTCAGTTTATTATGTTCTTTGTTTATTTACATTATCGTGTTCAAATGGTTTATATATTCTTTAAAACCTAGTTGCTAGAATAGGTATGTGTAGTAATTATCTGTTTTGTAATTCATAATGATTTACACTACTGGTAGTTCACTACACATTACTCTTGTCATGTAAATGTGGTGCCAAATTTGATTTGCATTAATTTGATGCATTTGGAATGATTTCATGTAAATTACCTTTTGAATGAGGCTTTATTTCGATTGTCAGATTTCTCAGTCAGGTGTAATTTTTGTTAACGTTCTGTGTTCCAATTGTGTATGTATATAGAGGGATTCATTTTATACTGATTAAATTGCCAAATTGAATTTGTTTCCATAATACTAAGATTTTGAAATAGATTTTTTTGTGTGTATTACATATATATTACATGTATATAAATCAGAAAATGTAATTTAATTTACAGTTGATGGGGTACGTCTTAATCTGGCGAAATCGATGGCCACCAAAGAAAAAGCTGTCAAAGGGTTGACAGGCGGCATAGCCCATCTATTCAAGCAAAACAAAGTAAGAGTTTATCAAGTTTCAAAAAATCGTAGCTTTAGACAATTATATCACATGTATGACATGTGTTTGACTTAATTTGTTATCAATTTAGAACAGTGACCATTCGTTTTTGATTGATAATTATGAATTATTGATTTTTATGCACCTGAGGCCAAAGAATGTTGGATGTCATTTTTGGCATGTTTTTCCGTTTGATCACAACTTAATTATGAATGGGTCATTATGTTTGAGCTATACAAAGTAGAGACTTCAAGTTTTATATTGGGTCAAAGTAGCCATGTTTAGGGCCATCATTGTTTTTTGAATAGAAATCTGTTATGGTCAGCTCTCGTGAAATAACACAAATTCTCAATGCTGTTTCTGCCATATGATGAGAAACTATCCAAATATCATTTATTGGGAGTAGATTTATATTTTGCCAATGCATAGTCCATTAATGATCACCCAACCATTGGATTAAAAAGTCTACACCCAAATCAACAGCATGCCCAGTTCCAGTGGAGGGAAGGTGCATGTTGTTGTACTAAGAGTTGACCTTGCAAACCGGCATATGTACCTTTTTTAAGGCTAGGAGCGTACATTTCAGCTGTGGCTTGCGACAATGATAAGTTAATAATCAGGTTCTCGGGGCCAATTTTCATCATACTGTCATCACTTTTCTTTGAAAACAAATGAAGTTTTCAGCGCAACTTGATGCAGACAGATTGAAAATACTTAGTACTTTGTCATGGTGATAAATAATTATTCAACATTAAACATGCATTAGTTTGGGATAATTCACTAATTTTTTTGATAGGCTTTTTAATCTTTGGATACCATATTGAAAGGGAAGTAGTTTCTTAATCTAGGGACACATATTTTATCTGTAAAGTTTATCATAAGTTAGAATTATGAAAAAAAATAATACCTGCAGCATTTTTTATGTACACGAGGGTGAATGAAAACCAGAAATTAAACCTTTTGGCACCTTTGTTGTACATATATTTGGCATTAAATTTTGGTGTTAATTTTGCTAATTTATGATCAATGCCAAATATTTATGTAGAACAACTCGGATAGTACTACTTCATGATTGTCCCAAATAGTCCATAGCACACAGTAATGATAAGTATACAGTGTTCTACATGTACTGTACCGTAATACTGTAGGTCACAAGTAGTCCATAGCACACAGTAATGATAAATATACAGTGTTCTACATGTACCGTAATACTGTAGGTTACACGAGTAGATGGATTTGGAAAAATCACTGGCCCAAATGAAGTCACAGTGACCAAAGCTGACGGGACAGAAGAGAAAATCTCCTCTAAAAACATCCTGATAGCCACGGGATCAGAAGTTACCCCCTTCCCAGGAATTGAGGTAATTTTGTGGTTTTAAAACAGACACAGAGGTGAAAATGAAGAAGCTTGATAATCTGGACAGTAACCATCTGTTTACTGAGTGTGGGATATCTTAAAAGACAAATGAAAACTTCAGATATAGACAGCTGGGTAGTTCGAGCAAGTACTTATCATCATGAATTTATGATTACAGTTAAGCATGCTTATAGTGAAGAAGGAGGGACAAATTTTGTTTTGTTTTAAATGTTATTCGTTATATCCAATTATTTCATAATATGTTTGAAATCTACAGGAAATGAAAATTACTTAATTGTAAGTGTGAACTCACCGTAACGGTGTTTTACTGTATGTGTCTGGTGAAATGAATCTTTCTTAAAATACTATTATATGCATATGCTAGAAGAAATTGTTTTGCTATCAACAGATTGATGAGAAAACAGTCGTGTCATCAACGGGAGCCTTGTCATTGGAAAAAGTTCCCGAGAAAATGGTGGTCATTGGTGCCGGTGTCATTGGAGTAGAACTGGTGTGTAGCAGGTCATTTTATCTATGGAAATGATTTATATAAACAACAGTTTCATAACAGATTTATTTGGCAGTTTGTGCAGGTACAAAAAATTCAGGAATATCATGACAGTCTCTGTGGTAGTGGGAAATTTGAAAAAGCCATAATGAATTGTAAAGAAGTAATACTACAGGTGTTGTGTCAGTTTTAAAAGAATGGTGTGGTCAACATATCAATCTACACGGTGTTGCCTCCCCTTTATTTTTTGACTGAAGCGTACGATAATTAACATGCGCTTCAACGCTACAAGATGTTTCACTTACAAACAAACACGTACAGTAAGACTTGACAATTTTTTAAAATTTTTTTTTTTTTTTTTTTACAATTTTTCACTCGTACAGAGACATCTCCAGCTGTAGGTGTCTGTGGGTACGTCTTTCAGCATTAGGCTACAACAAATCACTTAGGTTAGGTTGTTTCTGTAGGGATTGGTGTGGCAGAGATATATTGGGCTACAAATCACTTAGATTTGGCTGTTTCTGTAGGGATCCGTGTGGCAGAGATACGGAGCTGATGTAACATGTGTGGAATTCTTATCCAATGTTGGAGGTGTGGGAATTGATTTGGATGTTGCCAAAAACTTTCAACGAATCCTTCAAAAACAAGGACTGAAATTCAAAATGGACACCAAAGTTACCAGTGCTTCTAGAGTTGGAGACAAAATTAAGGTGGCCGTTGAGGGCGTGAAAAACCAAAAACAAGAAGAGGTAATGCATGCTACCTATATTTTACATCTATATAATCAATGGATTTGCTGGAGTGGACGATAATTTGAAGTTTGATCATAATTTACAAGAGCTGATTATTTTATTTTAAAAAAAACCAAATGTTCATGTATAAATGAAGGACATGGATATTTGATTTTGTCGTCAGGAAATTACATCATACAGACAGAGAGGAGTTGATGTATGTATTTCCATTTCGCGGATGTTTAACATTTCAGATAGAATGCGACGTGTTACTGGTGTGTATCGGTAGGAGGCCATACACCAACAACATTGGCTTAGAGGAAGCAGGAATTCCCAAGGACAGCCGAGGGAGGGTAGAGGTCAACTCACGATTCCAGACTGTGGTTCCAAGGTCTGCATTTCTTTAGAGATTTTAAAATACAAAATTTTGCTTTATAAAGATACTTTGATATAGATATTATTTGAATTAAGTTTTATTGAAATGCTACTTGCATTCATAAGGTAATTTTTTTATGTTTAGATAAGGGATCTGATTTCATGAAATAATAGGTTGTCATTTATTTTGCTTGAGGAGTGTTAATTTTTCATTTCTTTTTGTAAGAGTTATGTTTCTTTTTAAATGATGACACCCAGATTCTCTATTTTTGTTTGATAAACTCCATGGGAGTTGTTTTGCTTTTTGTGTTTTTATAGAAATTGTCTTTGATTTTATTTTGTTTTTGGCTTGTAAGAGTTGTCTTTCTTTCTGCTAATGTATCTTGTACCACAATATCAGCAGCGATTAGAGCCCCATGAAAACTGACAAATTGTGTTGTCTCTTATCATTCTACATGTAAGTTGAATCTTTCTTGTTTTAGTGTTTATGCTATTGGTGACTGCATAAATGGACCAATGCTGGCACACAAAGCGGAGGATGAGGGTAAGTGCTAGCATTGCAGACAATGTTACAGACAAGCATCTCGTAATCAAGATAAAGTGTCCACTTTAGCAGGCATTTATTAGATTTTGTGAATTTTTATGTAATTTTGAGAAATTTTTTACTTTAAATTTTAATTTAACAGTCATCTGTAATTTTGTGAAGTTTTGACTTAGCAGGGATCATAAGTTATAAATTTTTAAAATTTACATGAAATATTGTAAAATGTTTTTACAGGCATCATTTGTGTGGAGGGGATGATGGGCGGAGCTGTCCATCTTGACTATAACTGTGTCCCCTCAGTCATTTACACTCACCCAGAGGTGGCCTGGGTAGGCAAGACAGAGGAGCAGCTGAAGGAGGAGGTAATCTACAGAGTGTATATCCTCAGTACTATACAAGAATGTGTACAATTTAATGTGCCATAATCTGTTTAAATTCCCATCCTGGTCTATCTATTCAACATATACAGCTGTACACCAAAATTTGACTTGCACTCAGGTTCTTTCGTGTTGGGTAATTCATATTGATCTTTTAAAAAAAAAAAATCAAGAGGCCCATGGGCCACATCGCTCACCTGAGTCACCTTGGTCCATATCAGAAGATTTTCCATATCTATTTGCATGTAAAACCGTAGTCCCTATTATGGCCCCAAACCTACCCCTGGAGGCCATGGTTTTTGCAAACTTGAATCTACACTATGTCAGAAAGCTTTCATGTAAATGTGAACTTCTTTGGCCCAATGGTTCGTGAGAAGAAGATTTTTAAAAAAATTTCCCTATATATTTGTATGTAAAACTTTGATCCCCTATTGTGGCCCCATCCTACCCCCGGGGGGAGGGGGGGGGGGGGGCATGATTTTAACAAACCTGAATCTGCACTATATCAGAAAGCTTTCATATAAATCTCAGCTTTTCTGGCTCAGTGGTTCTGGGAAGAAGATTTTTCCTATATATTTGTATGTAAAACTTTGACCCCCTATTGTGGTCCCATCCGACCCCCGGGGGCCATGTTCTTAACAATTTAGAATCTGCACTATATCAGGAAGCTTTCATATAAACCTCAGCTTTTCTGGCTCAGTGGTTTTTGGGAAGAAGATTTATAAAGATTTTTCTGTAAAACTTTGACCCCCTATTGTGGCCCCATCCTACCCCCGGGGGCCATGATTTTAACAATTTAGAATTTGCACTATATCAGGAAGCTATCATATAAATCTCAGCTTTTCTGGCTCAGTGGTTCTTGAGAAGAAGATTTTTAAAGATTTTTCCTATATATTTGTATGTAAAACTTTGATCCCCTATTGTGGCCCCATCCGACCCCCGGGGGCCATGATTTTAACAATTTAGAATCTGCATTATATAAGGAAGCTTTCATATAAATCTCAGCTTTTCTGGCTCAGTGGTTCTTGAGAAGAAGATTTTTAAAGATTTTCCCTATATATTTGTATGTAAAACTTTGATCCCCTATTGTGGACCATGTGAAGCAGCTCTGAAGGGTGGACATTCCTGAATATCAGGATATTTATATTGACCAGATTGTGAGGCAGTTCCTGTATTCGAATTGGTAATATCTGTCTAGGAATCAGTCAGGCATCAACATTTGCATTTAATTCATGTGAAATGTATGTGAATCTCAGTTTATAAATTATATGAACCAGGGACAGTTATTCATCTTTTAACAAAGAAATCTAGGTTCTGTTTTTGCTGGAAGTAAAGTGCATGGAACTGCTTTAGTACATGTAAAAATGACAATCTCTGCTAATTTTACTAATTAATATTTTTTAGTATTAAAGATTAATTAACTATTCATTCTTAATTGTGGTAAGATATTGATCAAGCAATATTAACTGCATTTGATGTAAATTTTATGCTTGGATTTTAGGGAGTAGTCTACAAGGTAGGAAAATTCCCATTGGTGGCCAACAGTCGGGCCAAGACAAATGATGACACAGATGGATTCGTGAAAGTTTTAGCTGATAAAGAAACCGATAAATTATTGGGATGTCACTTCATAGGTTCAGTGAGTATTTTCATTATCAAAGTGAAAGAATATGTCTTGATCAAACCAACCCGAGAGTTTTACGGGAAAGTTCTGTATACATTGTTCAGGGCTATTCAGCTTTTAGTGAATGAGTTAAAAACATTTCACTTGGTTAACGTCATCTTTTTGTATGAGTGTTATTTAATACTACTGGAATTTAGTGAATTTTCTACTCTTTTATCAGGTGGCTGGAGAATTAATCAATGAAGCTGTTTTAGCTATGGAATATGGAGCATCATGTGAGGACATTGCTCGAGTTTGTCATGCACATCCTGTAAGTGAATTCACTCGTATTTCTTCCAACTTTGAAAACCAGGCTCATGAAAAAAAAATAGATCTGTAACTGTGGCTCTGTATGTGGTAGCTAAATTTAAATTTTTTGTAATTGCAGACGGTATCGGAAGCCTTACGAGAAGCCAACTTAGCAGCATATGCAGGGAAGGCCATTAACTGCTAGCAGTGGTAGCCTTGCACATTTTATTATTTATTGACAGTTTTTGATTCATGCTGGAGACACTTCAAATTTATGTAACCTGATTCCTAATAGTGGAGACAGGTTGTTTTTAATGTGAAGAGTTCAGAATATCTATTCTTGAGTGACCAATTCCACACTGTTGTCTAAGTGAGAGTGCTCTGTTGAAGCTGATTTCAGCGAATTGTTGAAGACCAAGGTTTGTGACTGGTTCTGGTACTTTGATTTCATGTGGTCTTTAATAGCAAAAACATTGTATGCTAAGAATCTCCATCAGTCTAAGATATATAGAGATTTATATATATATACTGACTTGCTTGTTAATATTATGCATCACTTTGTTAAACTTTATTAATAAAAAAAATGTTTGTAGATAAAGTAATTCAGTCTTAAATATCAGAATAAATCCATGTATTTCTGAAAATAATTTGTTTCTACTTTCTTACAAATCTGCATGTATTGCTGGTTGGGAATTTTTTTTTATTGGTTTTGTTTGTCACAGGAAGTTTGATCTTAACAAGATCTTCCTGTAGTTTGACCTACATGTACCGTGTACAGTTGATCTTCAGTATCTTAAACATAGATATTTCGAATACCATGTACATGTATATGTTGAAGTGAGTAGAAAGTCCCAACTGCATTGTCTTTATGCAGTTTTAACCTTAGTATCTCGAACCCAGGGATATCTCGAACTTTGTTTTTGGCCCAATTGAGTTCAAGATAACGGAGATTGACTGTACATGTACTTACTTATAGTGTGTAAATTGTAACTGTATTCAATAATCTTGTGATGTGTTTACAAAATCTTGTGATTTTTATACAAATTATTGGAATGTAAATGCAAAAACTTGATATACATTTATGTCCGAAATCTTGTCTTTAATGTTTAAAAATTTCTGCTTTATATGCATTACAAGATTTTCCACACACATTACAAGATTTTTATTACATATGGCATGTGCTGTATACATGCACATCAAAACCAATCAACTTAATTAAACAAAGGTGTAGATAAAACCAGTCAATATAACAAAGGTGTTAATCCAATCGACATTCACAAAGGTGTTGATAAAACCAATCATATACAGTGCCCCCTCGATATGTAAATGTCAAGCTTTTCTAGCCCAGTGGTTCTCGAGAAGATTTTTAAAGATTTTCCCTATATGTTTGTACAATTTTGATCCCCCTATTGTGGCCCCATCCCACCCCCCAGGGGCCATGATTTTAAGACTTGGATCTGGATTATATCAGGAAGCTTTCATGTAAATTTGAATTTTCCTAGCCCAGTGGTTCTTAAGATTTTCCCTATATATTTGTATGTAAATCTTTGATCCACTATTCTGGCCCAATCCTACCCCAGGCGTCATGATTTTCACTAAATTGAATCTGCACTACAGTGTATGTTAGGAAGCTTTCATGTAAATTAAAGTTCCTCTGGCCCAGGGGGACTTAAATGACCCATTTTTGTGATTATCTCTTTCAAGGGAGCATGGCTCTTCATTTGAATAAACATAAAAGCCCTTCATCCAAGGATACTTTTTGCCAAGTTTGGTTGAAAATGGCCCAATGGTTCTGGAGAAGAAGTCGAAAATGTAAAAAGTTTATAGATGGACGGACAACGAGCGATCAGAAAAGCTCACTTGAGCTCTCAGGTCAGATGAGCTAAAATATTCCAGAAAACTGATAATTCATGCTATTTTTCGGAGTCCATAACTTAGTAAAAAATCAACGGACTGAGATGAAATTCGAAATTGATCTGTAGCATGTTATATGGCAAAGCAACTGATTTACATAACAGACAGAGTGCAAACCCCAAGTCCCCTTCAACTTTGTCGGTAGGGGAGGAATTAAACTCGAGATTATCTAGTAAGTGTTTATACAGAATGGAGACCAAATTGAATTTCTTTTTGACTGCTCAGTAAATTTGTCAGTAATGGTGAATTCGCTATAGTGCCACACCGGCCTTATTGCCCAAATTGGTCTTGAACAAAAGTTGGCAATATATTGAGGGAACACTGTATTTCAGGGTAGGTCCTTGAAAGGGGTGCAAAGTCAATATAGAAGCATCCATGAATTTGTATGTTGTTTAACATCCCATTAGAGAAATTTTCACTCGCATAGAGACGTCACCAGCTGTAGATGAAGTGCCACAATTTAAATTTTGACCTACGCCTGGTGCTCAGGGTCATGGCAGCTTGGGTTCTTTATCATGCCAATGCTGAATGTGACACAGTATCTGCGTTTTTAAGGTCATATACGAGCCGAGACCCCAAGACTTTCACTTCTATTCCCAGACGCTTGATAAAGGAATACTCTATATCTCAGTTAATTAAAACATCTAAGTTTAATGCAAGATCAAAAATTGAACCTGGGCCTCCTGCTTATAAAGCAAGTGTCCAAACCAATAGGGAGTAGGGAAGGACTAAAGTTTGCATGATGACAAAAGTTTAATTTGATTCTAGATCAGAACACATTTTTTAAAGTTTGAGTGCTAGCTAGTACACATATGTACAACAATTCATCATCTCATTACTGATTTTAATTGAATTCTGCTCAATTGATTGATGTTTTCCGCTACACTCAACAATTTTTCAGTTATATGGTGGCACCCAGTTTTTATTGGTGGAAGAGAGAACCCAGATACAATGTACCTGGGAAGAGACCACCGACCTTCCGAAAGTAAACTGGGAAACTTTCGGGATTCGAACCTGCGTCAACCAAAGTGAGTGGCCCTGTGATTTTGAGCATGATGCTCTAACCACTCGGCCACAAATCTGCTCGAAAATATATACATGTACTTAATTTTGAATTCATCCACAAACATGCATACAATAGCATTTTTTGTCTGGCCAAAATTTGACACATGTTGCAATGGAGAGGGGGGGGGCGCAAAAAAAAGAAAGAATATTTTTTAATTTGAAACTTTTATTCAAATATACATATGCCTTGATGCAATATTAAGAAAACAAACTTTTTTAACATTTAATATATAAATACATGTATAAATATCACTGGTGAAAACTTGTAACCAGCCGAACTGCTGAAACAAATCTCAATAAAACACAACCACAATGCCATTTCTCTATGAACAATATATTTCAAGCATTTCTGAATCAGTACTGCTTCTTAACAAAATTATCTACAGTTAGCACTCTGACAGTTAAAATCAGTTTCTGGTATACCTGATCCAGTCAGACATATTTTTATATCTACAGACATCAGCTACGCTGTCACACTATTATTTCTTGGCAAGTACTACAAGTACAATGTAAGTCTGTACGACCGCACATTTCTGTAGAAGCACCCGTTTAAGGCAAATAAAAAAAAAATTCTATACACATGTACTCCAATTTGTCATGAAACTGAATCTATCTTACTTAATTTCTGAAACAAAGCAACCTTTAAATTAAAACATTAAATTAAACAAAATTCCCTTAAAAAATTAATCAGAAAGTGTTACATGTTTCAAAATTGCACTGGTAATAAAATTTATCTTGAATATTCAAATCAGATTATTGCCACTATTACTTCTCTCTCTCTCTCTTTTTTGGCAATCCTTTTGCAGTAAATGAAAATTGTGAATTTAACATGACCACAGGCTATATGTATACCATGGAAATGAAAACTGAATTTAGACATGGACTGAAGGCAGATTTTAACTACCGTCATCAGATGTTAAGTTTTATAAAATGGCCATAACAGGTTACATCAAAACAACTATCATATCACATACCGCTACCCATCCTCACAATAACACACTGTAATGGTATCAGAAAACACCTTTCTGTAATACACATGGGGGGGGGGGGGGGGGGGGGGGGGGGCATATCCTACATTTTGTCATCAGATCAAAAGCACATCAGATTCTTTACAAAAACGGTACAACATTAGTCATCATTAGCTAGAAGGACAGAGGGCAATGAGAGTTACCATTGTAAATGGTTTTAGTATAACTATTTTCATATTTACTGCAGGCAACACAGAAAGAGCATGTACATGTATGATACAATTTGCTTGGTTTGGCATATAACAAGTTTTGATATAGAATACATTTAGGTTTGGCATAAAATAACAACATTTATTATAGAATACATTTATTTTTTTGTACTGGATCATGCATTTATGATGGCATGACCCTTGACCCTGCATGTTGACCTCTCTGAAAATATAAAAGGCACCAATATTGCTGAAATACTTAGGTTTATGATATACCAAAGGAAATCAGAAATGTACAATGTATGATTTATTATTACAGTAAATGGCTACTTGGATTCAGACAGAAGATTAACAATAGATATTCCAATTTGAAATGAAAAAAAAAATTAAAGGGCAACACTTGAATACCATTATCCACCAGATGTACCTCAAGAAATTCTGTACAATTTCATTTTAGTTGATCATATTTCACATGTTCTACAACCTATAAGAAATTACAATTTGAACTTTTATTTTTATCTAATCAGTAGGTAGTTCTGGTGGAAAATGCATTTTAACTTTTCGCAATCCCTACACTACATTTCCATGCAATGCATGTTTAGTAGAATACCGTATATGCAGAACTTTTAGCAAGGATTTAAATTAGGCATTTAATATCGCTAAGAATATATTCTGCATAAAAGGTATCAGTGATTGTTATTGGAATGATAAAGTCCCCAAAATTAGCTCCTGCTAAATATATATACCCACTTTAATGTAAAAAACGCTAAATCTGTGTCTTGCTGAAAATTCCACTTATACAGTAATATATTGTAACAAAATGTAAATCAGATCACGTTAAACAAAAATTTTTGACAACTTTTTCATGAATCGACATATCACATTATAACTCCTCCTACACAAAACACTCGCCCTCGCTGGGCCCCATTCTCTGCTGCTGCCACAGAGGGGTGGGGCTGACCTGCTGTGGCTTAATATCCTTCTCTGGTCCACTAGCTACGACCGCGGAAATATTTCTGCTACCCTTAATGTCTGTTGAGGTCGTATCCTCTGATAATGAAGATTTACTCTCCTCTGGGAATGCGCAGGACTCAGAACTCGAGTTCTCACAAAACAATTGAGAGTCTGATGATGTTCCTTCATTAAAGAGCTGAGAATCTGACACAAGGTCATCACAGACCAGGCGAATTGGTGGTGTGTCCCCTTCATATTTCTCTGTGAGAATGTCATTGTCTAACATCTCACTACTGTCCGAGAACAGCCTGGAATCGTTTTTCCCACAATCCTCCTCTGTGGCTTCTGTTGGACTAGAGGGGGCATAATGAACAACACTGCACGTTTGTCTATTCTCCATGGGAAGGGAAGCCACCGGTGTGATTTGATCACCGTCCTCCTCATACCCCTCCTCTGTGAGAGTAACCTCCTCATCCTCATCCTCTTGTTGCCCAAACTGCCCCTCATCCATTCCAGTGATGGTGCCGTAGTCATCATCATACTCCACAGACTCACCTGTGTCGTACTCTCCCTCGTCATTCTCCATTTCTAGGGCTTCTTTGTATTTTTCAAACAACGACATAGCACCAAAGCCAGATTTCTTTCCGACTGCTTCAATTTCCTGTGCCAATCTCTCATGATTTCCCCCCAACAGATCGGTAACCGCATTTGCAGGTGAGATTTCAGATTCACCGTGATTTTCTGATTGTGTGAGAGTTGTAGATTTGCTGCTGTCCAGTGCACCTGAATCAGAGAGTGTCATATCCTGCATGCCTGACACAGTGATCTCTTCTTCTTCTGGATTTAAGTAACCGGATGCTTCTGCATTGTCACACTGATGCTGTGTATTCGGCACAGAATGTGCCTCTGATGGAATGTCTAAACTCTCCTCAAATTTCTGAATTTCCCCCAGCTTATGCATATTCGACTGGTAAATGTCTCCATCACTTAATGTTGGCATGTCATATGAGCTTCCTGAGTCTGGTTGTTGTGGCTCCTCTAACTGCTGTAGTTTATAGGGATCCGATGGATACTCCGACTCTATCTCCTGCAATTTCTGAGGATCCGATTCATAAGTAGGATGTGTCATTAAGTATCCAGGAATTTCATCTGGCTTCAATCCAGAATCATATCCTAACTGTAACCTCATGGCTTCAGTCATAGGCTGGACTGCAATGCTAGCTGGGTAAGGTTGCTGAGACACATAGCCTTGTGGAGGCACGCTGGTCATGTAGACCTGTTGAGGCACATCTGTTGGATAGCCCTGTTGAGAGACCATTGAGGCAGGCTGTTGTGGCACTGCGAGCAGACCCGGATCGTGGTAGCCATTGCTGGTGTATGAGAATTCATCCATTCTGGTTTCTCCCAGATCTGACATAGATCCTGCAGGAGGACAGCCATTATATATGTCTGCATTTTCTACAGGGATAAAAAAAGGAAAACGTATAATGGACTTTAAATGTTTTTACAATATTGAATGGGAATTTTTCACCATACCATTATATGATTTTAAGTAGTCTTGAATATGTTGATAAGATCAAGTTGTCGACCAACCTAAACATTTTGTGGCATACTTCTGACTAAAGGCAGTCTCCACATCACTCAGCTCTGTGTGAACCTACATGTAGAAAATCAACTTTAAAAATGTTAATAGAAATGGAAGACCCAACTTTTTAGGATAGGCAGGACACTGATCACATGACTGAAATTTAATACATCATGTCAGTGAATCTACTTCATAATGGTGACTATCTGCAGAACTGTAGCTCTCTGAAAAAATATTGTGACAGAACGGTTCCATGACGGAACCGTTCTGTCACAATATTTTTTCAGAGAGCTACAGTTCTGCAGCTAAACAGTGACTGTCTTCAGTTCACTACATGTAACTCTATCATACCCTGCTAAACTACACATATTTTACACCTCATAGTGGGCTGTGATATTATTCATAACTGTTGGGTAAATTGCCTTATCAATGATAAGAATCTCAAAACTTGAACAAATTATAAAATTGCTGGGACAGGAATTGGGAGATTTTTTTTTATTATTTTCCTCGAATTTCTCTACCAATTTTCATTGAACTCTGAAGAGATCTGCATTCAAGATTTACCTGCACCATATCGGGTCTGTCCTTTTTGAGTTGTGATGTACAACGCGAGGCAACTTTGAAGAAGTGTTTAGCGACATCGTCGCCTATAAAGCCTGCCCTCTTGTCTATCAGTTCCGTATACTGGTTCTCCAGATCACTGAACTCCTTTACGTAATCCTTCTATAAAGAGAAACCCATCGTCAGTGTCATGTCCAGTGTACATGTTGTATATATCAACATTTTATTAAATCAGTTTTCCTGAATTGCACATGTATACAGTATTCTCATGTACTCTACTGCTCCTCAAATTATAACTGTGAAAGCAATCTGATTAAAATCAGATCCTCGGTCCGCTCCTCTTTTCGTGTAGCGACAAGAAAAAAAAAAAGAGGAGAGGATTGAGGGTCTGATTTTAATCAGATTGACTGTGTAAGAAGGAGATATCTTTTGACCTTAATATTTGAATGTTGACTTGCATTATCAACAATTTCGTGCCAAAGAAACAGTGCTAACACTGTGAGAGATTCGTAAACATCACAGATCCCTACCAGGAATTGTCCCCCTTCTCTGTTCTCATCATATGCTGCTTCTCCAGTGAAAACCTCCAGCATTATCTGCAAAAAATAATCAACTAAATTACTCAAATTTCAATTCAATTTAAGGTACATGTACATGTAACTTCACACTCGCATTAGTATCTGATAAAAGTTTAAAATGTGTATTTATTTCAATTTATATTTATTAGAGTTGAAACTAATAAATCATCACACTTTTTAAGATGCGAGACATACATATACAAAATCATATATCAACATCAGAAAATTGCAATTTTCATTCAAAAGCATTATCAAAATTTAAAAAAAAAAACTGTATGAAACAATATTATAGTATTGATAATAATTTCATGAAACTGCTTCTTTCCAAAACTATTCATTAGACAAAAATTTCTGTAAAAAATAAACTCTATCGCACAATGAACTTGATGAAGGATTCAATGAAAACAGAGTTATTGCCCTTGGAATCAATATTTTGAAACATATCATTGGTTATATTCATACATGTATATAACTTGGGACTTTTTAAATATTTTATGGTTAACAAGATTTTTTACAATAAATATTGGAAAAGACTCCCAAAAAATTTATGGTAATTTCACATATGCAGCTCTCAGACAGAATACAGTTTAATTTCTTTCTTTAAACACACGTGTGTATCTTGTATAACCGAGATATCACTTTGTATTGTTGGTATAAATATTTTTATACAGTACATAGTACATGTATGTGTACCATATACATTACACACGTAACTCACCACGCCAAATGAGTAAGTGTCTCCTTTGATAGACATGGCATTGCCCCTGATGACCTCTGGAGGGAGGTAAGCCTTGGTCTGATATTGTTTTGTGCCGGTTTGTTTCTTGGTGATATGTGTCAGCTTCCCAGATTGGCTTCCACCTGTTGCATGCTTAGCCAATCCCAGGTCTCCTATCTTAGCTTCCATGTGCTTATCCAAGAGAATGTTTGAACTACAATTAACCAAGGATTTTAATTCTACATGCATGCAAATCAACTACACATTTCTGCCTGTTTTCATTAACAAGAACAAAGTACATGTGCATGTATTTGGAGACAAATACATGCATGTCATAAATTACCATTTAAGCTATCGTGTATTGAATTATTTAATGATTAGACATTTCACGTACCATTTAATGTCTCCGTGGATGAGTGGTTTCTGATCCAGTGTGTGTAGATACTGTAGCCCACATGCTGCCCCCTTCATGATTTCCAATCTCTGGTGCCAGGTCAAAGGTTTGGTGTTATTCTGGAATGTGTTAATAACACTGTGTGACACAAGTGTAAATACATCTGCCAGTGTCCAAATTCCTCAACCCACCTGCACCAAGCTCCCCTATAAGCACATGGTCGTTGCATAACTAGCCCCCCATGTTAAACCTCAAACACCCAAACTGGATATGGACAATGTTTGCTACAGAGGCTGAGTAAAGGAGACACTTGTGACGAATGATCGGAGAAATCTACAGGGAATACAGATGCAATCGATGCCCCCCACCCCCGATACTTACCTTACATTTCAGTCTGTCATCCAGTGAACCATTCTGCATAAACTGGTACACTAAACAGGTCTCCCCTCCTTCCAGCGTATAGCCATACAGAGGGACTATGTTCTCATGCCTGTACCTAGAGGTAAAAGGTATCAGAAGGAACTTCAGAATTTGTAATGCCCATTTCCATGTCACTCAAGTGTCATGAAATAAGCCATAGCTAAACTATTCTCACTATTAGCTAAACTATTCTCACTATTAGCTAAACTATTCTCACTATTAGCTAAACTATTCTCACTAATGGACGTTAGAGTTAACAGCTGATTGTCAGAAACATCTTCTTTTTTTTTTATTTAAAAATAAATCAGTTTTGCATAAAAACTGTTTTGTATTTTTACCATTATCAGCTGTATGTTACAAGTACAACTCAGCAAACTTCAGTTCACCTGTTTGTTGGTGTGGGTTATTTAGTTCACCTGTTTGTTGGTGTGGGTTATTTAGTTCACCTGTTTGTTGGTGTGGGTTATTTAGTTCACCTGTTTGTTGGTGTGGGTTATTTAGTTCACCTGTTTGTTGGTGTGGGTTATTTAGTTCACCTGTTTGTTGGTGTGGGTTATTTAGTTCACCTGTTTGTTGGTGTGGGTTATTTAGTTCACCTGTTTGTTGGTGTGGGTTATTTAGTTCACCTGTTTGTTGGTGTGGGTTATTTAGTTCACCTGTTTGTTGGTGTGGGTTATTTAGTTCACCTGTTTGTTGATGTGGGTTATTTAGTTCACCTGTTTGTTGGTGTGGGTTATTTAGTTCACCTGTTTGTTGGTGTGGGTTATTTAGTTCACCTGTTTGTTGGTGTGGGTTATTTAGTTCACCTGTTTGTTGGTGTGGGTTATTTAGTTCACCTGTTTGTTGATGTTTTTATTTAGTTTACCAGTTTATTGATGTGGGTTATTTAGTTCATCTGTTTGTTGGTGAGGTTCACTTTTCTTTTCTTTTTCCAGAACAAGTGATATGACCCAAGTAACTTTAATGTTTCTTGCACCTAAGTCCTTGCAGCTTTAGTTGATACACAATGTTCTTTTCAAAATAGCCAAAATGCCAAAACATTGAATTTTCAACTTCAGAAACAATAGGTAATCCAATTTTGATTTATTGATGGTTTATTATAATGTACATGTATTTATTATGCTATTAAACATATTCTTTAAAGAAATTTGTACACCAGAAAAAATGAACCAGAGCACCTGTGGATGATCTAAGAATCACATCAAAACCGGAACAGACGGTGTGACGTCAAAATTATTGATTTTTATGATCTTGAATACAAAAGAGTTACTCATCATGACAGCCTCCATAGATCGCGGGAATTTCAATTTTTGACATTTTCAAATTAGTACTGAAGCTTATCAAGGCCATATATCAACAAAATTGTATGACAAATCTTTATCATATGATTAATCCGATCATTTATCATGTAAAATTCTTTTGGGTTGCCTTTCCCTTTAAGGAAACTTTGATGCTTCAGAAAACAACTTATAAATGCTAAACTTTCTTACTTGATAAGTGATTTGAGCTCTGCTGTTAAATGTTCCTGGTGATTTAGATAATCATCCTGTTTCTGTAAATGATATAAATTTACATGAAATTCAACATACAGTCTAGTGGTTAAAATTGTCCTTGACTTGTACTGTACAAGTTAGTGGACGCAAAATCAGACGTCTAACATTGTCATTTCAGATGTAACTTTCAACTTATCAAGCAGGCTTCACAGTACCATTTAATTAAAAAACAAAAATACAGGAGCACCACACACAGTACTTAATACACCCATGAAATACAGGAGTACCACACACAGTACATAATACACTCATAAAATACAGGAGTACCACACACAGTACATAATACACCCATGAAATGCTTAGATCAGGTGTTTTTCTTAAGCCATATTTTGTAGAACTTTACTTTTGGTAGTATTTCAGCCATCATCAGGCTGTGGCATACTTTCTTTGCATTGTATGAATAAAGGGTCTTAGCTTAAGACTGTGGCAGGAGGTAGATAGACAAACCAAGAGTTGTGTGTGTAAAATATTTCCCCAATGTCAACAACCTGTACATATTCTACATTAAAAGAGAATTAAAAATTGCTGAGAATTAAACTCCTTGCACTATCCACATCTTCAAGTTCTTTACAAAGACCCTAATAAGCTTCTAAACTGTGAGAGGAGTTATTACAAACCATGTCCTTTCTTTAATATAATATTTCCTCAAAATGGATTAAGTTCAACAACCCGTAATTTTCTCAAAAATAAGAAGAAAAAATAAAAATCCTTGTCACATATACATCTTCCATACCCATACAAATACTCTGTATAATAAGAAGGTCCTCACTTAAAAACTGTGGAAGGAAAAACAAACAAAACATGTACTCTCTATGTAATAATTCCTCAAAACGGACTAAGTTCAGTAACCTGTAATTTTCTTTAAAATTGACATAAATCAAAATCCTTGCCACATGCACATCTTCCATACCCATACAAATATTCTGTAAAATAAGGTTTTCGCTTGAAAACTGTGGGAGGAGTTCACCAGACAAATTATGCACCCTCCATATAACAATAATTTTCAAACAAGAGGTACTGTGAGCAATGCTCACTAAGAATACCCCCGCTTACCCCAATCTCCCAAAGGGTGTTGTTAATAGGTATAAATTACCTCTTTCCTGAGTGTAAAAATATGGTATGCCTTTGTAGAAGAAAATGGAAGATATAGTCCAAGCACAAATCCATGGTATAAACCCATAATTTTGACTTTGAGATCAAAGGTCAAGGTCATAAAAAGGTCATGAATGTACATGACACATAGTCTCATGGTGATACACCCATGTCTTATGGTATGATCATGTCAAAACCCTCTAATCAATTTTGACCTTGAAGTCAAAGTTCAAGGTCATATAGGTCATGAAGGTACTCGACACATCGTCTCATGGTGATACACTCATGTGTCAAATATGGCATGCCTATGTCAAAGAACAAAGAAGTCATGATGGCCCTGACACAAATCCATTGTAAAAACCTTTAATTTTGACCTTGAGGTCAAGGTCATATGGAGGTCATGAAGGTACCTGACACATTGTCTCATGCTGATACACTCATGTGTCAAATATGGTATGCCTATGTCAAAGAACAAAGAAGTTATGGCCCGGACACGAATCCATTGTAAAAAACCTTTAATTTTGACCTTGAGGTCAAGGGTCAAGAGATGGGCGTATAAAAACAAGATTCCACACTGCTCATCTGAACAGCTGCATTTTCCAAAGTAAAAAGTAAAAATCCTCACTATCCCCTGGTCTTAGAGATTATAATGTTAACTTAGACCTCCTGTACTTAATAAAAATACAGTGCTTGTACATAAACTGGAAATATTGTGTCATTGTGGCTCTGGGGAATAGGAGTTTTAAACAAAAATCCCACATATTCATATTCTACTTAGAACCCCCAATGTGCCCAATCCCTGGCCCTAGGGATCACATACACTGAGAACTTTAATCTACTGTACATTACATGAGGCACAGGCACTGGACATTACAAAGAAGGTCATCTATCGAAGACCATTTCCCTAAACTATGAATACTAGTATTTGTATACTAGATTCAAAACTTACTCTATATATTTCATTCTTTTTGTGGTTATTTCAGAGCACGGAATCAAATTATCATGGAAACACTATTTATGCTCATGAATTAAAAACATTAAAAGAAAAAAACCTTCCCACAAAATTATGCATCAACAAAACTACTGGGTTTTTTTTTTAAATGTCCATGAAATTTATGCCCATAAAAATGGATGAAACCAATGTCAGACAGATAAAACTTTGATCACAAAGGCTCACACAGGCTTTCAGCTCAGGTGATTTATAATCAGTACAGGTAATAAGTATAGTTCTGTACTCACCGGAAACAACCTTTTAATAGCACACTGGGTTCTTTTTAAGAACCCCCGGAACACCTCCCCGAACGCCCCCTCCCCTATCTTGTACTCCTCACTGAAGCCATTAGTGGCGTGATTAAGTTCCTTGTTGGTGAAGCTTTGAGTTCCTACCAGAGCCACCGCAATGTCAATGTCACACTTTCCATCCTTAGCTAGGGAGGAGTAGCCGTCCTTATTTCTGTTATAAAAAATACCTATTACATGTATCACACAGAATTAGCATACATCATTACACACATGTATCACACAACATTAACATACATCATTACACACATGTATCACACAACATTAACATACATCATTACACACATGTATCACACAACATTAACATACATCATTACACACATGTATCACACAACATTAACATACATCATTACACACATGTATCACACAACATTAACATACATCATTACACACATGTATCACACAACATTAACATACATCATTACACACATGTATCACACAACATTAACATACATCATTACACACATGTATCACACAACATTAACATACATCATTACACACATGTACACGGCACACAATGTGAATTTACATGATATTTCACTATGACTTTTATGTACCAGTAAATGCATGCAGGAGGTCGTGATTTTGAATCTCAGCTGAGGAATCTCTGCTTTGGTGTAAAAAGAAGGTAGCCAATGAAAGTTTCTTTCCCATGCACTCAGCATGGGGAAGAGTGCATTGGGGAAAGTCTTGAGTCATTTCACTGACCCTGAAGTACCATGTCATGGTAGGTTAATACCTTACCTATACAGCTTGTTTGGTCTTGATGTCAGTGATTTTTTTCATACACGGACGTGAAACTCCATACAATTACTCAAATATTGATATAGTTCTTATTCTCATGCAAAGAGAGTCTTGTAATGGATCAGAGAGAAAAAAGCAGTCTTTAAAGTTACCTGATTTTCTATGAAATATGATCAAATTGTGTAAATTTGGCATATATATATATATATATATATATATATATATATATATATATATTATATATATATATATATATATATATATATATATATATACACACACACACACACACACACACAATGAGGTCCTAGGCTATAACACTGTGGAATCGACCTTGAGTATATACATGTACAATGAGGTCCTAGCTCTCGCACTATGGAATCGACCTTGAGTATATACAATGAGGTCCTAGCTCTCACACTATGGAATCGACCTTGAGTATATACATGTACAATGAGGTCCTAGCTCTCGCACTATGGAATCAACCTTGAGTATATACATGTACAATGAGGTCCTAGCTCTCGCACTATGGAATCGACCTTGAGTATATACAATGAGGTCCTAGCTCTCACATTGTGGAATCGACCTTGAGTATATACAGTGTACATGTACAATGAGGTCCTAGCTCTCACACTATGGAATTGACCTTGAGTATATACATGTACAATGAGGTCCTAGCTCTCGCACTATGGAATTGACCTTGAGTATATACATGTACAATGAGGTCCTAGCTCTCGCACTATGGAATTGACCTTGAGTATATATACAATGTAAAAAACAGTTACATGTAGGAATCCACAGTGAGTATACACAATAAGGTCGAGAAATGTTGGATATCCACGTACTTGAGAGTTTCCATCCAGCTGGACTCCATTGTCCTCTCCCCCATGTCTCCCTTCTCCTGGGCCGGACCATCCATGTCACACTTGTTGATTTTGATGCAAGACATTGACTTCTCATCGCCACAGGAAGAGGAGGAGCTAGATAATCCAGACGTCTCTTTCATTTTTCCCTGACAACCAATCATTGAAGGTCACAAAGTTGAGTTTATACACAGTATATAAAATGTGTTGTCAGAGAAGTACAGTACAAATACATGTATATACATTAATTTGTTTGTTTCATGGAGATGACAATAATTAGAGGTGACTCTCAGTGGTTCTTTCAGGATTTCATTACATGCATGTACTTGGGATGGTGTTACATCTCACCTAAGGCCAATTCAACTTAATTGATAGATAATCATCCCCGCCCGCCCCTCAAAAATTGGCCCGCCCCGATTTTTTTATTTTGCCAAACTTGCGATTTCTGGAAAATTTTCATGTCCAACTCCAATTTTTACACTTCTTATTTACATTTCTGGTATAGCAACATGAAAAGCCACATGAAGAAAATATATCTATATGGTTTTCTTAATTTCTCGCATTCTTACAGACGTAAATTTTGAAAAAGTTTAGTATATTTCTGTTTGAAATTAAAGCTTAACCTGGTATTCGTCTGTGAAAATAGCACAGTTGAGACTAGCGAAGACCCATAACATCTTACAACACAACTTGAGCCAATGTCATTCAATGCGGGAAATATAACGCGGTTGATGTAAACTGTGCATTGTGACTGCGATTGTTTTTCTTTCATATCAAGCAACAACAAAACGTACGAAGGTATGGGAAAGCTTGTCTGGAATTTAAAATCATTTGTGGTACTTTCCAAACTATTTATTTGTTTCATCTACGGGGTTGTCAATGAAGTATACCGCAGTGACAGTGACATTTTTCCGGAAGCATTATGGGTAATCCCCATCATTTTTCAGCTGATGAAGAGCAAATCATGTGACTCAATTGCGTAATCATTGGAGCAAGCTTCTCGCGTTGCTTCACGATGCTGGCTTTGCTCTCTATGAAGCAGAGTTAACAAAACTTTGCCACAGACAAAGAATCAGAGAGAGAGAGAGACAGGACAAAAGCCCCTAAATTGTCCATTCTGTGGGCATAAAAATTCTAATAAAGTACGTAATCAACGTAAAATCTTAATACATGGCTCATCACCCAACAGCAACACAGCATCATAAACAGACAGTCAATGTTCCAGAAAATTCACATACATGTCCACATGTATTTAATATCACCCAACACCAAATATGTTGCTATCGAGTGTAAGTAAGCGGTTTTGCTGCATGTGAATATTTTGTATCCTGCTATCAAACTGACTATGACATTAAAGTATTTCATCTTTCAACAGCAATAGGAACCATGATAGACCTTTTTTTTAATGAAAAAAATGTAATTTTTTCAATCACAAAAATGGTCGAAGGAAATATATGAAGTCATTATACTACTTTCTCGAATTGACTGTAACACCTAAGGGACAACAAGCAGGCATGTAAAAGGTCATAGTCCTGAAAATCCACTTAAAAAAGACAATAGTTTTACCAGGTAGTCGTGTTTCTTTGGGGGACAAAACGGCTCATCCGTCAGAGAGGGGATAGCCTTGTATTCTGCGTGCTTCTTTGTGGCTTTGTCCTTGGGGTTCTCGGGCGTATTCAGGTTCACGTCTTTATTTGACATGGAGGCGGAATCGTTCATGGATGACGTACTCCACGCTCCACTGCTCACCTTTGAGCTACTTTTGCTTGGTGGGGCTGGGAGGTCTACAAAGACATTGTTAACAGTTTATACTACGGGAAATATGGATTTCTAGTCAACTCGTACCCTGACCGACTCGTACCCAATAGGTCAACTCGTACCCAAAAGGCAAAAGTCAACTCGTACCCAAGAATCTGCCCATAATGCAATATATCTATGCGCATATAAGTGACATATCGCTTAGGTACGAGTTGTCATCATATTAAAGAGCAAGAGTCAACTCGTAACCAGATTCTTGGGTACGAGTTGACTTTTGCCTTTTGGGTACGAGTTGACCTATGGGGTACAAGTTGACCTGGGTATGAGTCGGTCAGGGTATGAGTTGACTTGACTCCAAAATATGAAAAGGGAAATATTTGCCCCATTTTGATTTGTTCTGGGCAGACTCATTGGGAAAAGATTTCATCCTATTTTGAATTTGCCTAAGTTAACATTATTTTCTAAGTACATCAGTGTAATAATGTGTTCTAAATTCACCCATTTTTAAAAAAAAAAATTGCCCATTCAAGATAAAAACAAAATGGCCAAAAATAAGATGAGGCTAAAAATGTCCTGCTATGTAATAAGCAGTATGAAACCTTTAAGGCATAAGAATTCAATCCATGTTAGATATTATGTAAAATTGGCATAAACCCTGGTATAGAAAGGGTAAACCATCATCTGAGAGGTTACGTGTACACCTTAAACTGCCTAATACAAGGTCATATACAATGCACAGTGAAACCATCACCTGAAAGGTTACATTTACACCTTCAACCATTTCATTTCCTTAATCATGAACCGTGATAATTACCATTGTAGATGTAATAGCTCTCAAATTTGTGAATCACTTGGTTAGGGAAATGATTTCTGTTAACATTGCTAAGTATCTAGACATAATTTTATGCATTTTCTCTGTCCTGATTTATATGACTGTAAAAAAAAAAATGTTTTCCTTTTTCATCGACCTAACTCAGTATGACTCAACAGGTGCACTGTGAGCCTCTGTCAGGTGCACTGTGAGCATCTGTCAGGTGCACTGTGAGACTCTGTCAGGTGCACTGTGAGCCTCTGTCAGGTGCACTGTGAGCCTCTTATAACCTAATCAAAGGTCTAGAACCAATTTCATTAATCTACTTTATAGTAAAGAAAATTGTGAAGATACACATGCAGTGTTAAACATATCTATGCATTCAGTGCTTGTATAAAAGATACAAAATTCTAGTCACCCATGTGATATTACAAACTGTGTGTCTGTACATTCATGTACTCATTCCAATCATCAATACACGGTACAGGTAAACAACTCAAAATGCTCTTACTGTCTGTGTCCAGAGTCCTCATGATCATAGAGGGCGACACTATTCCTGTACACAGGGAATCGTCATGACTCTGGAAGGGCATCTTCTTCGGTTCAGAGTAACAATTAACTGAAATAAACAGAGTGTAGGTTCGAAGTTTTCACATATATCAAGAGGGTGGATCCAGAGAAGGGGTGAGTGGACCCCATTTTGAGTTTCGAAAATATTACTTGTACTGAAAAAGCAAAATTATGCTAAACAATGTTCAGGTTCCTATCTTGGAGAACTTCCATTTGATTTTTAGTTGCAGGAATCTTAGAGCTTAGCAAACCAAGATAAACCGTACAAGTGGAATTTTTAACAAGACACAAATTTAGCAATTCTTCCATAAAAATGGGTATATGTATTTAGCGAGAGCTAATTAATTGACTTTTTAATTCCAAGAACACTATTACCTACTATGCAGAATATATTGTCAGCAATATTCATTTATAGTGATCTCAACACCCTCGCTAATAAGGCCAAAATCGAATCCTCAATAAAAATTATATTTACACGGTAATACATGAAATTTTCCCTTTTACATATACATTTGTTGTAAATTCATGGTCAATCCACCCTTCCAATGTGTAAGACAAGATTAATTAAATATTGAATTTGTAGCTAACTTCTACAAGAATATTTTGATAGGGAATATGTTATATGAAATAAACTGAAATACTAACTTCAAGATCAGCTTACATTATTTATGTAAGATACCATGAAGTTTTAATCAAATCTGTTCATTGATGAGAATACATATGCTGGACATATTGATGTCTAGGGATGGACTAGGTGATGATTCCAATATACCCCCTTAAACTTCATTTGTGGGGGTATCATAACAATCAGAACTCCTTGAATAGACATAGATCTTGGATGTAATACGATGGCATCCATGAGTGAATTTGATGCATTATCAACTATGATGTCACAGCCTACTGTACTACGTTACATATGTCATAGCTAACAATGCATCAAATTTACTCAAGGATGCCATCGTATTACATCTGAGATCTACGTCAAATGCGTGAGACATTCGAGGAGTTATGATTGGGTATCATAACCTTACTGTAGTTACCAAAATTACCCACATGGACACAAGATAGGTACTTAGATTAATTTACATGATCTAAAACAGTATGTGCATGACATTACTACCTTAGAATTTGACAAACTCAACTTCTTGATTTACTCACAGTAGGACTCCAATAGCTGCACCTCTCGTCGCCGGCCAATCCTCTGCAAGATGAGGTATAAATCTCTGGCTGTCGCGTTTTTTGATCCCCAGTCACCTAACACCTCCTTGCATGGACTGCCATTGGGATGCTGCATGGCCATCTCAAACATCCGCACCTCTTGTATGGTGTAACCAATTTCTGATGCTGCAGAAATTATTGGATATGAAAGGAATGATTGCTGTTAAACAGACTTCATCATGAGAATATTCATTGATAAAATAAGAGCATGTGTGTCTAAGTTTTATGAATATGTGTTTTACAATAGCAATCTGAGGAGTTATTTTCGACATTGATACAACAAAATCCACAAAATAATCGTGTCCGTGCGCTTCTCACAGAGATGTGTGTTTAAAAGATATCTGCTTGACAAAAAGGGCACTGATAATGACCCCATTCGATAATTATATATTGAACACATATTACAGATTTGTTTCAGTCACACATATTCTTAATGATGTTTTAAAAAATTGTGCTTACTCCAAATTATCAATTAAAAAGAGTCCATTTTGTTGGAGGGCAATTAATCTAACAGTATTCATCACATATAAGAAAAAGATCATTCACAAAAAATGAAATACGAATAATGACCAAAAAGCATAATCATACTAATTGTGAAAAAATTAATAAATAAAAGTGAGTACCCTAAATTCAAATAAAACTTCTAGTAAGAAGGGGGGACATCCAAATTTTTCATAATATAATCTGCGACAATGTAAACATATGTCGACATAGTTACCAGGGGCCCGTTTTACAAAACAACTTACGGCAAAGTTGCAAGTCTTGAATTGTCTTACACAGTTATTACTTTAACAGGTTGGGAACACTTCCCCTATAGCGAGATATTCTCGCTAAAACGCGATTATCCCTCTTTAGCGAGAAATAAACATTATTACAAACAGATGTTTTTGCGTCTTCATTGAAAATAATGCCAAATCCCGTGCAACGCTGAATAAGCGCGACACGCACTCAACATGATGCGAATTGTTTCTATGAAATTGACAACATAGTCATGAAATTGCATGTCAAAGTTGCTGCATAAAAGGGAAGCAGTCTGAACTCCAATACACATCGTGAGTGTTTTTGTTTTGATTAATATATTTGCAGAAGTATCACACATTTTAGCACTTTGTCTTCTTTTCACGTGAAACACGAAGAGATGTATTCCACGGGTGTTTCTGTCGGTTGTACGGGGTATATTTATTCTCGCTAGAGAGGGATAATCGCGTTTTAGCGAGAATATCTCGCTATAGGGGAAGTGTTCCCAACCTGTTTAAGTGAATAAATCTATATAGATAGATCTACATGCTAGTAGATTTTTTTTAATTTTTAAATTCAGATTGAAATCACATGTTAGATATAATTATCTTCAACATCTTATCCACACCTTGAACATTTTAAACACAAGGTTTGAAAGATAATATCAACATTTAGCCTAGTTTATGAGCAAAAAATCTCGTGCCGAATCATGGCAAATAAATCGAGGTCACACTGCACTGTCGTATTGGTGCTTGGATTTGATGTCATCTAAGCGACATATTCCAAATAGTTACCTAATTTTTCCCATGCCCTGTCCACATCTAAATTACAACATATCTGTCTGGTTATACTGAATGGCAGATCGTAAATAAAGTGACTTTCTCGACTTCTGTGATGCCTTTTGGCTGACGCCATGTTTACATCGCTCTGTCATCGAAAGAGGAAGTAAAAACACAAGATTGATTGGTCAAGTTAAAGGTACACACTCGAATCGTCGCACGAGCAAATTTATCCAAGAATATTTGACACTTAACTTTAAGAGAAGCTGTCGAAGGAATATTACGATGTAGAATGTGGAATTATCAATGTACGTTGCTTATTTCAAATAATTTTTTCCTAATATACCATAAAATAAAATACGCAATACCACACGCCACAACAAGCCTAGTAACGAAATAACTCCACACCGCGCAAGTAAAAATAAACGGGAAATCCCCTGTTCACCCGTGCATCCCATTCGCCCTATTCTTGCTCATTCAAAAATGTATAATCCCTCTGAAAATCCCTTTATCATGCAAAGATCTCAAACGGGCATATTTCCCATTTTCAATCATGTAACCAATTGTAGGCCGATAAGTTTCTGTAGTGGTTCCTTGTATAAGTCCCCCAAAATATTATCCTCATACGATTTATATGATTGATCATTGACCAATTAAAAGAACAGTAATGATTAGAGACATATACAAAGGACATACATGTATAAAACATTCACAGATTATAAATGGAGAGAAAGCAACAAAACAAGAGGCCCGTGGGCCACATCGCTCACCTGAGTCACGTTAATTGGGCCAATTTTTCAGTTGAACATGTAATTTTTAAAAGATTTTTTTTTTTTTTATCAATCTTTATTCCCATGAAAATGTTTGACCCCCATATTGTGGCCCAAATCTAGCTCCAAAGGATCACAACCAGGCGCGTAGCCGCCTATACGCAAGTACGCAACTGCGTACATATCATTTGCTAGAGAAATATCTGTGTTTCAGAAATTAACTTTACATTATATAGTTCCGATTTATAATTTAATCAACATCATAATGTCCATTTAATCAAATTTTAATAAAGTCCATTTTGAATTTCAAATCATCAACATCATGTCAAATATCACATTATATATGATTAATAATATAATGTACATCATATACATGTACGTGAGATAGACAGAAGAAGATATTCATTGTTATGAGTAACTTTTACCATATATATTATATACCAGTCGATAACAACGAAAACAAGAGGCCCATGGGCCACATCGCTCACCTGAGTCACCTTGGTCCATATCAGAAGATTTTCCATATCTATTTGCATGTAAAACCGTAGTCCCTATTATGGTCCCAAACCTACCCCTGGAGGCCATGGTTTTTGCAAACTTGAATCTACACT